>NW_024412377.1:1387273-1413780 GCF_014898765.1 Herpailurus yagouaroundi | reverse complement strand
AGAAGGAGAAGGAGAAGGAGAAGGAGAAGGAGAAGGAGAAGGAGAAGAAGGAGGAGAAACAAAAGGAAAACAGGAGCACAGAAGCCGCTTATTTTAATAGAACATAATTTACCAAGTACTCCAAGGCCAAGTCCACTGCTGTGATCAACCCTGGCGCACGGGGGCTCCGTCGACATCGGCTGCCACTGCCCCGTGACCCCCTACGAGCCCCTCTCGTCCTCCCTGGACCCCCGGGTCTGCACCTCGCATGCCAGCAGCCTCCTCGCCGGTGAAGGTCACCCAGGTGAGGCCCGCCCTGGGCCGCCAGCTCCTTGGTGGACAGCTTGTCCGTCAGAACAGCAGATTGGAGAAAGCTTGCCAGGGTGCAGCCTTAAGCCATAAAGGGCAGAAGCTAGGAAGGACTCTTCTGCAGGCACTTTGCTGCCGGTGGGGAGGCCCAGAGGACTTGAGAGGCCACGGCCTTGAGGGACTGACTGTTCCGGCACCTGCATCTTGGAGGGGTTCTCTGGGGGCTGAAACACAGCGTGCGGGGGACCTCTGTGCTTTGGCAAGGCCCAGGCTCGAGGAAGAAGAGCACGGACTGCTCCCCCCACCGATGAGACGCCCTGCGCGTACAGGGTCTTCCTGGCACCTTTCTCAGGGCGGGGAGGGGACCGGGCACCGTCCTCGTGTGACTGTTTCTGGAACACCTTCTGCCCTTCGCAGGGGCTCCACAACATGCATCAGCTGGAGAGGGATCCTTGTGGGGAAAAGGGTCGCACCTGGGAGATATATTATATATGTTATAATACACATATGCATATATATATATTTCTGTATAAGAGAAAGAGAGAGATTTTTTTTAGAAGCGAATTTATTCTTAGGACCTGGCTCACGCGATTGTGTGGACGGGCATGCCTGAAATCTGTAAGGCAGGAGGCAGTCTGGACATTCAAGAAAGAGTTGCTGTTACAGTCTGGGGTCTGGATTCCACAGAACAGCAGTCTGGAAACAGGCAGCACGGTTTCCTTGTTGGAGCCTTTTTGTAAGTTGTTTTATTTTACCTTATTGTTTTAAGTTTTTATTTTAATTTTTTTAACATTTTTTATTTATTTTTGGGAGACAGAGCAGGAGTGGGGGAGCGGCCGAGAGAGGAGGAGACCCGGAATCCGAAGCAGGCTCCAGGCTCCAAGCCGTCAGCACAGAGCCCGACGTGGGGCTCGAACCCGCGAACCGTGGGATCGTGACCTGAGCTGAGGTCGGACGCTCCACCGACGGAGCCACCCGCAGGCGCCTAAGCTTTTGTTTTAATTCCTGTTGGTTAACATACAGCATAATATTAATTCCAGGTAGAATATCGTGATTCAACACGTGCACCCTGCACCCGGTGCTTATCACAAGTGTGTTCTTTAATCCCGCTTCCCCCCCACCAACCATCAGTTTGTTCTCTCATGTTCAAAGTCTGTTTCTTGATGTCTCTCTCTCTCCCCCTCCTATTTTTCTCCCTTTGCTTGTTTGTTTTGTTTCTAAAATTCCACATAGGAGTGAAATCATACAGTCTTTGTTTTTGACTTAGCATCATACTCTCCACCTCCATCCAGGTCATTGCACGTGACAAGATTTCATTCTTTTTTGTGGTTGACTAATGTTCCGTTGCACATATACACAGCACATCTTCTTAATCCATTCATCTCTCATCGGACGCTCGGACAGCTTCGATACCTTGGCTATTGTGAATAATGGCGCTATGAACTTTGGGGTGCGTGTGCCCCCTTGAATTAGTGTTCTTGTAATCTCTGGCTACGGGCCCCGTAGGCATTGCTGGATTATAATGGAGTTCTGTCTTTCACTTTTTGAGGGACCTCCATACTATTTATGGGATCGGCTGCACCAGTCTGCATGCCTACCGATGGTGCAGGAGGGTTCCCCCTTTCTCCACATCCGGCCAGTGTTTGTTGTTTCTGGTGCTGTTGGCTTGAGCCCTTCTGACAGCTGTGAGGTGGCATCTCCTCGTGGTTTTCATTTGCACCCCCTGAGGCTGAGCCTCTTTTCATGTGTCTGTTGGCCTCTGTGTTGCGGTCTTGATGCAGAATTGCTTCTTCTTTGGGAAAGCGCAATCTTTGCTCTTGTAGCTTCACCTGATTGGGTGAGGCCCACCCACACTCCAGGGGTCATCCACTCTACTCAAAGTCTGCCGGTTTAGCAGTTAAATGTGAATCGCATCTAGAAGCACCTTCCCAGTGATATCTAGTCTGGTGTTTGACCAAACAAGTGGTTTCACGGCCAAGCCAAATTCACACATCAACGAACCGACACACTGCCCTTTCCCACTAAGCCTGAAAGCCCCCAGGGCCACGGCAATGACACCCTGCATGTGTTTGCCCCTGTGGTACTTGACACATTTTCTGGCGTGTAACATGCGTTGGTCACGCTAATGACTGGATGAGACATAGTTTCAGGCACCAAATTAACTACAAGAAATCACCAGTATTTTAAATACACAAACAGAATTTTCCCAAGTTCGTTTTGGCTGAGTAGCAACATTAATTATGAGTCTACGCGTCAGTTCCCTAAAGTCCTTCTGGAGCGTCCAGGCCCCGGGGGTCGTACATCTCATTGAGGGTCCACGGCAAAGGCATCCTTGAGTCCCAACCCTCAGAGCCTCTAGAGCAAAGCCCAGAAAGATTCCATTGTGTTTTAGAGACACGGACTGCGGCTAAAAGTAATTAGGTGATTTGAGGACGTCGGTACAAGGTGTCGATGTCAAATTCCAGTGCCGGGACAGAGACCCCAGCTGCTCTCAGCCAAGGAGGGCTCCACCCTGCCCCTGAGCAGACTTCTGGTCAGACTTCACTCCATCTTCACCAGGGAAATCGGTGCCACAGTGTGGACCCCATGGTGCAACCCACAGGGAAAGACTCATGCGCGCTCAGAAAGCATAATTAACACGACAAATCTGAGGCTGAAAACTCCTCTCGGCCTTGGGGAAAAGACACAAAGGGGCTGTAGAATGGATGAGTATGGAAAACAGTAACTAAAATGTGAATATTAAAACAGGAAATAAGTAATTGCATTATCAGTATAAATGTACATTTACCAAGAAATATACATTAAAAGAAAACACATTACATCTACTGATATATCATATCTACAGGCGCACATACGAGGAGGTTTTACTTGCGGTTCCCCCAAGACAATAATGTCCTAAAACTGTTTCATTGTTGCCTTTGCCTTTTATTATTCTACTATCCAAGGGAGCTGTGCCTCAATCAACAGTTTTCAATCTTCACTTTGTGCATATGACACGGAATACCACTTATGCTGAAACTTATCTCTAGAAGGATGTATTGTCAGAATCTCAATTCATGCATAAATTTTTACAATTACTGTATTATCATTATGTATATAAACGTCCATGTCCACATTATATGGAAGTACCTACTGGTGTTATATTTACATATTTGTACACTGGAGAGACAGAGAAGGTAGAATTGTTGAGTTCTTTTTCTTTTTTTTTTTTTTTTTAGGGAAATGCATTTTAAAGTTTATTCATTTTTTTTAAATTTTTTTTTCGACGTTTATTTATTTTTGGGACAGAGAGAGACAGAGCATGAACGGGCGAGGGGCAGAGAGAGAGGGAGACACAGAATCGGAAACAGGCTCCAGGCTCTGAGCCATCAGCCCAGAGCCCGACGCGGGGCTCGAACTCATGGACCACGAGATCGTGACCTGGCTGAAGTCGGACGCCCAACCGACTGCGCCACCCAGGCGCCCCTAAAGTTTATTCATTTTTGAGAGACACAGAGACAGCGTGAGCAGGGGAGGGGCTGAGAGAGAGAGAGAGAGAGAGAGAGAGGGAATCCCAAGCGGGCTCCGCAGTGTCAGCACAGAGTCCAACGTGGGGCTTGAACTCATGAAACCGTGAGATCATGACATGAGCTGAAACCAAGAGTCGGACGCTTCAGCGACTGGGCCACCCAGGCGCCCCTAGAATTGTTGACTTCTAATCCAAGAGCTAATCTACTGGTTTATAACTTATTCTAAGCAGGTCTCGTTTTTAAAGTAAGATTTTGTTCCTTTGAAAGTAACTTCCATTACCACAGTATTTCCTAACACTGTCCTAATGGCTTGTTTATTCTTATGAGACCCAATTTGTAAGACCACGGCCTAGGGAAACATGTGTGGTAAACATAAAGGCCTAAACGAGGACAGCGAAAAACTCCCCTGCCGGAAATGGTGAGCCATGTGACTAGAAATAACCAAGACAGGTCCTCACCGGGCGTCGCTGACCCTTCCATCGCCCCTTTTCCATCCCCCAAAGCATTTGCTGCCTTGTTAGGATTCTACCTTACTCTCCCAGAATAGCCGATGCGATGAGGCACACGGTGCTTGTATGGGACATAAGAAAGCCTGTTTGGAATATTTTAAATTTTTTTTTCAACGTTTTATTTACTTTTGGGACAGAGAGAGACAGAGCATGAACGGGGGAGGGGCAGAGAGAGAGGGAGACACAGAATCGGAAACAGGCTCCAGGCTCCGAGCCATCAGCCCAGAGCCCGACGCGGGGCTCGAACTCCCGGACCGCGAGATCGTGACCTGGCTGAAGCCGGACGCTTAACCGACTGCGCCACCCAGGCGCCCCTTTGGAATATTTTAGAAAAGGGAGATGCACAAAAACATTCCCTACACCGTTTGACACTCCCAGGGTGATGCAAAGAACACACGTGCTCCCTCCACTTGAATAGAAGTGCGCTCTGCCTCACGTGGCTTCCACTCGGGGACTTTCTGGCACGGCGGGGGACGGGAGGGACAGCACCAACCCCCAGCGCACATGAGGTCCTGGAAATGCCCCGCTGGCTTGTAGTGAGAGTGTTCGCAGGGCACGTCACGCTGTCACCCTGGCCCCGGACCCTGTGGCGTCCCACCGGCTGGTGTTCGCTCTGGACGTCAGACACTGTATCCTGAGTGAGTTGGCGTCCCTACGGTGTATTGTTTCAAGCAACAATTTTCCTTTTCGTTCAACTGTTTTGACAGAACCACTTCTGAAAGGTCCGCCGCGGTCCCCTGCGTCTGTGCGTGGAGTAAACAACATGCTGCTTGCCGTTTGCCCCGGGACTCAGGATGTCCCCGAACTCTGCCCCCAGATGGGGATGCCTGGACGCCTGAAGATCCATGAGTCACACGCCTCGCCCGGTTTTCACTGTCCCGTGTCCCCCCCCTCTGCGCCCGGCGTGCTTCTTGTGACTTCTTCCTACTTTGTTTTCATTCCGTGGCTTTCTCTAGAGGCAGAGAACCAAGAGCTTCCGCGAAAAACCAGACCACCAAGTTGCCAAATCACTAACCTTCACATCCAAGTAGCACTTTTGCTAAGTAAGTCTGAACTTCTCGCCCAACAGAACCCATGGCGTCACCGGCTCAGAATCCGAGCCGCCGCTGTTTGGACGGTCGCAGTACTTGGCAAGCTGAGTCACTCAGAAGGGGACTCTTCTGTCCATCAGGACACCTGACGTTTCCCAAAAAAAGAAAAAAAAAAAAAAAGTCATGGAATGAATCAGGACATACTTGTCTTTTTTAAAAAAAATTTTTGTAAGCATTTGTTTATTTTCCAAGAGACACAGAGCATGAGTGGGGGAGGGGTAGAGAGAGTGGGAGACCCAGAATCGGAAGCAGCTCCAGGCTCTGAGCTGTCCGCACAGAGTCTGACTCGGGGCTCGAACTCTCGAACCAGGAGATCGGGACGTGAGCCGAAGTCTCATGCTCAACCGACCAAGCCACCCAGGTGCCCAGAACACAGTTATCTTTAATTTGAGAAGCGGGAGGTGATTCATTTGCGAGATGTCAGGGATGGCCGAGATGTCGCTGAGATGTGGGAACCGCTTCTCCCTCTGTCACGGGCCGCCTGTCTGTAGAACACGCACCTGAGCCTGTAGCTGAGGGAGATACACTCCTCTCACGCTCGGGCTGGCTGGACTGAAGGAGCCACGATCTAGAACGTTCTAGGCCACAGCGCCTAAGAGTGGTTCCGCCAACAGCCTGTGCTCTGCATGGGGGTCCACCAGCTAGGAGATGGGGCGATGAGGGGTGTGGCTACCCAGGGCGCTGGGGTGCCGCGTCCTCTGCCTGGCCACAAAAAGTCACCCAGGCAGCAAGCGCAAAGGCAAAAGGGTGGCTCAGTCGGTTAAGAGTCTGAGTCTTGATTTCAGCTCGGGTCAGGATCAGGTCGGGGTCCGGGTCAGAGGACGGAGCCCTGAGTCCCGCTGTCAGTGCAGAGCCTGCTTGGGATTCTGTCTCTCCATCTCTCTGCCCCTCCCCTGCTCACCCTCGTGCTCCCTCTTGCTCTCTCTCTCTCTCAAAATAAATAAATAAGCATATTTAAAAAAGTGAAAAGCAGGTTTATTCTCTTGCCCACAGTTCCGAACTCGGAAATGACCTCGTCTGTCTGTTGCTTCCCTTACATGCATGTCTGATGGAGGCAGGATTGACGTTGGCCAGGTCGGCGGTTCTTCACCCTGTCTGATATCAGCGTCACCCAGAAGTGCTTTTCAAAACCTCCCGGGTCTTGGACCACAATTCAGAGGCCGTGGGGCGAGGCCTGGCCGGGACGTGCTGTTTCCCGGTTGCACAGAGGAACATGTCACGAGGGCCTCACACAACTGGTCTGGAGCCCAGCGAGGCGTCCACACCGCCTCCCCAGGACAGAAAGTCATTCCTCCAGTTTGAAGGAGGTCGGTGTGGACGGACAGGGAGGTCTCTCCAGCGGGCTCTTGCCCTGATAAAGCTGTAATGTAGCCCCCGTGACCCTGCTCCCGGCCCCGCCACCAGACCCGACTTGTGCAGCCTCTCCAGGGCCTCGGTGCCGGTCCCCAAGAAGGCAAAGTGCATTCTAGGCTGACTGACGTGGTCCCTCCCTGCACCGGGGGGAATTCGCCCCATGCCAGCCCAGATACCAAGAAGATGGCAGGCACACCTCTGTGTTTCTGAAAGCTTTCTGTTTGAGAGTTTTAATGCATATTTACACATATATTTAAAATATTAATATTTAAAATGTAATTAAAAGATTTAAACCCATTTTAATACTAAAGGGAGACAAACAGTAACGCCCATCCGAGGCGTTCAAGCTCTTAAGACAACGGTTGGTCAGTGGGATTCATTAACATTGGGAGCAATCCCCTTGTGCCTGGTTCGGGTCTTGGGGAGACACGGGGGGCAGTGGTAGACAGTGTGGCCGGAGTTTGTCACATGTTCAGCACGGGGGCTGGAGACGGTGGGGTGGGGGTGTCCACACCGACGACGAAGAACCCGTGGCCGGCAGACCCCAGTGTGCTTCTCTGGGTAAGAAGCCCCCGCCCCTGGGAGACAGGGTTGGTGGGGGGGAGGGTCCCCCAGGGCTGGGGCCTCTCATCCGGGACAGCACTTCTCAGCCCCCTCACTACTGACCTTTGGGGCCGCTGTGGAGCTGTCCCGCACTTTGACAAATGTGGGAGGCTGTCCCTGGTCTCCCACGCTGCACGGGGAACAGCCCCCTGCCCCCGCTGTGACTCCAGACCTTGTTCAGTGTCCGTGGGTGGCAAAATCACCCCCAGTTGAGAACCACATGTCCCAGAAGACCACCTCTCTGCCTTCATCCCATGTGTGACCAGCTGGTTGGGTAGGAGATTGGAGCCTCTCCCTTCCCCAGGGACGTTAGAGGCAGCCAACGCTCTCTGTTCTGTGGTTCTAAGCAAAGCCTAAGCAAAGTAAGGCCCCCAATTTCTGATTTCTACATCGGAAGGGAACATGTGTCATTTGCCCGCGTCGTCGACGTGAAGGATAGATAACCATTTGTCTACTGGTGGCTCTCTCGTGTTCTTCCTACCAGGAAGCAGCAAACTCACTCAAGCCTTATACCGACTTGTCACCGACCGGGGGGCCCTCAATGGCACATTGCAAGGCAACCATCGGTGTGAGAGAAAGAATGTACCCCATGTACAGGTCCAGGCGAACGCTAAGTGGACGTAACGGAATGTATATTGTGTCACAGAAGGTCAGATGCTCGAAGGACACCTCACCCAGATGCCATCGGGGAGACAGAGAGACCACAGGGACAAAGAAGCCCAGAGGACAGCAGGCGACCCCTCCCGAGTCGGGCTCTGCACCAGCCCAGGGTCCACTCCCGCTTTACCCGTTTACCGATATCAGGGTCAAGGGGCTGTTTTCTGGAACAATTAACCAGGAGAAAGAGAGCACAGAATGTGAACTTAGACTTCTCAAAAATACAAACAAAGTCAACAAATATCTAAATAAGGAGCTGAACTCTACTCATAATCACAGTCACATAAGTCACGATAACATCCAGACACCCACTCTCTGTTTGAGAAAAAAAGAAAGAGAAAAGGAATAAAATAGAAAAGGAATAGAAAAGGAATAAAAAGCTGTAAAACCTCCATCGTCAACCGGAGCAGATAAAAAAACGGGCCCTTTTCTGCATGGCTGGTGGCAGGTGCATGTGACACGGGGTCTCCGGCAGGGGGTTAGCCAGCAGCTCTCACAATTTAATTCTACCTACTCGGTGGCAGTAATTCTATTAGAAATTTGCCCTGAAGTCATACAAAAAAAACGCGGTTTCCTGAACTATTTTAATTTGATCATCTCGATTTCTTCCTTTTACTTTTAAAACGAATTTAGTTAAAGGTGAACCAAACCAGCTAAACAGCAAAGAGGATGGGAGGACTGCCTGATGGATGAAGACAGCCTCACCTGGGTATTTCCCAAAGTGGTTCCTCAGGGAACACCAACTGTGCAGGCAAAGGGTGTGCCAGAGGAAAAGGCAGCTGTGCTGAGCTTGCCCCCCTCCCCACCCCCCCCCCCCCCCCGGCCAAGAAAGGGTGGGCCCCCTCCATCCTGAGCAAAGGGACCTCACCCTGAGGGTAGCGGCCTTGCATTAAGGATGCGTGTTCCTTCCCCACTCCCAGCAAATGCCCGGATGCAAGGCCGCCCACAGACTTGAAGAAAGATTGCCCAGTGTGTGTGCTTCTCCTTGGCAGGGTGCACAGCTTAGCAACAGAACAGCGTTATGGCTGCTCATCTCTGCAAGCCCGACACCTGTACCCCCATTTGGCGGTGTGGACCTAAGCAAATAAACGCCTGCCTGCGGAGGGTCTAAGTGGTCTAGTCCACACCTTGGGTCCTGCGGATCTGACCCTACCTCTGTGTTCTCTGTGCTCAGCCATTCTGTTTCTATAATGTATCTAATTGCTGTTTTCTGGAGAAGGGTGGAGCCCACGGCCAGCCAACCCGAGGGCCAGGCACTTCTGCTCCCTCTACGTTGAAATTAACTTTAAATTACATGTTGACTCCAGCCCTATGAAATTTAGCAAACAGTGCATTGCATTTAAATAAATTATAATAATCAAGCTCCAGTGTTTGAATTAAAGCTTTTTATTGCACGATTTGACTGAATACTGTAAAAACCTCATTAATTTGTATGCCACTAATTTGTAATTTGTGATAAAGCACCGTGGGGGCAGGGAGAAGCCAGACCGAAGTTCCTCTTTACTCTGCAAATCTCTTTCATGAAAGTGCAAATCAGCACTGTAAACAAGGGTGCAGGGGGTCTGATTTGAAATACTTAAGAAAATAAACTTTTCAAATACCTTTTAGAAGCATCATTTACATGCATACAATTTATATGCTAATTACAAATCATTCCGGTCTATTCACTAAAGTAATTCCCTTGAGAACCTCAGCTGGGCTTTTTCTTTTTCTTTCTTTCTCTGTTTTAGTTTTTTTTTTTTTTTTTTTTTTTTTTTTTTTGGCCTCAGTTAAGTTACTCTTATACTTGAAACTTACAAGATGTGTATGGCCAACATGCTGTCTAGTTTACACGGACTTTGTCTAATTAACTTAAATTAGTGATTCACTGCAGCTCTTGCCAATTTTCCTTCTTCTCCTGTATTCTCGTGTGATTCTAAAATGCTTCCGAGGTGGTTCTTCTTAAAGCAGAATTCTTAACAGAGGCGGTGAGACTCACTTGAGCAAGCTAGGGCAGGGGGCGGGGGGAGGTGCGTTTAGATTCCTGGGCTCCTGTCATCATCCTAGGACTGGAAGTAGATTCTAGAAGCATGTTCTCGGTGTAAGGGTGTGTGTGTGTGTGTGTGTGTGTGTGTGTGTGTGTGTGTTGGAGGACAGAGGTTGCTGTTCCTAAGAAAGTGCTTACGGGAGAGTGACCCCCCATCTCTAAAGGGATGAAACCCAATAAACTTGATAAATATAATGTGTATGTTGTACAGGTAAGACACTTGCCACCCGGGGGGGCTTGTTTTAAAATCCCAAATCATTTACCATCTGAGATCACGACCCACTTGCACATCAAGGATTTCTCCCTCGGATCCAGGACTCTGATGGTGCCTGTGCCGGAAAAGTGGAATAAAATGTTGAGGTCATCGCTGCACAAACAGACCTTCCGAGTGGAGCCTGAGCGACAGGGTGGAGGTCTGCTCTGCCTGTCCCACTGCCCTGCCCGCAAACTGACCATGACAAGCCCCCGTGTTCTGCGAGGCAGCGGGCGTGGGACGAGCGAGGCCCTCAGACGGCCGGCTGTGCCGTGGAGACGTGGCCCTGAAGCAAAGTCAACTGATAAGCTCGCCTTTTCCCAATTTATTTACTTGACTAATTGGGTTACAAAATAAAATTAAGATCAACAACAAATACCCTCTTTCAAGCCATGTAAATCACACACTGCGTGTCTCCCGGTGTAAGTTGAGGTGGTAATGTAATTAGCTCTTAGACAGGGGCTGGAGTTCAGAGACGGTAGCACATGCCTTCGAATTCCAGTCTTACACAACATAATTATTCTTATGTGAAATATAATTAATGAAGAAAACGCCTCAGATGTGTGGGCTAGGAAGGCAAATAGAGCCACCCTTTATTGTGCCTTCAAGGTTAGAATTATTACAGCTCTTATAATTTTATTATAATTACCCATAATGAGACTCCACACATGTGATGTAGTCGATGCTTCTGACAATGGAAGTTTGCGGAATGCCTCATTAAGTATTTTAGTGCATATTTATGTGGCCTTCGCTCCGCCTCCCGGCTCTGGTGGCAACCCAGCCCATGTAAAGGCATATGTACATATTTTAATAAAAAATACTACCATTAAAGATCATAAAATGATTACAATGAATAGATATTAAGATGTCACAGCTGTATAAGCCAATCCTTTTATGTACTCCCATGCCGAATTGTTTTATGACCTATCATAAGCCTATTAAACTGCTGGTAATAAAGGATTGTAATTAGTGATAAAACCTTGTTGCTTAGTGAGCCAAGACAGCCATCCTTACTTTGAATTTTATTGAAAGTAATCAAGACGAAACCTTCAGCAATGTCAAATAGCAGTTGAGAGCAAGGTTGCACTTTTACTGGGGACGGTCACATTTCACCTTCCATGGGGTCTCTCCTCCCTCTTCGTTTTGCTGGCTGACGAGTGTTTTTTGGAGTCTGCCTTTTGTGCTGTGTTATTTGGTTTGGAAACGCGAGGCACGGGAGGGAAGGCGCGGAGGCACCGGGCGAGCCCAGGGAAGGGCAGGGCGGCCAGGCCGCGGTGGCTCTTGGGACGAGGCACGAAGGCCAGGCAAGGGCGGCCCTGGCGCTGGGCCCAGCTTCCCTCAGCCAAGGCCCCTGCAAAGAAGACACCCTCACAACTGCCCACAGTGGGGCGATGGGGCGATGGGCCGGGGGAGGGGCGGCCTGTCCGGCGGGAGCCCGGCAGCGAACTCAACAAAACATGTGACCTTTTCGGCTCTCAAACCAAATTAACTTTTTTCCTAGTCATCCGTGGTTGAATGTGAACATCGCTTTGCAGAGGCACAAAGGGCCCCTTGCTAATCCGCAGGGCCACGCCCGGGCCTCCCTGCGTTTGTGCGTCCGCGGCCCTGAATACATTACTCGTGCCACCGCTCTCGGGGCGCTGCTCCTTGGTCTGCTTTTGTGAGAGACAACGTTGCCAGCTACCTTCACGCACACTTCCCCGTAGCTTCCCGTCCACCTTCTGGGTCCAGCAATTTCATCAGGGGATAGGAGCCTGGAACGTGTGTTTGCAAATCCTTGCAAAGGCAAGGCGCACTTTTCTGCCCGGTTCCAAAGAGCACAGGCAAGAGCCAGGACCCAGGCAGGCGGAGGACAGCACGCGCCCCAGGCCGGAGCCCCAGGTCCTCAAAGGGCAGCCCCTGACCTCCTGGGACAGGGCTCTGCAGGGGATGGTGGGTCGCAGGGCCTCACGCCTTCCTGCTGAGGGAAACCGGAGACCCTGGGTTTCAGTGACAACGATGGCCCAGCCCTGCACTGTGCCCCTGACCAAGCCGAGGACGTGCCCAAAGGCCAGGTGGAGGGTCCCTGGGTCTCTGCCCGCTAACTGGACTTTGCAGCCCACCGTGCTTGGCTTTCACGGCACTGAATTGAGCAACAGGGAAACTATAGTAACGGATAATCGGCTTCAAGTCAATGGAAACTATGTATCTCGGTGGGTAACAAAGCCAGGGCTAAAAAAAGAAAAACCCTAAAACCTGCTGGAGGCGCTCAGTGGGGGGAGGGGCCAGCAGGGCTCTGCCTGAAGTCCCGGGGGTGCTGAGCAACCCAGCCCCTCTCACCTCCACCTTGCTCTGGAGGTGGGGGTGGGGTCTTCACGCACAGAAGCCAGGAGCAATGGTTGCGGGCCTGATAGATGCACAGATAGATGCTTGGTAATTAATCCAACACTAAACAGGAGATATGAGATTAGATGCACAGCATCAGATGAGTATCCAAGCAGGAAACTAAGTGCCAGGGCATCCCCGTGTTGGACCCGGGGAGGGCTGGAGCCCGGGCAGGGCCGACCCTTTCTATCGTGGATCTCCTCCTGACCCTCCTTCCAGCTCATCATGAACCCAACCTGGGCCTGCTCACCGGCTCTGTGTGTGTGTGGGGGGGGGGGGGGTGGTTACACTTGGTGTCGTCGCAGGGAAATTATAAGGTGGACTGAGAGCCCGCGCCTCGTGCTCCCCGAGAGAGCCGCGTGGCCAAATGTCCCCTCACCGGACATCTGCGGGGGACAGCAGGGACGCAGGAGGCCGATGGCTTCCGCTAGCCAGTCAGAAAGACTGCTGTTCTAGTTTATTTTTTTATCTTAAATGTATCCAGAGTTGGAGGGCCAAATATGAAAGCTGTAGCGGTTGGTCAGGTTTGAAGCTTCTGGAAGAAAGTTAAGCCCCTGCGTCGGCTGGCCCAGATACCCGCCATAAGCTGACAAGTAATTAAACCAGCGTATCTATAACAACTGTCATCTCTTATTTCTGTGCGACTTGGATGTAAACCAAAGGCAAGAAAGCCAAGGAAAAAAAAAAAAAAAGACTAGAGAAGAAGAGAAGCTTGGTCGTCCAGGGCCACCGCGGGCTGTCCTGCTAAACAGTTTAGCGGACCTGGGCATTTAGAGGCTTGTAGCCCAGATCAAAAGGGTCACTGCTCCTTTACCTTAACAGCGGGGAGAGAGCATCAAATAGGGTGTAAATTTGAGCTCTGCAGTTTTGAGGAAGCCAAGCGTGAAATGCATTCTAATTCTCCGATGTGGCCGGCACCGAGCCACTGAGCCGCCCTGCTGAGGTTCCTGCTGCATTTCCCACAAGCTGGGGGGACTCCCGGGGAGGCGCACGGGCCCCCCCGCGGGCCCCCCCCCGCCCCCACCAACCTGACCGCCAGGGACCCTCCCCGGGCGGCCCCTCAGGGCTGAGGCTTCATCGCTTCTGCTCTCCCCCCTCCCCCCCACCCAGACACAAGGTACATCTCTGGGGAGATCTCTGTACACGCGGGGGATCTTTTGCATCTGTGGGTGTCACAGCTCCAGGATCCCAAGTGCCGTGGTGACCGACCTACCTTTCTGGGCCGGGGGCCGAAATGAATGGAACGCTCTGCTCTGCCAGTCAACCAGAGTCTGAGCTGTTTTTGTGCACAGACCTCATTTGCGTGATGCATTTGAAAATGATGTTACGGGGACCCGTGACACTGAATTGAAATGGCTCCATGCTTTCCAAGATAAGCAGGCAATTCCGTCCCCGTGTGTCTCGGCCTTGTGAGGAGAAGCAGCTCCGGTCAAGAGCCTGGCTTTCAGGGGAAGAGGGCTCAGGGGTAGGTTCCATTCATAGACACACAATGACACTCTCCGTCATCACCGGCCTGCTGCTAGAACCCACTGTGTGGCACCTTTAGAGGGAAAACAAAAAGGGTCACGGATCGCTTTAGAACTCAGACGGTCCTGTTTGCAGGCGGATTTGAGATTTCTAAGGGGAAAATTTAAACATTTTAGATGCTCTATTTACTCTCCCTCCAGACCTTTGTAGACCACACCCTCCCCCAAACATGGAGGAATTAGGAGCATGATTGTTAGGGCTCTTGCTACAAAAATGACTGATGTTTTCCTTCTAAAACCTCTTAACACTTTCATAGGCTTCTCTGTCCAAATGGACTGTAAGCGTCGTTAATTTCCGAGTCTTCAAACTTGAAATTACTTGCCAATCTCGGAAACACAGACCCAATCCAGGGCCCATCCACACATTCTGTTTGTTTTTCTCCTAATGAAAAGTGTGACAAGCAAATCATTGAACTGAAAAAGTGGGCATAAATTAGCGTCTGCAGTCACAGAACAGATCGCCTTTTGAAGACTGCATTTGAAAAGATGTGCTCCAGGAGAGCACTTACTCCGGCCATTTAAATGATCTGGCTTAAACTGGATGCGTCTCTTCTGTACGACGGTTTATCCCATCGCATCAAATAGAATGTTTGATGTGCCCGGGCATAACAAATTATCTGGGTTGGATTTATTTCAGTGAATTCCCTTCTCCTTCTGGTTTCAAGAGAGTAAGCCCCGGGTTTCTAAATATTATGAAAACAACCAGATCTGAGAGACATAATATCCACAACAAAGGAAAGCGAGTGACCAGCCCAGTTACATTGTCTTTTGAACAACAAGTCAATGCAGACAGAAGTAAATGACAGTTAATTACAAATTACATTCTGGTTGGGGCTGAGCAGGCCTCTTGCCTTGAATAATGATCGGGCCCTCGGGCGCTCACCTGCCTGCGAGCGGCCGTAGGAGACACAGGCTGGGGTGCTATACAAGTTTCAAAACAAGATGCTAAACACAAAAGCTTATTGGATTACAGAGGTTTAGGAAAAGCATTCAGATCTCTCTCGGCAACTGCGGGCCGAGGGCGGAGGGATTTCTAGAAGGAAGGCTGCTCACCGGCCCTTTGGGAAGGCTGGCCCCAGTCTCCATGGAGGGCCATCGCCCCTGGTTTGCTGAGGTTGGAGAACCTGTCCCGCCTCAGGGAAGACGCCTTAAAACTCAGCCAACTAATGGAGAGAGGGGTAGATGCTGGGGAAGGTCCTTCAGACTCCGCAGTCAAAGGAATGCAAGAATGTACTCAGAGTGTGTGTGTGTATTTTTCCTTAACCTGAAGAGAATTTGCACCACCCATCAGCAGATACTTTGATTTACTAATAATTTATTTCAGTTTAAACACTACGTGAATTTATCGCATTCTAAGTCAAATTTGAAGTTAAGACAGTTGCAAAAAAAAAAAAAATAACACAAAGTTGAAAATAATTAATGTCGGCGTTCCTGCATTGAAAAGACCTTGGCTTTTGTAATTCACTAAAGCAATTTCTATTCATTTAGTTGAGCTAAATGCTTATTGTTAAAGACAAAAGCCCCAACAGTCTGACATTGAGCTCATTATGTATGTTAGAAACACTGCAATCCAAGGCCACACCGCATGCGATAAAGGCAGAGACTGGGGGGGTGGGGGGGGTGGGGAGGGGCCAGGGATTAAAATGCAGACCACGCCGTTCTCCTCAATAACTTTCCATTTAGAGCTGATTAAAACTTCAAACCAAAGCTCATTGGCAACATCAGCAGAAGGACTTCTGTCGCTGTCATCAAGTGACGGGGGCGAGCTGAACGGGGACCCCCTCGCTCAGACAGCTCGGCAGCCAGGAAGACCTCCTTCCAGCTGAGTCTCAAAACTGGGTACGATTTTAAAGGAAGTATAAACAGACGCAGAACAGCGTCTCTTCTGGAAGCGCAGTGAGGTCTGGGAGGTAGATACACCGTGTGTTCTTAACCAGCACCCGCAACGTGTGCTCATGCACGTCCTGGGGCGGGGGGGGGGGGGGGGGGGGGGCTTCCGTCTCCACGAGGAGGTCTCCCCCGCACCCCTGCGGGGCGCCCACATCTTGCCCACAAAGGCTCCCGCCACGAAGCCAGCAGCAGAAGGGGTGAGAAACCGGGGGACCCACCGCCTCCTCCAGGGAGGTTGAAAAGTCCCCACCACACCCCTTCGCAGAAACAACGCCCCTGTTTCTTCCTCGAGCGGCTTCCTACCGCGGATGCAGGGTTTGCCTGCGAGCTTCCGGGAGACACAGGAGGACCGTGCGTCCGAAACCAGCACCTGACCCTCGTGCTCGGAGGCAGAACGCAAGAGGCCCCTGCAGGCGCCTGTCCGGAAAAGGGGTGGGGGTGGGACCTCGTTAAGATTCTGTGAAAAGGCTCCACCGTAGGTGTCTCCCCTCTTGGGGCAAAGTTGCGCATGTGGCCATTTCCCATTAAAATGGGCAGGTGGTCTATTTCCAACCCAGGGGACTAGGAGGAGTTCATCCAGAGGACTCCTTTGAGACTCTCCAAGTACGACATCTTCCCAAACCCACCGGAAAGGACACCTGTGAGAGCCCTTCCCCTAAAGTCAGGAGAAAAGCAGCTGCCTTCTCCGCCCGGGGGAGGGCAGCCCTCTTATCGGTGGCAGAGTGACGCTGAGTGGGCCGAGGGTGACACGGGCCATCCGTCTTGTCATCAGCACAGCGAGGGGCCCAAGGCTCCTCCAGCTCCAGGAAGCAGCCCCCAGGCAGGGACACTTAACCCCCGTGAGCCCGAGTCCCTGCCGTGCCTCCCAACCACCCTGTCATGGCCGAGGTGCCTGTGGAATGACAGTAAATCTATATGACCTACAGCCTACTGTTGTGACAAGCGCACCCCGGGCCTCCCTACAACACTATCAAACTGTATCATGATGGCAATGGAAGACAAGGCCTTTATTACGTGCCTTGTGGAGCCACTGAGAAGTCCTCGGCAGGACTGTGGCCCCTTGGAGGCAGGGCGGCCAAGGCCCCGTGCACCTGCCCTGGGCCTTGCAGGGCGGCGGGCGCGCACGAGAGATTCGGACTTTTATTTGTTTATTTTTGCGGTTCTGGCTCAGTCGGAGGACTCTGATTTTTAAACCAGCACCTGGCTCACAGGGTGCCTGCTCTCGGAAAGTCTGCAGGGCACGCGTGCTACAGAAACATGTCAGCGAATGCATGTAACTGCTCTAGTGAGTTCTAGAAACCTGGAGCGATTTTGCGGTTCAGTTCAGTTTGGTTTGTTTTTATTTGTGTTTTTGTTTTATCCATAACACATAATGGGGAGACACCAGGGCCGGGAGATGCCATCAGATGCCACATGGAACTTTGCCACGTCAACTCGAAAACCTGAGTCACGGATTGGGGATGCTATTGTGAACTTGTACGATTTCAAGTGCCCGGTTGTGATCCCCAGCGACACACAGGATGACCTTTCTCTGGTCACTGCGCATAATGTCTACATGTAACGTTTGCAATAGGAAGTAAACAAGTTTCCCTTGTAAGTTTTTCTAGATGATGTGTGTGTGCCTGCGTGTGTGTGTGTGTGTATGTGTGTGTGTGTGTTTCCTTTCTTCCTTCCCTTTTGTTAAGTCACCCTAAGCTTTTCTGGGCTTAAAAAGAGAGAAAAAAAAATCTAGCTGAATAGTAATATGGTCACTTCATGTATATGCAAGAAAAAGATCTTTTCACACCTTGATGAAATTAGCATATATTTAAATGCTAATGAACCGCCAGTGACTGGCTAAAAATACCAAGAGCTGCCTGCACACTCAGGGCTGTGTCCCCAGGAAACATCGGGGTCTAGAGGCGTGATTTTATTTCAGCAGATGCTAAGGCTCCGTCCCAAACATGTGAACATGGCAGGATGACTGAAGTCTTCTTCGCGAGAAAGTTGTCTCAAAAATGGAAAACTCGGGGCCAAATGAAAACAGAAACTGTTTTCCTGTGTACATGGGCTCCCAGTGGGATCGCGGAGACTTGTTTCCACCCCCCTTTAGTTGACTGTAGAGCCGTTTGGTGCAGAAGCGGATTGATGAGTTCTCTGCATGGATATCTCATGGCATGGAAAATTAATTTAAAGGTTAATTCAGAGACACACTTGAAGGGCTTTTTTTAAATGTGTCACTCTCCTGTGGGATCGGGAATAATTTTATGAGTCTCAGGTAAATGTGAGTATCAGAATGCAGTCACATCATCTGTTTGCTCCCGAGTCTCGACCGCAGGGTGAGTTGGCGACTAGGCCTGGGCCACTGGCAGAGCCCCTTGTGCACCTGTTCGCTCGGGTTTTCGTGACAGACTCTTAGTACCCCCCCCCCCGCCCGGAGTCCCAACATCTTCTTTCACAACAGTCTCCCGAATAGACGTCTGTTCCACATCAACACACTCCTGAACGTCATTTCAGGACGTACGCCAGACCAACTCGCACGCGGGTCCTTCTTGAATAACTGGGTGTGGGCGGACGTCATTCTGTGTGCCCTCTTCCTCCCCAGCCCTTCCTTCCCCTCAAAGTACCGGCTGAGCTCGCTCTCTGAGGGGCACCTGAACACACAACATGGAGCCCTTGACCATGAAATGGGGGCTGTTGGCTGTTTCTTTTTTTTAATTTTTTTTTAATGTTTATCTATTTTTGAGACAGACAGAGACAGAGCGTGAGCGGGGGAGGGGCAGGGAGAGAGGGAGAACAGAATCCCAAGCAGGCTCCAGGCTCCGAGCTGTCAGCACAGAGCCCGACGCGGGGCTCCAACTCACAGACCGCGAGATCATGACCTGAGCCGAAGTCGGAGGCTCATCCGACAGAGCCACCCCGGCGCCCCAGTTGGCTGTGTTTTAGGGCAAAAGGTTGGAGCAAAAATGCTCAAAGACCTGTAGGAAGAGACAACTTTTTATTTGGTTTGACCAACACTGTCCCTGTTTAGAAAATCAGGTTGAACTTTATAAACGTGCGTATGTTCACTTAAGTGATCTACACAAGCCTCTTCCCAAACACGATGAGTGCAGTTTATTTCAAAAGGCAAACGTTTGGGGCGCCTGGGGGGTTAGGTCGGTTGAATGTCCGACGCTTGATTTTGGCTCAGGTCGTGATCTTGAGGTTCACGAGATCGAGCCTCGCATCGAGCTCTGTGCCAACATCGCGGAGCCTGCTTCAGATCCTTTGTCCCCCTCTCTGCCCCTTCCCAGCTCATGCTCTCTCAAAATAAATCAACTTAATTTTTTAATTAAAAAAAAAAAAAGCAGACTCTGACCATAAGCATATGGGATTGCAACTGGGACTCATTGGTTTGGGACAAAAACTGGATATGGTATCAGTGTTTTGACATAATCCCTGCTTTTATCAAAATGGGGCTTCTCAAAGTTTGACTAGGAAATAGTTGAAGCTCCAGCCTCAGGGAGCAGGTGGCAGGTCTGAGAAGTCAGGAGCAGACCCTACATTTCAGAGGTGGAAAAAGTTTTCCCGAGGGGGTCCCGTCCTGTATGGTTGCTTTAGGCAAATCCTCAAGCAGTGAACACGAGGGTCCTTGGGCTTCAGTTCTCACGGAGTCCCTGGGCACTGAATCTGTCCTCTCCTTCGGAAGAGTCTGGAATTGTTTTAGGGCGTCTGCATGTGGGCCTAGAGAGGGTTGGCAGACTTTTCCCGTGGAGGACCAGACCGCAAATCTTTTCAGCTTTGAGGACCACCTATCGTCCTTGAAGCCAAGACTGGGCTCTGTCACTGCAGTGTGAGAACATCTATGGGCGGTACACAAACCCGCTAGCATGGCTTTGTGCCAATAAAACTTTATTTACAAAAACAGGTGGGGGGCCGCATTTGGCCCCCAGACCATAATTTACTAATCTCCGTGTCTCGTCCGAAGCCTCAGCCTCCAGCGCTTGCCTAGAATGTTTTACGATCGATTGAAATGCTACTTATGACCTTCTCCTTTCGTGGTGAGCTCTTTTGGTTTGGTCCATCATTGGGTCTGTGGCACGACCTATTTTAACCGCCTTCATCAACAGGTCGTCACGGCCAATAAACACTTCTTCGTAGTTTTAATTCAAAAAGTCCAGTAGGAAAAGTTTGTCTGGCTTATTGTAGACACTGTGTTCTCAGGGGGTGCTCTCCCTCAAGATGCTTCTTTATTTTTTTTAATGCTTATTTATTTTGAGAGAGAGCATGAGCCAGGGAGGGGCAGAGAGAGAGGACAGAGGATCTGAAGTGAGCTCTGTGCTGACAGCAGAGAGAGCTCCACGCGGGGCTTGAACTCATGAGAAGTCACAAACCGTGAGACCGTGACCCGAGCTGAAGCCGGACGCTTAACCGACTCAGCCACCCAGGCCCCCTCCCTCTAGATGCTTCTAATTCCAGAAGTGGAGTCACGATGCGTGTGTGTGTGCGTGTGTGTGCGCGCAGAGAGAGACAGAGGGACAGAGGGAATGTCGTCTTTGACGGTATGTGCTACATAACAGGATGGACAGCCTAGGCTGAGTTGAGGAAATGCCCCTGAGACACAGGGAACCAAGGGTTAATAACAGTAAGTTATAATTATAAGGATAATGTTAGCACTACAAATAACAGCTTCTATCTCCATCTGTTGGACACCTGCTGCGTGTCGGGCCTTGCGCTGTACCCTTAATAAGCATTCCATCATTTAAAACTTGCCCCGAAGGTAGGGATTGGCCCTCTGTCCTTGAGGATAACTACTGGTTGGGAAGGGCTTACCGTGGGGCTTTCGACACATTTTGACTTGTGGAGAGAACAGACGGCAACACTGAAAGGGAGACACACAGGTGCGTTTCTACCAGCAGAAGACGACAGATGTGGAGGGTGTGGCCTGGGCGTGGCGAGCCCCGGGAGGGCGCAGGTGTCCCGGCACCTGACGTGGGCCATCCCGGGCGTGGAAAGCCACCCCTGGTCACGGAGATGCTGAAGGCCTCTGGGGCCCTTAAAGATGAGACCAGGGTCCTGCCCTGTGGGGGCGCTGTGTGTGGGACTGCTGGTGGGCACGAAGGAGCACAGTGGAGGCGACAGGGCCATCAGGAGGGCGCCTCTGGAACCTGTCCTGAACGTACGTAATGACACGACTTGGCCAGCAGGAGCCCGAGCGAAGAGATGTTATCTCATGTACAGACCTTGTCAGCGCGCATCCTGAAAGGTTTGGTTCTGATCTCCAAAGTCGGTGCCTTGTCTGATCGATCGCCGTGGAGTGCTTGCAAAAATACCTGGAAAGTTCTGCCAGAGCAGGGTGAGCTGGGCAGCCCGTGCGTGCCGTCACCGGGGCCCCACGGGGGAAGGTGCTGGCAGGAAGACGTCTCCGGGGCGCAGGGTGGGGGGCGAGCAGGGTGTCGCTCCCGGGTGGGGCTTCATTTCCTCTCTGCTAGCCGAGCCTGGAGAAAGTACTTGGCTTTTGCGGTCCGTGATCCTCTCTGAACGGGCACGGTCAGCCGCGAGGCACTCTGGTGCTCCGGGGAGCGTCTGTGCTCCGAGATTTGAGAACTCTTACAGCTGTGGACAAGGTTGCTCCATTAGCGTCCAGACCATTTCATCCAGGTGTCCCGGTCAGCAATGTGTCAGCAGGAGTGTCCTCAGGGCCTTGTCTGCACTTAGCAGATGCCCAGCTGTGTCCAGACCCTGCCTCCCTGCCTGGGGAGCCTCTCCCTGAGCCCGAGCCCCGGACCCCACGTGCATGTTCTACACGTGTGTGTAATTCTCCCCTCTTCCCTGACCTCAGGTGCCGCCCCAGCAGCTCCCATTCATCCGTGATCCAACCGGGAGCCCCTTCGAGTGGCCCTTCCGTCCCAGCGGTGGACGTGACCTCCTCTTGTAGAGGGTGCCCATCGTCACCTGTCTCACGGGGCCACAGACACAAGTCGCAGAAGAAAACATGAGACCGAAAAGTCAGTGGCCGGGTGAGACCCCGAGGGGGCGGCCCACGTGCAAGGACGGGGCCCTGTAGCTCGCTCTTGCTCAGGCCGGCACGGGAAGCCCGCGTCCAGGCATTTCACTCCCCTGTGACCACCTTATGTTACAGAACTTCCCTGGAAACCCTCCGACTCCTCAGCAGCCAGGTTTTGCCAAAAATGTGTGGCTCCTTCAAGTGCCTAGTGCTGCTCATGATTTAAAGGTGTGAAAACGGAGATGTGGGCGAAATAAGAAACAGGGAGGATCATCCAGGAAGCAGGAGCCCAGCCCAGGTTTACATAATGTCACGCTTCGTTCTTCTGTATCTATGACGATCGTTCGTTCACTCAGAGTGTAGGCTGTTGAGGTAGAGATAGTCTGCAAAAAAAAAAAAAAAAAAAAAAAAAACCCAATAAATGCAAAATGAGGCCATTCTGTCTGCTGAAGTTACCTAGTCAGTGTGTGACTGGGGGGCGGGATGCGGAGAAGGGGTGGGGGGTGCGGGGAAGGGGTTTCTCTGCAGGGAAGTGATGGAGGGGGCGTCTGGGTTTGAGAGAAGATCTTGCCACCAGTGTAAAGGTCTCAGGCGCGAACAAGCTGAGGCTAGAGTGTTGGAGAAGAACCAAGAGGCCCACTTGGCTGGCGCAGGAGACATGGGAGACAGCAGGGGCACATCCCAGGGGCCTGCGGCCACACCGGGAATTTGCATCCAGTGCTCTGGGAGCTGCGGAGGACTTCCAGGAGCGGGAGAGAGACTCCATGTGGGCAGTGCTTCCGGAGGATTCCTGGCGGTGGTGTAGACGACTCATGGGGGTGGGAACAGCTGTGGGGAGCTGGGGGTGTAGGGGCGGGGAGGGTGCCAGCGGAGCTCCCGGATGACTTGGGTTCGGGAGAACATCTGAAGGGGTCCAGCAGGACCCCTGGAGTGGACAGGATGGGGGTAAGCAGACAGAGAGGCAGGCGGGGCGTTGAGGCCAACGCCTAAATCTGGGGCCTGGATGGACCCTTTGGGACACAGTTGTGTTCTTCGGCCAAGGACTCCACGGTGAACAACCTCGATAAGTTAATCGTAATGATACTTGGCACAGCGGATCAAGGCCAGTCTCCCAGGGAGAGACACCTTCTCAATTTCTATTTGAAGGGAAAGAAACAAGGCCAGAGTGAGGAAGGTGGCTTTGGCGAAGCGAAAATAAACAGCAGAACTAGAAAATCGGCTTCCCACTGTCCCTCAACACCCCTGGACCGGTGTGGCACTCCCCACATACCTCTGGCCGAGGGGTGGACAGGTGGAGTCCTCAGCCTGCCGCTACATTCGGAGCACCCGTATCAACAATGGAAAGGGAATATGGACAGGAGCCCTTCCTTGCACCTGCTCTGCGGATCAAAGCCCTGGAGATTCTTGTACATCAGTTGGACCTGAGTTCAAAGACGCCCACGGCACTCAAAGCCGTGTCCCTAAAATTCCCACGGCACAGAGGGGGAAGCAGATGTCAGGGTCTCGTCCAGGAAGACAAACCTCCAAGACCATCATACCCGTCGGACCCGTGAGGACCCCAGCCACATGCCCAGATTCCTCCGAGCCTTGGCAGTTTTAACCGGCAGCGTGACTGCAGGAAAGGGACGGCCCAGGTGGCAGAAATCCTGACCAGGGACCAGGCGCTCCCTCCCGCCAGGTCTGGTGCTCCACCAACTGTGCCGAGAACTTGCAGGAGCATCCGTAGGGCCTATTCCGGCTAACCTAGGACCCTCCCCCTGCTGCACAGAGGGCCCAGCAGTGCCCTTGTCATCCTGCCTGAGCTGTGGACTCCCCTGGGCCCCAGCTGAACTCATGGAAGCAGAAATAACATTGGTTCAGAGATAGGGAGTGGGAGGGATGGACCAGGCAGTTGGAGAAAAGAAACTGTACTTTGTGTTCTTTTCTTGTTAATTCATTTTTGAGAAAGAGAGACAGAGTGTGAGTCGGGGAGGAGCAGAGAGAGAGGGAGACACAGAATCCGAAGCAGGCTCCAGGCTCCGAGCTGTCGGCACAGAGCCCGACGTGGGGCTCGAACTCACCAACTGTAAGATCATGACCTGAGCCCAAGTCAGATGCTCAACCGACTGAGCCACGCAGGCGCCCCAAGAAACTGCACTTTGAACACAACGCTTTTCATCAGAGTTTGTGGCCAGGGGCCCTCAGTTTCAAGAACTTTGCTCTGAAAATAAGTAGGTCTTAAGTAGCAAAACCAGGCCCTGTGTTAGCCAGACACGCACAGCGGGACAGGCACCACAGTCCGCCTTGGGGCAGGAGAGGCCGAGGACGAGATGCCTCTTTGGGCAGCGCTTGTGGGCGCCCCCGCTATTCTGCACGGTTGTGAGTTGTGCGCAGGTGTTTCGGGCAGCGAGTTCAGCGGCCGGGTGCCCTTGGCCTTACCGGGCCACCGACAGTAAGAACCGCAGGCTGAGCCTTCAGCACCACGGCAGGGCAGGCCAAAGACGGGTGTACGTAGTTAGGGTATTTACGGTATTTCTGCTGGTGTTTAGATAACTATTTTCCCATTAAGGTGAAGCTCACAATTGTTTCGATGAGGAGCTGATTCATCATTCAAAAAGGAGTGCTTCGCAGGGGGGCACTTAGGTGATAAAAATCAATGACAAGGCTGGTAAATTGCCTGGGAGGGTTCAGGACAGATTCAAGATAAAGGAGGGAGAGATTAAGTCAAGACAGCATCTAATGCTTTTGCCAAACACTCCGGCCTCCGCCGAGGACGCTGGTGTAAGGGGCGGCCCCTCAATTCCCAGAGCCCCTGGCCTATCTTTTGTCACCTCCGTTGCCCCGTATCAAACTTTCAGGAAACGAGACCCAGGAAAGCAGACAATCAATAATGAGATCAGGAGATGTTATCATAAGAGAAACAGGCCTGCCTGCTTTGTCCAGGGAAGGCCGTTTGGCCCGCCTGTCAGTGGGCAAGGGTGATGGGCACTGTGTGACTGGGTGTGTGCAGATAAGGCCGGAGGAGAGGTGCGGGGAGGTGGGAGGCACGTGGGGGTGATGCGGCCGCCGCCAGCTCGCCCCCCACCCCCGCCCTGCCACGGCACCAGGAAGAGCCCCTCCGAGCCAGCGAGTGTCTCAGGGGTCCTGCCTGGGACCCTCTGTTGGCAGTTCCAGACGCTGGGGCGAGTCGGGGGGCGCCGGTGGGCGGGAGGGCCGTGGGGGTCTTGGGGTGAATTCACTCACGCCTTCTCCGCGCAGGGTGGGCGTTGGAGACGTAGGCTCCTCTTCCGCGGACGGGCGGCGTCCACACATCCCTGTGCTCTGATGGGGACACACGGCCTCTGCAGGACAGCGGTCCACACCCCTCCTCTGGGGGACGGGGTGCACGGCCACGCGTCTGCTGTTGGATGACCCAGCCTCAGGTGTTCCGTGAGGCGTGGGGAGCCCACACCCCCTCTGGGCGGCCCCGGGGGACGTGAGCTTGTGCCCGCCTCTCGTGCTGAGGTGAGGCACCGTCCCTCTGAGAGGTGACCCCCCACCTCAGCGGGTCCCCTGCAGGACAGGAAGCCTGCCAGGGGATGCTCCTCACCTGCTCCCCTTCCACGGCTGTTAGGGCGGCTGGGGGCTCACGCATGAGTCCGTAGGAAAATGGGCACACGGCCTCGTCCGTGCGGTGGTGGGGGCCCCCGTCTCCCCTCCTCAGAACCGGGTGTGGACACATCCCACGGCCTTCGAAGGAGGGAAGGAGGCTGAAGCGTTCTCCACGGCTTTTTCCAACATCACGTGGTAAAAAGTGAAGACCAGGACGCCCCTATCTTCACAGGCCTTGGGCAACAGGAAGCCGACGGGCCCTGTTACCTCCACAGCCAACCTCAACACCGAATGCTGTGCCTTCCCCCGAAATACACCTGGAGAGCACACGAAACGATTACCAGCCGCTGCAGAAATGCATGGCTTTTTGTTAAAATGTGTGCCCGCCTGCATTTTGCCAAAATAGCACGTCCGACCAAGCGCAGTCACGTAAGTTTGCCATCGGCATGTCACCCCACGTGCAGAAGTAAACCGATGTCGGGACGACATCCCACTTTTCAAAAAAAAAACCACGAATTTTGACTCCTGAAGGTTTTATGCCTAAAATACGGTGGGTAGGTAGGTGTCCCGTGTTGGTCACATACGGAGCAGGTGAAGGGTATTGGGAGTTCATGAGCTTCCGTTTTAACGGAGGCGGGGCTCCCTGTAGCACCACCTTCTCTGCCTCTCCTGTGGCTCCAGGTGGGCAAAGGGTTCTTTGCCTCCTGGGACAAAGACACTGCACCTTCTTCTTAGGACTAGGATAAGATGGGGGCAATTTAAAGGCTATTTTCCAGAGGAGTCCCTGAAGCAGATGTGGCTGGGGAGTAGGGCAAACAGGAGGGGGCAGGGGGAAGAGTGGGGGCGTAGGGGTAGGGGCAGGAGGGAGCAGGGGAGGGGAAGGACAGGGGAGGGGTGGGGGAC
>NW_024412377.1:1367987-1387263 GCF_014898765.1 Herpailurus yagouaroundi | reverse complement strand
AAGAGTGAGGGCAGGGGAGAGGCAGGAGGGAGCAGGGGAGGGGAAGGGCAGGGAGGGAGGTTAGGTGGGGAGGATGATGGAGGGGCTGGGATGGGGTAGGGGACAGGAAGAGGGGAGGGGTGGGGGCAGAGGAGAGGTGGGAGGGATCAGGGGAAGGAAGGGTACAGGAGAGGGCTGGGGAGTGGGGAGGAGGGCAGGAAAGGGCTTGGGGAGGGGGAGGGGATTGGGGAGGGGTGGAGGGCAGGGGAGAGGCAGGGGTAGGGGGCTTGGGGAGGGGGCAGCAGGGGGAGAGGAGGGGTGCAGAGGCAGGGAAGGGGCAGGTGGAGAGGAGTGGATTGGGAGGGGAGGGGGCCAGGAGTAAAGGAGGGGTGTGGGGCAGGAGAGAGGCAGGAGGGAGCAGGGGAGGGGGTTGGGCAGGGGTGGATGCAGGGGAGAGGTGGGAGGGAGCAGAGGAGGGGAAGGGCAGGAGGGGACCTGGGGCCCCAGTGGCCCCGGTTCAGGCCTGCAGGCTTCAGAGGTGCAGTGGGCGCATCTAGATGGACCCCTCTTGGGGGGGGGGGTACAGTTACTCCGAGCTCCAGGCTGGTCTGTGCCTCAGGGACAGGTCCCTTGCAGGCCCTCCAGGCGCTGGCGATCCGGGAGGTGACGCGGAGGGGATACCCCCCCCCCCCCACGGGGTTAATGAGATTCCTCCCAAAAGCCAGTCCTGCGGGTTGGAAGGCAGAGGGCCTGATAAGGATATGACGCCCCCGCTGGGAGCAGGACGGGGCTGGGCTCAGATCAGTCGTGCGGGGGGGGGGGGGTGGCCTTTGTCGTGTCCCCACCAAACCCGGGACCAAACCTGAGACGGCGGGTGTGGGAGACCCGGCCTCAGATGGGGAGCGGCTGACACGGGGAACCACACCACTTGCCGCGTGCTGAAAACGCCCCAGGTTCGCGTCAACTAGGAGCCGCGGAAGTTGAAGGCGGCTTGGAAAGAGCGAGACTGACCCCCTGAGAAAGCAGACAGCAAACTGTGCGGCAGAACACTGATTATCCCTGTTCCCCTCCGGCAAGTACCTGGCTCCGAGCACGTGCGGGGGGGACGTTTTGTTTCCGGGCCTCCGAGGTGAGGGAAGAAAGCCTCCGCGCCGGGGGAATTGGGCTCCGTCGTCGCGGGCCGGGCTCCGTTCCGCGCGGGGCGCGTAATTACAACCGCGTTTAAAGGGAGCCCAGAAGAGAGATAGGTTCAAGCACAGATTAATTTCAGATTATCACAACAAAGGCAACCCTATCTCAACAAGCTTGCCAGCAAAACACTTTGCAGAGGCCCCGAGGTCCCTCCCCTCCCCAACTTACAACAAAGACCTTTCAGCTCAAATTAAGCTAATGATCGCAAACAACCCCGTGCCTACCTTTTTTGGTTTGACTGCGCGGCTGACTGTGGCAAACCTGCAAAGGAGATGGGGGTGGGGGTGGGGGACAGGCCCCCCGGGGGAGGGGGTGCTGGAGACAAGGTAGCCCGGAAAGGTCAGGGCTCCGTATCCATCAAGTGACAAAACAAACAGTCCTCGGCTTGACGGGGCCTGCACAGCGTCAGATTGTCTTATTCGGGCTCCACGGCCAGCCCGGGGGGGGGGGGGGGCGGGGGGGGGAGGCTGGTTTATCTGAACTTCTCACTCGGCCAGCCGGGCGGCTCAGCTCCTCCAGAAGCCTCCTACGGGAGCCCGAGGGGAGGGGGGATGGGGCTGAGCACACCCAGGTCAAGCCTCATTACTTCCTCATTACCTTTGCAGAAGTGCAGGGAGAGGGTTTCCATCGGGGAGCGGAGCGAGCCTGGCTGTCCCGGGGACCTTGTCCGCTTACTGCACAGCCGACCGTGGCGCGGGGCCGCTGTGGGACTGCAGGGTTCCTCCGGTCCTCACCACTGGTGATCCAGGCGCTGAGGGTTTTAAGGCGCATTCCCGTCACGGATCTCGGGGGCAGGGTGGGGGGGGCGCCCCCCGGCCGGTCTGGGCGCCAGATAAAGGACAGGCATGTTCCAGCTGACTGGGCTCTTCTGTATCAGTCGCCTTTTCTGTTTGTATTTGGCTCCGGCCCAGAGGCAGCACAGCGCACGGGCCGCGTCGGGCCGCCCCGCCTGGGCCGAGACCCTCGGGCGCACTCTGCAGCCCGCGGCTGGGTCACGTCGGGGAAAACCGGCAGCACCCAGGGCCAGCAGCGTCTGCTCCCTGTAGGTCTGTCTCTTCTTTTTCCCGACTTGTTAAGCCTCTGGAGGAACTACTCCCCTGTGGGCCGGCAGCAGGGTCCCATCGGGTTCTGCGTGGTGCCCGGGGGCAGGGCGGCCGGTGGGGCCCTGAGCTCAGGACGCAGGGCTGAGTGAGGAGGATGCTCAGGGACTGGGACCCACCTGCAGATTCTCAGGGCAGCTCTGCCCTGGGGGACTATTCAGTGACACTTAAGCGGCAGGGCAGCTACCCCTGCAGCCCCTTCCCATCCCCTGCCCCCTCCACCCCCGCCTCACTGGAACTTGGCCCCCCTTCCCCCCCCCCCCCCCCCATCCAGAGTAAGAAGTGTCAGGTGGCCGCTGTGTTCCCCCGGGGGCTCTCCCACTGCCCCTCCCCATCCTTACCCTGCCTGGTGCCCAAACATTGTTTCCCCTTGTTCCGGACACTTCCGGATCCTTCTCTGAGTTTGTCCCTCACTCTTCCAGATCCAAAGGGGAGCAGCAGAGTGGGAGAGGAGGGAGAGGAGGGGGGCAGAGTGGGAGAGGCCCCTCCTGGGACCCGGGAGTCCTGGGGCCAGGCCTTGAGGGGTCTTTCCAGGCAGGAGGCACAGAGTGAAACAGGAAAGCCTCCCAGCCGGGAGTGGGAACGGTCTGCAGGGGCAGGTGGTGGCACTGGAGAGGGCTGGTGCTGGGGGGCGGGCAGTAGCCAGTGTGCCCCCTCACTGTGTCCAGCCCCCTGCACCTGCCCGCTCTGCAGACCCCAAGTTCCCTAGAGCCTGGTGGTCCTGGCCCCTCTACCTCTGGCCCGGGCACGGGCCGTGGGCCCCGTGGGGGAGACACCGGGCCTGGGCAGGGTGTCGCGGTGGCACAGGGGCTCTAAGTTGCCAGGCACAGAGACAGGCAAAGGTGGGTCTGGGCCCAGACTGTGGGCTGAACGAGGGAGCTGGGCTCCTGTGAAAGCAGAGGGAAGTGGGAAGACGACGTGTCAGGTTCTGCGTCACCCGGGGCCACGACCCTTTCTCTCCCCTGGTCCCTGACACCCTCCAGGGGGCCGGCTCGGGCAGGCGGGGGCCCCTGTGGGGCTCGCTCGCTCTTACCGTGTAGCATGACCGACTAGACGTCGTCAGCTACCTGCCCATCAGGAACCAGGCTTTAAAACTTTGTTAGTCAAAGAAAATTCAGCTGTTGCTAGGCATCCCTTAAACAGGAACCCAGACACTGTTTCCCCTTGTCCCGGACACTTATTAGAAGCACGCTGTGTTTTCACAGCAGCCATGTTAACGAGCTGCTGCCTTACCTGGCCCAGCTAAGCTACCCACTAGGGGCCTAGAGTTCTAGAAGATTCTTCTCTCGGGGAGGCTCAGCCAGCATCCCCAGGCTTCCATACTCACCGGGACGGGCCCTGTCCCCATCTCAGCCCGCTGTCTCCTCCATTCTCTGTTCCCTAGGAAAGGGACCCGTGTGTGCACAGCGGCACCCCTCCCTGCCCAGCTCAGCACCGCCAGGCCGTTCGTGTGCCGGGGCCAGAGAATTTATGAATTTTACCCTCCAAGTATGAGCCCAGAAGTCCTAGAGGGCTGATCCTTTCTCATACGTGACTCATAACGCCATGCGTGGTGAGCAGAAGGAGCCAGGTGGAAAGCCTGGAGCTCTCATTGGCCGAGGCATTTGGTTGTCTCCTTGCTCTGCAAATGTAGTCTGTCCAGGCGTCCATCCGTGGGTCCCTGGCTCCCAGGCTGGAGGGCAGAAGGCCCAGCCACACCTCCCCTGGTGGGCCTCACCCAGTAAGAGGACAGTCAGCGGGGCTGGTGGCTGCAATATCAGAGCAGTGCGACTACAACCCGAGGCTCCCTCCTCCTGGACCAGCTCGCCGGCCAGCAGGGCCTCTGTCCCTCACCCTGCGGAAGGCCTGGGCCCTCCTCACACAGTGGCCAGTGAGTGGCATGCAGAAAAAATCACAGATATTGGAAAGAAAAAGAGCCAATACGAATTAAAAGGGGGGGGGGGCGCACCTCGGTGACTCAACGGGCTGAGTGTCTGAGTCTGGATTTCAGCTCAGGCTGTGATCCCAGGGCCGTGTGTGGGCCCACATCGGGCTCTGCATCAGGCTCTTGGATGAGTGTGGAACTAGCTGAAGATTCTCTGTCTCTCTGTCTCTTTCTCCCCTTCAGCCCCTCTCCCCGGCTTGTGCTCTCTCTCTCTCAAATAATAAACCTTGTGAATTCACTTTATGTGATGCAAAATAAGGTATTAGGTATTTCATAGTATTTTTAAAATGTTTATTTTTGAGAGAGAAAGAGAGGGCACACACGGGAGTAGGGGAGGGGCAGAGAGAGAGAGGGAGAGAGAGCCACAAGCAGGGCCCCAGCTGTCAGTGCGGAGCCCAATGTCGGGCTTGAACGCGCGAGTTGTGAGATCATGACCTGAGCTGAAAGCAAGAGACAGACACTTAACCAACTGAGCCACCCAGGTGCCCCAGCATTTCATAATATTTTGCCAGTTTTCTTCAGAATTCTGAAGCTGTGATTTCATGCAGGTAAAGTAGGACCAATGCTGGTACCCTTTCCACTCTGTACCCCTCAGAGCCCCAGAGACAGGGCCCCTGCTGTCCACAGGTATTAGCCATCGACTTTCCATCTCTATCTACCAGAGGGATCGGAGGGGCGGGGAGGAGAGGGAGGGAGGAAGAGAGAGAGAGGCACCAAGGTGAATGGTCTACCTTGTCCTACGACATCACTCGGCATCACCAAGATCGCCCTTTCTGAAGCAGAGTCAGTCTTCAGCACTGGACAATTACCCAACTTTCGAATGTCCGAGCTCTACTTTAAATCGATCTCTCCTTCCTGCCTTTGGGTGGAGAGTGATGGGGTCTTCACCCCGTCTCACCCCCAACTGCCCCCAGAGACAACTTCCACAGCAGGGCCTCTGTGTCCACGCCAGCGGAGGTGCGACCCAAAGAACACCTTCTCCTGCTCGGACGCCGTTTCTAGATCTTGTAAACAAGGGGGCACCTGTGGGGCCATCACCAAAGATGAACCTGAAGCGAGAGCTGCAAATGCTCGGGCAAACAGAGTGGCGATCAGGCTCAGTCTGGGAAGACTTCCCACCCTCGACACTCAGATCTGACGCGGTGTTGCTGTCCTCAACCAGATGCCAAGGGAGCACGGCGCCGCGAGGGCGGGTTGGGGGTGCTGGCCCGGAGCACACCTACGGGACTCCGCGCGGGCCCTTATTAACCAGGATCGCTCGAGACAAGAAGTATGTGTTTTGACTTTGTGTGTTTAATCTAATAACTTTTATTAGATTTTCTACGAGACTGATGGCTGTGTCTTACGGTCCCTTTGATTAATTGTTAGCATAAGGTGAAGATGAATGGCAGTTGCCTACTAACTGTGGACATAGCAGTTAACCCGCATGTTACTTGCATGCTTTTTCAAATACCTTTTTTTGGTTGATGGAATACGTTTATTCTGAATTTCTGGACGTGAATACTTGAACACATACCTCTTGATACGCGGTCATGGAGGAATTGTCACAACAGGATGCAGGTTTTACATGAAGCCAACCCAACTGGCACCTGTTCTAGCAAAGCTTACCTGGTCTTGCCTGAAAAATACAACAGCCCGGAGCCTAGCACCTGGGAGGTGCAGCAGGAGTAAGGACCCTGACAACGCGTAATATATGTGTTTACGCTTCACAAATACTTACAGTAATTTGAAAGAAATTCCAGGCAAGTCCCGTCAGGCTAGGTGACTATATTTGGAGGACACACGCATAAATATCACAAGCATTAAACTGAGTAATTCCAGAGAAAATAAATTAAGATGGCCAATGACAAAGGTCTCATTAGACAGACACACAGGACCTATCCCTCCGTAGGTGATCACATTCGTATTCCTGCAGTAAGAACGTGACTTCTGTTCACTGGGGCCGGGACAGGATGAGGCCCTGGCCCCAGGGTTGCGAGGGCACCGCCGTCCGGGCTACGTAAGCCACCTGTCCGGGTAGCTGGGTGGGTGCAACAGGAGATCGAAGTTGCAAGGAAGGTGCTCAGCTGAGGGTCAGGGAGAGGGCGAGGCGGGACGAGGAGGCCTTGGGTGGAGAGAGAGGACCCCCGTTGGCTCCTGGGAGCCGGGAGGGACAGAAGGCAGGAATACACCGGTACGGAGAGGAGTCAACTGGCATTCTGCTCACCTATAAACAATGAAAATAAGCAGGATGAAACGTAAGCACCGTTTGAAAAGTTTCTGTTATCGTCAGAAGCATCACAAATAAAACCAAGCCAGGTTACCATAACTGAAGGCCACATCCAGCTCTCGGCCTTCTGACAAATGTTGCCTCGTATCAGCGGCTGAGCGTGCCTGTGTCCTCTGAGCTTTCAGAAACACGAGGCTTGATTTTGATGCATTCTCCTAATGAAAATACTTGAGTATCAGTCCATAATTAAAAAAAAAAAAGATACAGCTACGCCACATAACCCTTATTAGAGCCGAGTCAAGCAGAACCAGGAGGAGTTACCCGCGATGGGGAACGAGCACAGGGACCCCCTTCCACAGGGTGGAAGGAGGGCGTGGGAGTCAGATGCTGTCAGAAGGGAGCAGAGGGACAGACGGCCTTGTATGTCCCCCGAGCCCCACACGGGCCGTCCGGACTGCTCGGAGCTTGGCCACGGAAAAGGAAGCAGGCTGACCCCCTCCATGGGGCAGAGGAGGCCCCCCACCCCGAGATGCTCCCCCCACCCGAGCCCACTCTCTCTCATCCCGTTGGGTGGGCGTCTGGCGGCTTCTCTCCTCCAGGCAGGAGTCAATCTCACTGGAGGTGATAACCTGTGTGTAACTGGGGCTGAGGGCACAGGCTGTGCGAGGCTCTGGGCTCCAGAGTCGGGCCGCCTCCTGGAGGCCCACGTGACTCTTACTCCTCATTTTGTTCATCCCGCCAAATTTTATCAACTGCAGACATTTCCCTGTAAATGGCGGCCTCCCCGCATGCCCCTGAAGGTAGCGGAAGTAGTCTCCCTCAGGCTGAAATTCTGCCTCAGTGCGTCTCCAGCGAGAGTCAGTTTTTAAACGTTTATTTATTTTGAGAGAGAGGGGGAGCACGAGAGCGAGAGCCAGAGAGAATACCAAGCAGGCTCCGCACTGTCAGCACAGAGCCTGACACGGGGCTTGGACTCCCAAACCCTCCGTGAGATCATGACCTGAGCCAAAACCAAGAGCCAGAGACGCTCGACCATTGAGCAACCCAGGCGCCCTGCCCACGAGCCTCTTACTCCAGGACTGGAGTGACGGGCCGTTGTCACATGTCCCAGCTCCTTCCTTCCCAAGGAAAAGGCAAAGGCCTGAAACCTGCTGGCGATTGGAGCCCCATGATGGCGCCTGGGGGAGGTGTCTGGAGCCCAGGAGAGCGGGAGATAGAGTGGGGCAGTGGGAGCCTCGGGTCAGCAGACCTCCTCCGCGGAAGGAGAGAAGGCTGAGCAGGGAGCTGGCATCGGGGCTGGTGCCTGGTCCTCAGGCGCTGCTGGCCCACAGGCTGCTAGGAGGCCGTCCGTCTCACTACGCTCCTGGGAGCTCTGGGCTTGCTGGCTGCAGGCACCATGGAGGATGCTGGGTTGTCATGGCAGCAGACCCCGGTGTGAGGGTTCCGGACACGTCCGCCTGTGGCCTCCGCAGGCCCCAGCACTAGTTAGGCCCGGAGGGCAGAGCGATGGAAACCTCTGTCTTCGTGGCCATCGGCTGCCTTCCTCCCTCCTTGGCTCCTTAACAAGACTTTGTCACAAGATCTGGCACCTGCTCCCCTGCCAGGGGCCTTGGGGCAGTTTTCCCGTGTCTGAGAAGTTCTGCTAAACCCTCTGTAGACTCCCCGGGTGGGAGTCCCTTGTCCCTCCTGCCTAGGCCGAAGCCTCGGAGGCCTGTGCGCCAGCCCCGTGGGCTCTGTTGTGAGCTGTCCGAGGTCCGATGTGGCGCTCGCCATCGCCAATTTGTGGTGTCTGCTTTAATACTGCGCCTTGATTTTATTTTATTTGTATTTGTATTTTTCTGATTTTTTTTAATGTTTATTTATTTTTGAGCGAAAGAGACGGAGCATGAGTGGGAGAGGGACAGAGAGAAAGGGAGACACAGAATCGGAAGCAGGCTCCAGGCTCTGAGCTGTCAGCACAGAGCCCGGCGCGGAGCCCGAACTCACGAACCGGGAGATCATGCCCTGAGCTGAAGTCGGACGCTCAACCGACTGAGCCACCCAGGCGCCCCAGAGCACCTGGGCTTTGCCAGTTTTATGCAAAAGGCAGTTCTCAAAATGTGAATGAGTTCTTCTAAGGATTGAGCAGGAGAAAAGCTGCTGCAGTTGCAGAATTATGCATGTTGGGCTAGATAATCCAAGGTTAATTTTATGCGACAGCAAAATTGTTATTAAAGCATCAATCACTCGGGAGGAATTTGATAGTTCCCAGTTGAGCCTAAAGAGAAACCTGTATTGAGGGACATTATTGTAGGGATTTTCTGTTCAACACACCTGAAGTCAACAGTTTCTGTGAAAATTTTTATGACTTGTGTGAATTCCCCAGGGGCATCAGAATCGAGCGAAATAATCAAGCACGTCCAGTACATGGACAGCACCCTGCCTTGCTAACAGCACTGAAGCCCGTGTGCGTGAGCGGCGTGCCCGGAGAGCGGGCCGAGTGCCCATGCAGTGACCAGCACCCGAGGCCTGCACGGCCTTCTCTGCCCCCTCGCACGCAGTGAGGCTGGTGCACGGTGGAACCTTTCTGGACGCAATCGGTGCGGGGGCTTCACGCACTTACGCGTCTTGACTTAGTACGTCGGCCGTGGGTCGAAATCCTAGACTCTAAATCCGGAACGCCTTCTTGCGCAAAGATGTTCCCGAAGCATTCCACGTCACTGCCGCCTTTTCAGTGTCGAACCATCGGCGAACGCCTTCGCCTATTTCGGTAGAGTTATGTGAGCAGACATTGGCAGGCAATAACGTTTCGTGATGTTGGAAAACGCTTGCAAGGTAGCAACTTAAAAGGAAAACAAACCAGGCTTGACAATAGGATGGAGTATTTCTCTAATTATGGGAAATATGGAACCAGTTAGTGCTAATCTGTGGATGTGAGATGAGAAGGCCAATTTTTACTTTCTTCTGTTTTTCCAAATGGCACTCACGATGACCGCTCCGGAGATCGGTGTGGGTGGCGGCACGGGCGTGGGCGCAGACATGGGTACCAGGCCGAGGGTGTGGGTACCGTGGGACAGACACGCATGCAGTCTTAAACAGGACGTGAAATAGAGACAGAGATGGGAAGGGGCGTGAACAAGAAGGGTCCTTGGTCGCCGTGGAGCTGGACCGCAGTGAGCTGGCCCCGGGATTCCTGCTCTTGCCTGAGGCAGCTGTTCTCCTAAGTGTCCCCATCAAACTTGAGCGTTCAGAGGTGAAATGCACGTCCGTGGTCCTGTGATATTCACCTCAGTGACGGATGCGCTCATACGCAAGGCCGAAGGCCAGCACAGTGCCTTGAGGGGCTTCGGGGAGGGGGTTGGGCCCCGCTTTGGAGAAAGCCTTCCTCCAGGCAGGGGTCACCTTGCCACGGGTCAGCTTTCAACGGCGATCTCTCCAGGGAGAAGACACCCCGGCCGCGTCCACGCAGCCCAGCCCTGGACCCCCTGGTTCCTCTACGGGGGCAGCGGCCCCCCAGTGTTTGGGGTGGAGACTTTCCTCTGTACAAGTACCACACGTTGGAATTCTCACGGGATGAAACCAATAAAAACAAGACCAGCGGTGGCTTCGTATCTACACAGGTGTGTGTGTGTAACTCCCACTTAGACTGCCTCGACAGTTGCCTAAAGGTAGGCCTCGCCTTTCCTTTCCTGCTTCCTCATTTTCTTCTTGATTTGGCATGAAAGTCCTCACGCTGAGTCCCGAATACTGAACTGAATCTCCCTCCTGGTGGCCAGTTCCAGCGTCTTCTCTCCTACTTACCTGCCTCCCTCTCCGGGTCGGGGGCTTCAGGGGCCCACGCTCTGTCCATTTCTGGCCACGCGGCGCCCCCGTGGCTTCTCGCCGCCAGCCCTGCAGCAGAGGGGTTTCCCCACGGACAGGTGTTGGCTCGCCTTCTTCTTCCCCTCTGCCGGACTCCCCGTGAGGACTGCCCACGTGCCAAGACCACCAGGGTGCTCGTCTCAAGGGCGTCGGGGCTGACCGGCGGTCAAGCTGAGGTGCCCTCCATCAGGAGATCGCCCGGAGCGATCTGTCCCACCGGGGCAGCACCAGAGGCCATGGGCCAGTCCCGGGGCCCCCTCGCTGTCACGCCCACCTGGGGGAGAAGGAGATGGCACATTCCGCGCGTCTTCACGGCCGACATCGTCTCCTACGTGCGGCTACAGGAGCCGACCGACAGGGTAGGAGCCACGCTCTGAGTAGGAGGCCACAGAGCCCAGGAGGAAACTCATTGCCTCTGCTTCCTTATGACATTTGAGGTCGGGGAGCAAAACCCGCTCTCGGCTCCTCAATAGCGTCTTGGCAAAGGAAGTCAGGGTGTCTTTCACGGGAGGCCGGGGCACGTACACCGTGCTGACTTCAAATGAGCCGGAGGGCCCGGCACCCGGCCTTGGCAAACTCGTGCTCCCCAGTGGTGGAAAGACAGAGACTTCCACTTTTTTTTCCCGTTCTTTTGAACCCGCATTATAAAATGATCCCTTCTGCTGTTTTTCTGTATTTTAATTAATGTCATTTCATTTGTACTTGTACCCTCAGGCTCTGTCAGCAACAAACTCTAATTTTACAAACTGGAGAAAAAGTTCTCTTCCACAGTTTGTATTCGGAATTCAGTATTTTATTTCCACAGAGTTGTCCACGTTCTGAGAATCCAAAGCCTCCCGAATATGTCAACCCTCAACACCGGTTCTCCCAATGGCAAGGATGTCCTTGAAGGTGTTGTGAAATTCGTAGCCTTTCAAGGGACCCGCGTGTCCCAGGCGGCTCTTCCCGGATGGAAACTCTGTCTCTCCCCACCCTGGGCTATCATGACGACCTCTTCCTGCTCTGACAGGAAGCCCACCCCCCGCGAGCGACTAACTGCCACAGGTCGCTGTCTACAGCTGGGGACGACACTTCCTCACTTCACACTTTGCCCCCAGCTGGCTTCTTCTAGATAACCCGAGTGTGATGGTGTGAGCGCTGATAACCAGAGGAAGCCATGAGCCTTCCTAAAATAGGACGGACTCCTGAGCCCTCAACCAGAGCATCACTTCAGACAAAACCCGGCGCAAAAGTGGGTAATCTCTCTCGCCACCCAACCTGTCAAAGATTATTGTGAAAGCTGAGCCCGCTTGCTCCCGAAATGCCACTCAGCTGAAGATGTCCACGGGACAGTCGGTCGCCGGGAACAAGAAAACCAAGGGACTCTGAGGTTAGATTTCCACAAAAACAAGCCCTGACACGTGGGTGTGTGTTATTTGCTGTGGGAAGTTGTCTGCCACCTGTGTCCTGGAGGGGGTGGGAGGGTCTGACCCCACTTGGCTTTTCTCACAGACTCTGGTTCTGAAATTTCACTTCAAGACCCTATCAACCTGCTGGCAAGGCCACAGACAGCTCATCTCAGACCAAAGGCACGAAGCAAATCTCGACCATTCCCGTCTTCTGGAAGGTCCTTTCTCTCTCAACAAAGTCTGCAGATTCTGGAAACCCAAAGACGATGGCCCCACATCTTGTGTGCCGTGCAAGGAGAACCGACTTTCGCAAGGTTTGCGAACAGCCCCGCAAATGCAGTAATTCGACTGCTCCCCAGAGTGTCACCTTTTCAATGTAAGTGCACCTGCACTGCCTTCTGGCAAGAAAGGACAAATCATTGAAAGCACATTTGCAAGAATTAACTGCAAGATTCTCTTTATTATCAAATGCTGCTTCTGAAAGCCATCGAGGAACCCCCTTCACTTAGCTCCCTTCTTGCCAAACAGAATCCAGACAAGCCTAGTTTCTTATCCTGTTGAAGAGTCTCCTTTATAAACTGGGGTGTAAATAAGGACAGTGACAGGTCCCACACTATGAGCCACTTTGGTCCCATCAGAACACACTTCAGCACATCTTTATCCCCGCAAGTTCTATGAACGGAATGTTGTTTTTTTACTTATGAACACGGAATGGAATATTGATTTTCATTCCTCCAGCCCACGTCAGGTTTTCCCCTCCTCCAGTAACGTTGAGATCAGGGTCTCACATCCATTTATAAACAGGTGACTAGGAAAAGCGAATCTCTAGACTGCGATTATTTTGTAGCTTTGAAAGATCCGCTATATAATTGTAATATATCTCTTCAAATGCATGCTTGATCCTTGCTGGTGGAGTCGGGGAGGGAGGGGGGCCCAGAAATGGTCAGCAACCTAATGTTGTGTCAATATCCCCGGCAGCGGGAGACTGTGACAAATTACTTCCGAAAATGGTTCTTTCCCGAGAAGAATGATCTTCTCGAATTAAGCTGCGTGGCTACAAAGATCTTTCTGAAAAATGAACAATAAATGGTGAATTTTAGGAAGTGAAGATAAGAAAATCCAATTTATGGACATCCGGCACTCTGAGTAGGTAGACCAGACACGAGTTGGGCAGTCATGGGAGTCACTGGGGACTTTGCCTTTTTCCTAGACATATTCTTTTAGACCCATTTATGAAGCGAAAAGCTTATTACATTGAATCAACTCGGTTTTCCACTAAAAAAGACCAATCCTATTAATTTTCTGTACAAGAGAGTGGGGAAGAGTAGGCGAGAGGCTTGGAGAACGTTCCAGGGAAAGCGCTGGATTGATTCATTAAAATCGGGGTTAACTCCAAGGACCAGGGCTATGAACACGTCTAATTTGGCATGTGAAAGGTCTTTCCAGACAAGACTGGAGGCCCAGATGTGATAAATGAAAAGATGGACATAATTAACTCCGAGAAAGTAATTAAAAGCTTTTGTATAGCAGAAGTCACCATAAACAAGTTCAGCAGTGCTTTTGGTCCTGATGCAGCAGCCAAAACCATTTGGACCATGCTGCAGCGGCCAAAAACCTCCACATCCCAGTGGTTTCAAGCAACGAAGGTTTATTTCCCACTTACGGTACATGCTCACCGATGTTGCCGGGCGTGTTCCCACCTGCGACATTGGTCATTGTGCACGGGAAGCAAACTTGACTAACCACTTACTGGCTTTTCAAGACCTTTGAAAGAGTATGTCAAAGTGACACAGATGATGTCTGCTCAGATTTCATTGGCCAAACAAACCATACGCCTATGCCCGACTTTCAGAGGAGAGGAATGTGCAGTCCTCCCCTGATCTCAACAGGAGAAAGAGAAATATTGGCAAAGAGCAGTACAAACCACAATCTCTGCCCCTCTGACGATCAGGTGGTCACAGTGACAGTCTATGATCGTGAGCCTGTGCTGATTTGGGAGAAAGGTGAGAAGGGAAATGAGTGGGTTACAGGTACAAATACAAAAGAAAAGGAAAAAGAGTGCACGAATTAGGTTACTGTCATATCGATGGTGTTGTTTTGCAAAGTTGTGTGTGTGTGTGTGTGTGTGTGTGTGTACATGAAAGCTTTTTACAAAACATAATACCTAATTTTTCAGTCTGTGCCATGTTCTCTTTGGTCATCTGTTGAATTTTTGTAATTTTATTTATTTTAAGAAAGCTCTATACCCAACGTGGGGCTTGAACTCATGACTCCGAGGTCAAGAGTTGCCTGCTCTTCCCACTGAGCCAGCCGGGCCCCCCCTCATCTGTGGGCTTTGAAAACGGAGTCTCCACTCTGGACACAGCTGTGCCAGCAAGAGCATCCCTCAGCTCGGAGCCCCACCTCTGCAGCGCCCCGCGCCCTGGCCCTGCGGGAGCTCTGCCCTACCAGAGGATGTCTGCTGGAGAACGTCCAGCCAGTAGCATTGGTTATTGGCCAACCAGGTAGCAATGCCAGCCTAAAATTCTCCTGCAATCTGCTGTCTCAGAGAAGACGTCTCACTGGGTGTTCTTTAAGCGACAGATTTCCATTTTGTGGAAAATTTATAATATGGCTCCCGGGCGCTATTTCACCAGGTGAAACGGAAAAGACGATAAACCCTATAGGTCTTCACCTCACACGTACTTACAAACCTATTTCTGAACTCTTGCTTGTTATATGCTATTGTTTTCCTAAAATGTCTGGAATTTAAAACCCGATTGATTCATTCCTGATACAATTGCATTGTTTTCGAATGATCACCAAAGCTGCAGGGAGGACAGGGCTTTAGGGCTTAGGTTACATTCTTTTTTTCCTTTTTTTAAATTTTTAAAAAATGTTTATTTACTTTTGAGAGAGAGAGAGAGAGAGAGAGAGAGAGAGAGACAGAGCACAAGTGGGGGAGGGGCAGAGAGAGAGGGAGACACAGAATCTGAAGCAGGCTCCGGACTCGGAGCTGTCAGCACCCCGACGCGGGGCTGGAACCCAGGAACCTTGAGATCATGACCAGAGCTGAGGTCAGGTGCTTGGCGGATTGAACCACTCAGACGCCCCGGGCTTAGGCTACATTCTTAAGGAAGGACTCACAGAGCCGCGACGGAGTGGTCACTATGTGTATTTTAAGCTGAGCTACGTAGGCACGGCGTTCAGGTGTCAGGTCGTCACCACCCAGCTGACTCCATCGATGGCAGAGTCATTGATCCGCCATTCAAAAACACTGAATCAATTGTTCTATGGTCAACGGAGGCCACACTGCCTGGATACCGTGCTCGTCAGTCACAGCGACATGGGTTAAGTCCGCTTAGATTTGTACGTCTATTGAGATACCTATTAGTTAAATAATGCCGAGCCATATTCAGATCCCTTCACGTGGAGTAAGTATATATTGCTTGGGCTGTCAATGCATAACTGAATTATTATTTCATTCTATGTAGTAAACCATCTTTCCGGGTGCTGGAGACGTGCGAAGGGATAATTCATAACAGTGGCCCAGGGGTGCAGAGCCATACATTAACGGCATGTGATCGAAATCGGACACCTGCCAGACCTGACGAAGAAGCCCTTCTTCTTTTTTTTAATTATTTTTTTCAACATTTATTTATTTTTGGGACAGAGAGAGACAGAGCATGAACGGGCGAGGGGCAGAGAGAGAGGGAGACACAGAATCGGAAACAGGCTCCAGGCTCTGAGCCATCAGCCCAGAGCCCGACGCGGGGCTCGAACTCACGGACTGCAAGATCGTGACCTGGCTGAAGTCGGACGCTTAACCGACTGCGCCACCCAGGCGCCCCGAAGCCCTTCTTCTTTACGTGGGAAGCCGAGTCTGGAAGTTATGTTTTCCCCAAGTGCGCCCATCCTGGAGCCTGCAAAGAAGCACTAAGGCCCGTGCGGCAGAAACGATCTGTTTCACTTAAAGTATCTGTTTCCTGGCTGATGTAGGCAAGGCCAGTGTTCCCTGTAGTGCAGCTGGGGTAGCAGACGGGGCACACCGGCTGCACGCGGGCTCTGTCCTTCCCCGGAGGAGGAGGAGGGTCTCGGCAGGTGACTCAGCCTCGCTGAGCGGCAAGTTTCTTATCTGTAAGACAGGACTAGGTGGGTAGGTGGGTAGGTAGGTAGGTAGAGGTCTAGATAAATGGGTGATAGTTAGGAAGGTCGACAGAGAGAGACTGATAGACGTTAGATGAGAGATGTGGGTATGATTCAGATGCGGGTACGTACTCGACTCGTCCGTAAAGCAGGAGAGAGAAGGCCTGCCTCTCTCTGGCCCCCGTGGCCCGGGACCAGCCACCGGAGGGGGCAGCTGACACAGCCTGGAAGCGTGTGGGAGGAAGGCCAGGCAGTGCTGGCCAGCGACAGCCGGAGCCGGGGACCCCGCTGCTGGATTCCTCTCCCTCGTCCTCGGCACAGACTCTCTCCGCGTGGTGGTTTCACCCCGCCTGCCCAGAGATGCTCCTCGGGACGGGGCAGCGGGCTTTTCCTTGTGAGGAGGGGGCCCGCTCAGAGAGCCTCCCTCCTCCCGACCTCTGCACTCGTCCCCCTTTCTGGGTCCTGCCCTGTGCCCACACTCACCAAGCTGCCTGCCCGAGGCGTGACCTCAGCGCTGTATTCCAGGGTGTCTGGGCCAGGGAAACGGCTATGACGGAAACTCAGGCCACCACGATACCCCGTCCATCCCCGCAGGCCCGTGGCGAGAGTTTGAACACATTTCAGGAGGAAGTGGAAATTAACCATGTGTTTGCGGTCCTTTCCGTGGCAGCACGGACTCCCGTGACCATGCCGTCAAGCCTGCCGTGACTTGTGGCAGGGAGACCCTGACTGGGGGAGGTCACACGAACAAGTGGCCTCACATGTCCCTTGCTCAGGGGTCGGACCTGTCTGTCTGCACAGCCTCAGTTCCCCCGGTTGGTGCATGTTTCTGTAGAGGGGGGCCCTCACCGTGACGCCCGGACAACCTCCCTCCCCAGACCCCGCGAGCACGCTGCTCCCCTCAGCCTCCGCCACCGGGCTGTCCCCTCCAGGGGCTCCTGCTGCTGGTACTTGGTAGGACTCTCCTCTGTCCCCTGTCCCACCGCTGACCACCTGTGGGCACAAGCCAGCCGTGCAGACGTGCCCTGCTCTTCTCCACCTCCTGTTCTGGAACGTTCCCGGGCTTTCATGGTTCTTTAAAGCAGGGGGCTGATGGCACAGAACTGAAGTCGTGTGAGGCGTCTGTCCGTGAGAGGGTCCCCACCCCCCTGGCCGGATATCTCCACGACAGTGTTTGCTTGGGGACAGTCCTCATGCTGTTTGAGCAGGCCGCAGGCCCCCAAGAGCAGGGTGATCCCTAAGAAGCAGGGACACAGCTGCGCGACGACAGGGTCCCCTCAGAGAAGAAGCCTTTGGAGAACAGCTTTCTGAACACACAGCTACCCTAGAACCTTGACGTCATGATGTAGGTGGAACTTGTGTTTCTCCTTGAACCCTTATTGCTAAAATTGTTTCCTTCTCCCTCGTGCCGAACCACAGACCTTCTCTCCTGCCCTGTCGGCGGGACTCGTCTGCGGCCTCAACTGTGGCTCCAACTTTGACAAGAGAAGCGACAGCCATGAGGGGTCCCAACAATGGAGTCAGACGGTGAATGAGGAGGGCCTTTCCGTGAACCACAAATCACGGGGGGCCACAGTGGGCCTTCCAGCTCCTTTCAAAGGTGGGGAGAGATTCCCTTTGAGCGGTTTATTAGTTTATCAGGGTTTTCTGCTTAGGGACTCCAAGTCTCCCAAAGAATGGCCCATTTTAGGTTTTTCCAGGTTAAAATTTAGCAGAGTTCTCAGACTGGCTCTGGGAGTCCGCACAGTGCTTCAAAAATCATGCTGCTGCTGTGTATGCTTATCTATCTTGAGAGAGAGAGGGAGAGAGACATAGAGAGAGAGAGAGACAGCATGTGCCTATGAGTAGGGGAAGGGCAGGGAGGGAGACTCCCAAGCAGGCTCCACGCTGCCAGCACAGAGCCCAGCTTGGGGCTTGATCTCACGAACCATGAGATCACGACCTGAGCGGAGGTCAAGAACCAGACAGACGCTCAACCGACTGAGCCCCCCAGGAGTCCCTATACCATTTTTTTTAATGAGAAATGTTAAAACTAAAATGTGGGTTCCAGGCTGCCTTGAAACGAGCCACCAAGGGGACCCCGTCTGAGAAACAGGAACAGTAGGGAGGGGGGTAGCGGCAGCTGTTTCCATGGGGTGGTTCTCTGCACTTGGCACCGGTCCCACCGTGCCCTCTCCCCTCCCGGCCTCCTCAAGCCCGCTCTCCTGCACGTGCCCACTCACAGGGCCTGCCTGCCCCTCTCCGCCCCACAAAATGCTGCGTCCGCGAGGCCCCCGACAGAGGGAGACGGGCCACGGGGACGCCACGGGGACCACGGGATAGCCTCGGCAGCTGGGTGGGGGGTCGGAGCCCACGCCGCAGAGGGCAGATTCTGTAAATCTGACTCTTGTCCTACTCAGTACTTAGATTGTTGGCGATGATGTTAATTAATGGCACTTTTATGAATAATTTTTTTAAAGAAATTACAGCAGACAGCGAACGTGGTTGCCCCAAGTCAAGGCAAGTTGCTGTCCATCACCCTTAGGGGGAGGAAGAAGTTTCCCGTGATCTTCTGAGGGTCCCGGCTGGGTCTGAAAATTAAACCAACGAAGGCAGATTAACAGAAGAAAAGCATACAGATTTATCTAATATCAGTTTCACATGATGCAGGAGCCTTCATAAAACAGGAAGACCTGAGCCTTTTCATATTAGGTTTGATGAAGGACAGTCATGGTAAATGTGAGCAGATGTGGAGGGTATGAGCTAAAAGAAATAAACTGGGGGGAACTTGGCAGGGCCGGCGTGTTCAGGTTCGTCTCTCGGGGTCCCTCTATCTTGGAGGTCAGGACCCCCTTCCTCCAGGGACTGGGGCACCGCCCACAAGGGAGGTCACCTGCTTTAAGGCAGGACAGCAGGGAAGGGCAGACAGTCCTTCCTGCCCTGCTGTGCTCCCCAGATCCCTTCTGTCAAAATGTTCAATATGCTGAGGCACCATATTTTGGGGCAGCAGGTTCTGAACCCCATCAACCTCATCAGAATTCAGTCATCTCGGGACGCGCTCTCTAGATGGTGCCCACGGGATTTCTCCTGAGGATTCAGAGAAATGTCTGCAGTGATCTCTTTCCTAACCTCAGAAGCGATGCGATGGCCCCCCGGTCATAACCATCACCACCTCTGTGATTCCACCTGCGCTAAATCTAGACGGATATCACCTTTAACTGCCAATCTGGGAAAGGTCGGGGAGAGGCTGTGGGAGAGCTGGTCAAAGGGAAAGGGGCCCTTGATGGAGGCAGGAGCTCAAGTCACAGAGGCGTGGGGCGGAGTTCCTTTTCCGACTCAGTCATACAAAACGTTCAGGCGAATCACCATGCACCTAAGCGTGTCTGCCCTTTGCAGTTCCGAGGGCTCGGTGATGAGGAAAGGGCTGGTGGGGAAGCGGACGGAGTGTGACTGAGCACTACGGAGATTCTACGCGGGATTTATGACGTCCCCTGCCTGGGACACAGAGCACCGTGTCTACACTGTGTTCTCCCCTTCCCCC
>NW_024412377.1:1353799-1367977 GCF_014898765.1 Herpailurus yagouaroundi | reverse complement strand
CCTGGGACACAGAGCACCGTGTCTACACTGTGTTCTCCCCTTCCCCCGGAAAGCAAACGACCCACATCACCGGGAGGCAGTGTCTGAGCAGCTCCAGCCGTCAGCTTGGCCTGGGAAGCACATCACCTCCAAGTCAACTTCGTGAAGGTCTCAGGCCATTCCGCGTAGAGTCCCCTCATCTTGTAAATGACTTGTTCTTCAACTGGACTAAAGAACAGTTTGGCCCGGATGGTCCCTGAGTCCTCCAGCTCTGAGAAGCCATGACCCTAGAATCTGGAGTACCTCCCCACGGCCTCGGATCATTATAATCCCACGTTTTCCAGCTCAGGGGACTTCTGCTGCTGCTCAGCGTCTCCTGTCTGTTGGACCTCCATTTCTTTGTCTCTCTCCACATCTTCACGCTGAGATGGGGTCCAGTCTAGGCTCATTGGATGCCTTTTCTCACCCAATCCTTACAACACTTCTAAGGGAGGGCTCCCACTCACACGGGGGATGCGGCTACTAGACGCTCTCCCCTGCTCTTCTCCATCGTTAAGAGAGTAGGAAGAGGGCTCTAGGTGCCTAACAAGCACGGGAGCACGTAGCGAGCCAGGGGATAGCGGGTAAGGAATTTGTGGAGGTGAAGTTCATGAAGCCGTACGTAACTAAAGACAGAATAACAACACAGCTTGTATGTGATCCCCCTTTGAGGGAGGGTAGGGGAGGTGAGCGTGCAATTGGAGGAGACAGAGAGTTGCGGTTACCCAAACTTCCCACTAGGGGCGTGATCTTCTGGAGAAAGGATCCCCGCCATCAGCGTTGGACAGGGGACCCCATCCTGGCAGGAACACCGGGCAGGTACCTCTGTATTGTCTGGTCAGCCATGCATCGGTTAGAGTAAAAGTCCTCCTTTCAGAAGCCTAGAATGCAGGTTCCTGAAAGTCATCGGTAGTCAACGATAAACAATTGTACAGAATTTCATCTTCTATTTGTGTCGCTGAACCGTTCAGCCATGGGTCTATTGGGGATCTCAGGTAGACATTCCAAGGCTTGATGTGATAAGCCAATTTAAAGGATGGTGGGGGAGTGATTATAATTCAGTGATTCCCAGTGGGGGGCTGAGCACGGGGCTGTGGTCAGCCTCTGCAGGAAGGTTCCCTCTCCTTAAAACTCTGCTAGATCTGTTGTGGGGGCATCATCCCTGCTGGGACAGAGGTGAGAGCCAGTGATGACCTCTCAGCTGCTACTCAAGGATGAACACCCTCAGGAAATGTCTCCCACATTCACTCCACTTGCCAAAGATTTGGTTTCCAAGTAAATTTAGCAATCAATCTTCCATATACCTAGGTAGAAAGTTGAAAGTATATGTTGCTGAGCATGTGCATTTCTTTGAGACTTAAGAATCAGACACAGGCTTCTTGAAATGCACCACATGGGTCATGAGATGAAAAGCCCTTGGTTGCTTTTTTGCCATCACCAGGTTGCTCTCAGGCTCTCTGCACGTTTGCTCTGCAGCATAAGCGCTTGAGGTCACTCATGCATATTTCCCTTACAACAAGGGCCTTCAATCTAAAACTCCCAGCACCTACTAGCTTGATGGGATCCTTTACAGCGGGCTCCCGCAGGGGCCCTCCACGAAGAAAGACACCACCAGGAAATCTATTCCAAATTGCTGTGGGCAGACTGCTTGACACGGAGCTCCTGTCCTGGTGTCTGAACGCTCCACGGCAGGCCTGGGGGTCGGACTCCGGAACGCAGGAGTCATCCTTCCTTCGACGGTGGGCTCAGAGCCCGTCGTTGGAAATGCCCCATCTCCCGCGGACAAGTGGCTCCCGGTCCTGACCTAAAAAGAGGAAGGAAGTTATGAGGCCCCAGGCAGCGGGCATCAGGCGTCAGCATCTCATTGGACATGAGTAAGGTAAACAGCAGGTGGTCAACAGCTCCCCAGGTAATAGTCACTTGTGTTCAGTATCTTTGTGAACTAGGAAGGCTTTAAAACAATTTTAAGACAAAAGGTGGCATAGCCCTCCTACACAAATGTAGGGAAAAAATTCTAAAGTTTCCGAGTGGGAGCATCTGAGCCATATATATATATATATATATATATATATATATATTTAGTGAATTTGCTGATCCAAAGCCACAGAAGGGGAAGACATTGGGTCAAAACAAATTGTCATCGGAAAATGAGGATGATGTCGTTCAACAAGATGGCTTTGAGTTTAATTTTTTTTTAATTTTTATTTATTTTTGAGACAGAGAACGACAGAGCATGAACGGGGGAAGGTCAGAGAGAGGGAGACACAGAATCCGAAGCAGGCTCCAGGCTGCGAGCCATCAGCACAGAGCCCGGCATGGGGCTCGAACTCATGGACTGTGACATCATGACCTGAGCCAAAGTCGGATGCTTCACCGACTGAGCCACCCAGGCGCCCCTAGATGCCTTTGAGTTTAAAAATGAAAATGTCCATCCTACATCAAGATAGAAGGAACAACATTCAAGTAGACATTTATGAAAAATAATGTAAACATTTCTGGTAGAACTTTTTACTTGTTAGTAAGTTATTTGTTTGTTTGTTTAGTTTGTTTGTTGGTAAGTGAAAATAAACACGACAGAAGTGACATGGTCAGTCCTATAAAGTCTGCCATGTTGATTTTATATAATACTTGCAATAAAATATGTAGAGTCATGGTCTATTTGGACTAATGGGCTTTCCCACCCCGGGTAATCCCACCCTATGGGGTAGACGTGGAATCACTGGGAAATAGAGAGCCAGACTGAGACTCCGTTTACTTCAATGTGTTCACGTGACTCTCACCCAGGATGCGTTCAACTCTTGCTAGCTCAGGCAAGGAAGGAGGAGACGGGTGGCTCAGAGTCAGTGTCAGGCCGCAGAGAAACATGAGAAGGACAGAGGGGCTGAGGAACATGATCTACAGACACGAAACCTTGAGGCTGGCCTTTCCTCGGTCTCAGTGGAGAAGTCCCAAGGTGCCAAGCGGTGTTTGAGCTCTTCCCTAAAAATGGTAGATCTTGGGCGGGAGGGCCACATGCCAAACTGCTGGGTTCCAGGGAGCAGGGGGAGGGGAGACATACCCATCGGTTTCCATTATGTGTCCATTACTGTGTCCATTACCGCCACGCATAGTGGAGAATTCCAGGCCAAAAGGAAAGAAATGTGTTCCACAGGAAAAAGGCAAACATTCCCTGGAAGATTATTGTTACCGACACTTTTGGAAATCCTTTAATAAGCAGGATTGGCTGAGAAGGACGAAATTTCCACCGGAAACTGTGTTATGGACATTTTGTGTATGATGTAACTTAGATGTTGAGTCACGACACCAAGAGACTCGTGGTAACCAGATGCCTCTCCTCGGCAACCTAGCTGAGCACAGATTGGAAACTGGAAGGTCGTGGAAACTCTATCAGGGTGTTAAGGCTATGAAAGAACACGATGTGGGCTGGAGGGGTTAGCTGTAGAGGGAAGTCGAGATCCTACGTTGGTTACTGGCCAAGTAAGGATGGAGAATACAAAACAACCCCGCACTGACCCAGGCTTAACAACCGTGTGCTTATGGAATGAGTGTGCCCCATGCTAGCCAAACAGAACACAGAAATGTGAGTTTCAGGGGGCAGGGGGCAGAGCTCCTTGGGGGTCAGAGACAGAGGTGTGAGTAAGGCCTTCAAGAGCTCCTTTCCCAGCAGCGACTAAGTTATATCTTAGAATAACGTGATCTTTTAGGTTTTGTTGATGGAGACAATGCCAAGATTGCTGAGGGTACTAAAACAAGGATGAGTGAACATGGGGTCGCTTCAGACTCGTGTGGGCTTTCTGAAATTAGGGCAAACGGTGGGCTCAGCAAAGATCCTCACTCATAGGCCAAAGTTTTACAGTGGACGGGGAACCCCGTAAGCGTAGTGGTCAGAATGGGACACAGGAGAGGCTAGTTTGAATGGGGCCAAATGGGACACCACAGGCCTGGAATACAGGTTTTTTTCCTGGGAGTGACAAACCCGGTTGGACATCGAATTGGTGGGTGATGAGGACATAGCATTCGGTTTCTTAATGTTCGTGGCAGAGCTGTGACAAAAAGAAGGTTGCAGGCTGGGGCGTGTGGACATCAATCGAGATGGGCCATTACCAAGGAAGGGCTGATACCAGCTCCCCGTGGCTGCAAACTCACCTTGAGGTCTGGAAATGTGTTCTGCAGCCCTTGCCCTGTGATTCCACGTCTGCGGAGCCGAGCTCCGCGCTAGTAAGGAGAGCCCTACGCCAGGACTCGCTCAGCGGGAGCCCTGGAAAGACAACCAGCTTCCCTCCTAAGACTCAGTGGCACCTGAGGAAACTGGAAGGCCAGGAAGTTTTCCTGTTCTGTGGACTCAGGGGGAGACACTGGATAGGTTACGTGGGAGAGCCGGGCACCCCTGTCTGAGGCCTCCACAGATATATCTGCTCGTCTGATTTAGGAGCGGTCCTGAGTGAAGGCAGAAAATTGAGTAGGTCACCCTACACGCTCCCAGACTTTGGAATTTATGGAGAACAGACATTCCGGAATAATCAAAGATGGCGGGGATAATTCGATCAGATTTCTGGAGACCTCTTGAGCCATGTAATCAGGGAATCACGAGTAGATTACATCAGCCCTGAGCCTCAATACTCTGACCTTTCGGGGAGCAGTTGCTGTCGGCCGCTCCAGCCCCTTCACTGGTCTGGAATGTAGGACAGCTGTCTGTGGGAGTCCCAACGGGCTGATGCATGAACACCCACCCTTTTCTCTCCCGTTCGCAAACCAGGTAAGAAGTAAGAAAGAGGATGCCAGCAGAAGAAATACCGCTTGTGTTTCTGATGGAGGTGAGTAGACAAGGGGTGCTGGATAGACAACCGAAGGGGTTGACCAAGGCTTCTTCCTGAGAGTAGACAAACCCGCCACGAACCCTACGTGTGGAGTGGGTTCCAGACCACGTGCCAGAGACGGGACATCCCATTACCCTGCAGTTCCGAGAGGAGGAGGAGGGAAGGCACTTAGCCGAACACGGCTGGGCCCCCTCTGAAATCCCTCAGTCGATTAGTTCTCCCTCCCCTGAGGATGAGCACGTCCCGGGTAGGGAGAAGGAACAGAGAATCACACTCTTGGGGCAACAACCACCAGGGAGACGGAATTCGCACTTTTCCTGCCTTTAAGAGCATGAGCTTTGCAGATGGAAATGATAAATTTCAGAGCCGTTGTAAAGATTCAAAGGGGTGATCTAGTACATAAAAATTGTCTAGCAAAGTGCCTGAAACACACGAAGTGCGGACAAGCTATGAGCTACCAAGGCGTCATCGTAAGCATCTTGGACATTTCCATGTCGCCGTGTTTCTGCTGTTCCACTGGTTTCAGCGTGTTGCTGATAATGCTAAATCGCCACCATAGTGTCTATTTGTCCATCGTTACCAGGGTTGGGATTTGTGGAAATTAAATAAACACGACACAGTAATATTGTAAACGGTGATTTGAGAGGGAGCTGGAAATTTAAGACAACATATGATGTCATTGTTTGAGTACATATTTAGAACCCGGTCTCACTTTCTGCATAATCCTCGGGAAATCAAATTTGCCCAGAAGGGCAGCTAATAGCCAGAAACACTGCGGGCTGAGTCTTGTCAGGACAACTTCTAATCAAATCATACCTTTTATAATCTGCATATGTCGTTTTTTTCTCTCCCTCCCAGACCTGTGACTGCTAGACATTTGTTATTTGAGTTTTGGTAATTTTGATCATTATGTTTCTTACACGTGACCGAGGTGGGACTGGTCTGCTTCTTAATTCCAGCCCAAGTGTAGCTATTGTTTAGTCAAGGCTTAGGGTATTTGGGGATCAGGACAAGTAGGGTACCCAAAGGGGGAAGGTCAAAGGTATGTTGGCTGGGGCCAAATGGAGGCCTCCTGGAGAATACTTTGCACTCTGTCCCCAAATGGATAAGCCCCTGCCATCAGCCTTATGTATATTCTCATGGCCCCCGGATTATGAGAACAACTTTGGATAAGTCACGGACACGATTATGAATAATTAAAGAGAAAAATCTGTAAGTAAGAGATGACAATGTGGAGGGCTCAGGGACAAGGAGGCTGCTGCTGTTTCCCTCCGCCCGAGTCAACAGAGTGCCCCGCATTGGCCACCGACAACGGCTGTCAGTGTCCTTTTCTTCTGCCCCCGGCTTCCCATATATATTTAATGCCTTTCTGCGGTCAAGATCGTTGGAGAGATATGAACTTCTCTTCTCCTTCATTAGAAAAGCAAAGAAAATAATTGAATAACAAAGTAGTTAAACAAAACTTGAAATTGGCTGATTGCCATTGAGGGGGTAACGTGTTCCCTACTTTTAAAAAGCTCAATCTCGAGGCAGAGACGCGGACCGGACTGGACGTCTTCTTGGAGCCTCGGGTCTCTGCCTCTCAAGGGCAATCTACCCCGGTCAAATGCTCGATCTGGGGAGGGGGACGGAGACCAAAGTGTCACCTCTGTCAGTGTTCGAACCTGCACCGGCCAGGCCACCTCTGCCACTCCGGTCGTTCGGGGAGCCTTGGGTCCTATGGGTGGGGCCAGCCCCTCCCAGCCTCACTCAGCAGCCTGAGCCCCCTCAACGGATGGAGGTGAGATCTCAGGAAGTGGTACCTGCTTTTTTCCACGCTCTGGATCCCAGCCCTGACAGAGATCCCTCCTGCAGCAAACTTCAGACGGGCTCCCGGGGCCTTGGCTCTGTGCCTGCAGAGAGCTCTGTCTAGCAGGAATCCTGCCCAGTCCGTTTAGCGAGACCCCCCCCTACTCTTGAGGTCTCCTGGGGGGGGTTTCCATCTACTGACCACTGCCCCGCTCCTCGGCTCTACACCCCGCTGTCCTCGCTGTGTGCAGAACGGAGCCCTGTTCTATCCCCGAGGTCCGTCCTTCCCTGTTTCAGCGTTTCCTGTATCGCTTTACTGCCGTCCGGCTCTGGACCTCCAACAACACCAGGCCCCAGTGTCCGTCCACAGTCAGCGGCTCTGACCTCTCCCTCCCTCCCTCCTCAATGCAACGGTCAAAGGACAGAAACGGCCCAACTATGCCTCATCACCATGGTGCACGCTCCAGGGAGCACCATTTCCTGTCTTTGTGGGGGGTGGGGACCCCCCAGTGGACATGGGGCCTGAGGCCACGGCTCAGGAATATGGTTACTGCTGCTTCGGCCTTTGTTTTGTTTTGGGTTCCGCTCTGTTTTCTCTTCTGCTCCTGAGAGTTAAATAGCAAAAGGGAAATGAAAGTCCAGCTCAGTCCCTTGTGCTGGATCGACGTGGAGGTCACACACACCCAGGAGGCATTCTAGATGCAGGTGTGTGCAGCCCCTTCACCTGACCCAACACCCAGTCTTTGACTCCGTGGCATCTCTGTTCCACGGCTCCATTCGCTTTGTGACTGTTTGGCCTCAGGTCCCTGACCGCAGAGGAGCAGAGACCAATGGTCCTAAGTGTTTCGCGTCCTTCCATCTACCGACGGCTTGCTCGCTGGCCCCTTCTCTGCTCTAGAATGCCCTCTCACCCTATCCATCCATCCATCTCAGTGCCTGGATTTGGAGATGTCTGTTTTGAGTAGCATTTTTGAAAGAATTGCCGAGTTTTCCAGAGAATTTCCACGAACGGATGAGCTCTCTGATAAATAAAATTCTACTGTTTTTGTTTTTTTCTTTTTACTTGTTATGTTGAACTCATATTAGACGTACAGAAAATTACACAAATAGTTCACAGAGTCCTGTTGGCCTCTCGACTGGCTTCCTCTGGTGTGAACACCTGACAGGACCCTCGTATCAAAGCCAGGATGGTATCAGTGGGGCCACTCTACCCACTGAGGCAGAGAGGCGCCCGGCAGACGTCATGGGGGTGATGCGGCCTGACCACAAGGCCTCGTTTCCATGGCGCTCTTGCCGAAAGTTCACAACGCCATCCCGACTCTGGGAAAACAGTAGATAACCCAAATTATTCTACAAATAATTAACTAGAATGCTGCGGAGACTTCAAGAACCTGAAAGGCCAGCGTATTTTCTGCTCAGATCACCGTAACAAAGGGCCACCAGCTGGAGGCTCAAACGACAGAAGTTTCTGTTCTCAAAAGTTCTGAAGGCCAGAAGTGCAAGATTAAGGTGTTGACAGGATAGGTTTCTTCGGAGGCCTCCCTCCCGGGCGTGCACACAGCCACCTTCTCACTGTGACCCCACATGGCCCTTCCTCCATGCACTCACAACTCTGGTGTCTCTTTATCTGTTTCCTCTTCTGATAGGCCTCACCCAGTTGGACCAGGCATGTCCCGACGGCCTCACCTCAACATGATGGCCTTTGTAAACACTCCATCTCCAAACAAGGTAGCCTTCTGAGGTTCTGGGAGATAGGATTTCAGCACATAAAATTTGAAGGGACACAGTGCAACCCATAACAGGTGTGAGCACTGAACACAATATAGAACCCTAGCCTGGGTTCTGTGACACAGGAAGGACATCGGTTGAAACACTGGCGAAATGCAAATTTTTATTTGTTAAAGTCAGTAACACTTGGACACTGTCCCTGTGTGTTTCTTAGAAAAACATATTAATGAGGGAGAAGGAAGCTAATATATTAGAGTCAGGTAACATTTTATACATGCTGACCTTATAAAGCTTAAAACGACTAGTGATTGAAAACATTTATAGAAACATTTGGTGGCTGTTTAAGAATGCACAACTCAAAAAGGATTTATTACCATAAAATAGAATATATTATTACTAGTTAAAAGAAAGATAAAATACATTCCACGTTCCACCTTGTAGAAAAAAGCAAAAACATGAAGAAAGGCAGAGGAAAAAAGGGTTTGTATCCATAAATAGTTGCCCAAAGCTAGATATTGCATAAGGTTATGGGAGTGCAAATAGCACAGATGCTTACAAACGCTTCCAAATGAAAGGCAAAGATGCCAGAGAATTATTGCAAATCGCTCTCTAGAAAAGTAGGAAGAAGTCTCTGCATTAACCAGGAGACACAGTTCCCGGCCGTTGCCACGTGCTCATAAACTACAGATGGGCAGCCCATGGTTTGCAAAGTTGAAGTCACTACTTTTCCTAATTACGAAAGTAATTAATATCCATTATAAATGAAAACCCCGAGCAAACACAGAAACATTTACAAAGAGAAATACCCTGGACCCTAAAACCTACAGATTCTCTCGGTAAGCCCTCAATTACACCCCATTTCCTTCAGACTTTTTGTTCTGCTTCTGCCTATCCGTACGCATTTTACTAAAATGACATCAGACTGTTCCGCAGCTTTTAATACAACAATATGCCGTGAGCAGATCTCCATGTCACTAAATAACGATCTTCGTCTTTATTTTTGAAGATACGGGATTCTGTTATCATGCCATAGCATACTTTCTTTAACCAAATACCAATTTCTGGATATCACGGTTATTTCGAAGTTGTCACTCTTACACACGTTGCTGAGATGACTCCTTAAGTAAGAGCCTTTGCACATTTGTCCAGCGATGCGGGGGGATAAGTTCTTAGAAATGGAGTTATTGGCGGGTTTGCAAATGTTAAGGCTTTGGAAGAAATGGCGCCAGAGTTCTCTCCAGAGACCTCGTACCAGTTCGTGTTCTTGCCACGGGTGTGCACACGCTCCCTCTCCGGTCTTTCCACCGTAGCAGAGAAGGTCGTTTCTTCAACCTTTGCTAAACCAATAGGCAGAAAATGCTCTCCATGTACCAGAATTTCAGTTCGGGCTCCAGTGGAGAGCAGTTCCTTTATGTGTTCCGTGGAGGCTGGTGTCTCTTCTTGTGGCTTGTGCGCGTACGTGGTTTGTCTCTTCCATTAGGAGGTCTGCTCTATATCGAGGGTAACTCTTAGGGGGTCAGATGGTTTACGTGTTCATTGTTTCCCCGGTCGGTTAAGTGGCCTGAGTCGGTCAAACGTTTCCAGTTAGTGCGAGCGAGAGTTCTCTTTAGTTCCGGCAACCCTTGCTGAGAGTACGTGGTCAGCTAGACAGCGGTTCCCGCACCATGGAGCGTCCAAAGCCGAAGGGACGCGTGTGGGCCAGGGCCCTGTGGTCGAGCAGGCCCAGGACCCAGGTTTCCAAGCCGGCTTGGGATGGCCCTTTCTCACGTATGGGGCGCAGATGATGGCCCTGAGTGTGTAATTCAGCTTCCCTGCCCCCAGCTTCCCTCACGCACACGCAGTCGTGGCCGAGTGGTCCCCTCCCGCACACGGGGGCTACTGAATGGGACTGGGGGTCTGCAATCTGCAACCCGTTAACGTGAGTTTCCTTTCACCACCTCACTGAAGGACAATAAAAGTAAGCTGCAAAAACCAGATGAAAATCACAAGATTCGGTCAAATCCGGTCATCCTGCACGGTGTGGTAGCGGGAGGCGGGCCAAGAAAGTGCCTGTTTTCTTTTCAGTGCTGTGGAATGCTTCTTGCCAGAGGCCCAGGGGGGCCGGCGTTCATGTCAGCTTCCTGACGAGGTGGCCCAGGGGGCCTGACATGACCTTCATCCCAGAGAGAGTCCCGGGGACACAGGCGCGTCTCCGAGACGGGAGGTGGCGGGAGGAGCCGTGTCCCGAGCCGCCGCGCGGGCCGGGCCCCGGGCTCCGACAGGCCCACAGCTGTACGTTTCCTGCCCGCAGTGGCGTCCAGCAGCTGCCGGGGGACACTCGGGGCCCTGATGTAAAAGTCTGCATGCTAATTGTCAGGGAAAGGAAACAGGGCCCTCGCTGTTCAAAACCAAAGAGCCATGGAGAATTTGACGTGAGAATTTGATCAAAAAAGACTTTCTTCACGACGGAGTGTGTTTCCTCAAAATAATAAAAGTGTAGACTCCCCAGTGTCTCCGGCAGTCTAGACTGAGGGAGGCTGTGTCCTCTGGATATCCCCGTGGCCTGCGCATACCTGTCACCTTGCATCACTGCTCCAACCCTAAGGATGAGCCCAAGTCCTTGTTCTGAGACCGAGCAGGAGCCGGAGGCCCTGGCCCTCACGGGCTGGCTTGGCGGGACCTCTGTGCCCTCAGTCCCTCCCGCCTTCCCTGGGGGTCCAGCCGTGTGCCGGCTCTGCCCTCGACCCCCTGTTCTTCTCCTACGGTGCCCCAACATCCGCACTGCTCAGGGCTTCTGCATTTCTGTAAATCTGAGGTGATAATTTGTGTTTCCCCAGTAAGTGAAGTTGAATACCTTTATTCTCTATTTTTGGCTACTGGAAGGAATCGTTGGCCACATTTCTTTGGTTGAATGTCCTTATTGACACGTGAGGGCACTGACCTGCTAGGACAGTACTCCTTCCCATCAGTCTGGGTGTGCTGAGCCTCGCGTCCTGGAGATCTGATCAGCTGTCCCGCTGACCCTCCCTTACAGACGGTCCTGGATGGAGACCCTGTGGCCGAGTCTTGGCCCGATGCACGTGGCCGGATCTCGGCACAGGCCGGCAGTGTCGGGAGATGCCAGATTTAGACAGGCTGTGCCCTGGGCCGGTCAGCGTAGAGCCCCCGGAGCAGCCTCCTGACAAGTCTCTGCCTGGCCATGGGGTGAGGAAGCTCATGGGGTGAGGCCATGGGGTGAGGACTGTGGGGCACCCAGGACGCTGCCTGGTACAGAGGGAAGGGAGTGGGAGAAAGCCCCCCGGCACATGGTATCCCAGATCCTGCACAGGGTCCAGAGACGAGCTTTGTCTCTTTCCACTTTGCTTCCACTGGCCCCAGGGATCGCCCGTCTCCACTCTTACAGCAGAGTCGGTTTGTTGGCTGTCCCCAGTCCTCACATCGCCAGCGAGCCAGGCCCTTGGAAGGGCTCTATTCGCAGCGCTCCCGCTCACCTCGCGTGCTGCCCTCCCCCGCCCCCGTGTGTCCCCATCACTCGGGCGGCGTCTGGTCGTATCTGGTAAAGCCACTTGCCTCGGAAGCTACACTCATCGAAACGTTCAGAGTTGTAAAGATGTAAAGAGCGTCTGCCCGAAGGCCAAGGTCCCATCCATCGCATCAGTTGTCACAAGGCCGAGGAGCCTGCTGGACCCTCTGCGGCCGTGGCTCCTGGGGACCCCGCTGGGGCCCCGACCCAACGCCCCCCTCGCCAACAGGCCGGAGACGTGCCTGGCTCTCGTGGCAAAGGGGAGAAAACAGCAATTGGTGTAGGACCGAAAGCAAGATCCCCGCGGCCCTGCGGTAGGAGTCCGCGTGCTCTGTGTCACCCACGGCTCCGCGCCAGCGCCACCAGCTGAGACGGACCCCGTGTTCTCCTCGGAGACATCGCCGCGGTGGGGGGCACTTGGGAGGCAGAGCTAGTCCGTCCGGCGGCCGCTGTCCTGCTTAACCGGTAAGTCCCTGTCAACCTAGAAAGAAATCAAGGGGGGCGCCCCCGGTGCGTGCCTCCCTCCTGGGGAGGCCAAATCCTCTCCCCGTGCCAAATCCTCTCCAGATCCGACCTGTCAGGGGGAGACCTGTTGGAGCAGCCCCCCCACCCCCGCCGGCCCTGAGTGGTCCTTGGGTCGGGCAATGAAAAGACATTTCCTGTGTTGTGTGGTGTAATAAGAGCTACAGGTTTTACTCGAGCTATGAGCTGCACGAGAGGAAATTGGAATGCCCAGAGACAGCTCGCGGTAATTAATCATCGGACGAGGAAACCTGTCAAGGGCCTTTCTAGCGCTGATACCCCTGTCAGTTACAGTCAGCCCCACACCATCTGTAATTGTTTAAAATATCACCCGTACCAGGATCCACGTTGCTAACACTTATGCTTCGTTTACACCTCCCCGAGAACCCTCTGCAAAATGCGCGGCTCGGCCGGGAGGCTGTGCGGCTGTGTGAACCTCGAAACAGAATGGGAACGTTTAGCAAAACCCTGGAGGTGTGAAATAAAACCCCAGCGACCTTCCTCGCACCGCAAGCTGACAAGCCGGCGGCGGGCCTCGGCCCTGGCCGAGACTTCACCGGAAGCGAGCAGGTTGCCGCGTGTCCGCGCCGGGATCGCAAATTAAAGCAAGCGGGGCTGGGCCAAAACGAAAACGGGAAACCGAGACCAGAAGACCCGCCGAAAATACAAAACGAGTCACGTCCGCTCGAAGCGATGCCAGTGCGTCTTTTCCGTCAGGAAGAGGGCACGTGAATGCCGTGTGTGTGTCCGTGTGCTCGCGGCGGGCAGGGAGAAGGAGGCGTGCCAGCGGGAGCCCGCCATGTGACAAGTCAATAGCCTAGTCAGCCACCCTCAAGAGCTAGGCTTTTCTGACTTTTTCTAAGTACGTGGTTAGAGGAGGTTCGCTGTCTTCATGAACCTATGAAATACAGGGACTTTCTTAGCTAGAACACATTTCATAATTGGAGAAAAAAAAGGAGGGGCAGATCTTTGCAGAGTAATTCCAAATAATGTATGTAAATACCCTTCCCTGCCACAATGCTCCCCCTTGAAGGTGCCCAGGACTTGGTGACTATCCCCCAGACACGAGTCCAGGAGGGGGTCTTTACAGTGGGGACAGCTGGAGATACACCTGAGCCAGGCGAGCGAGGCCGATGCCATCTGGTTGTCATGGGGACGTCACGGAGGCCCGGGTGTGCGCACTGAGGTCACCTCACCACCACGGCCTTTCCCCTCAAACCCGCAACCCCAGGCTCATCATGGCAAAACCTCAACCACAGTCAAACTGAAGGACATTCTACAAAATATCTGACCGAGACTCCTGAGGTTGCCGAAGTCATGGAAAACAAAGTCGGAGAAGCGGTCTTGGGTTAGCGGAGCCTAAGGAGACGCAGGGGCTAAGTGTGAAGGGTGTTCTAGACCAGAGAAAGGACGTTGGCGGAAACGTCTGAAATCCACATGAAGTCTGTGCTTAGCCAACAGGGTGTCCACAGTGGTGATTTCTTGCTTTTGGCAAACGTATCCTAGCAATGTCAGATGTGACCTGCAGGGCCAGTGTCAACACAGGGCTGTGTCAACCTCTAAACAAAACGTGAACGTTTAGTTTACGAACCTCCTCTAACCACGGCAAGGGGTGTGTGGGAACTCCCTGAGCTATCTTTGCAACTTTTCTGTGAACCTAAAGTTACCCCCAAATGGGTAAGTTTAAAGCGCGAGATAAGAAGAGTGCTCTTCTCCAACGCTGAGTCAGCATTGCCGAAACCACGCCTGCGGAGGGTCCCTGCTCGCGTATTCTTTTTTTTTTTTTTTTAATTTTTTTTTTTT
>NW_024412377.1:1340804-1353399 GCF_014898765.1 Herpailurus yagouaroundi | reverse complement strand
AGGTGACAGCCTGCATTCCAGCACTTGTCTCTTTTTTTTTTTTTTTTAATTTTTTTTTTCAACGTTTATTTATTTTTGGGACAGAGAGAGACAGAGCATGAACGGGGGAGGGGCAGAGAGAGAGGGAGACACAGAATCGGAAACAGGCTCCAGGCTCTGAGCCATCAGCCCAGAGCCCGACGCGGGGCTCGAACTCACGGACCGCGAGATCGTGACCTGGCTGAAGTCGGACGTTTAACCGACTGCGCCACCCAGGCGCCCCCCTGCTCGCGTATTCTTGCTGCTGGTGACGCATGACCCCCGCTCTCCTGGACGGCGGGCACCTTCTCGGACTGAGATAGATGAAATTAGGGCTGTAAATATAACGAAAACGGAAGTCAAACAAAAGGAAGATAAGCAACCTTTCCCAAGGGTTAAAAACATAAAAGACCGTGTGTTGTGAGAGGACGGGTGTCAGAGCAGTGACATGTTTGGGGTCGGAGATCGTTCACTCGAGACACGTGAGGATAGGCGCCTCTTCGACATCACGCTTGAATTTCAAGATTGCTCATGGGCTTTTAAAGTGATGATAATGGACATCCAATCAGCGGAAAGAACAATGTGACAATTTTATTTTAAGATGGTAACATTTATATTTCACCAAAAATGACATATTCTGCAACTATTTAAATAGGATGGAAAAATCTAAGTGTCAACGAAGAGATGTGGGGGGTAACACAGAGTGGTGACACGGTGGCCTCAGGGACTGTGTGCGGAGAGTTTGGGGACCCTGGTCCTGGAGGGGCCGTGGCTGGCACGCAGGCGGGTGTCCTGGGAGCTGCGGTCTCCCTACTCTCCAGGCTCTGAGGAGCGGGTCCTCGGGGAGACGTGGGTCCCCTGAGTCAGTGTCATGGCAGCTCTGTGTCGGGGGGCAGGTGGGGCGGGCACTCCCTCCGTGAGCCAGAGGGACGGTACCACACAGACACGGAGGCAGGACACGCAGCCCCAGACCCCCTCCCGTACAGAGTGTCTGAGACCCAGGCGGGCGATCGGCACGGCCGCTCCCGGGCTAGTCCCTCCCCCGATCCCACAAGTGTCCCGTGGCTTCCAGAAACCGTCAGAAACGTGGTTCTGGTGGCTGCTGGTTTGCTTCTGTGTTGTTCCCACAGCCCTTGATCCGGTGCAGCCACCTTCGCTCAACTTTCACGCGAAGTGCGGGGAGACGGTTTTCTCCAGGGTCTCGACAATTCCCCTCTCCGGTGTCCTATCAAGAGAAGCTTTCACATCGCGGAAAGGGCCCAAATGTCCACTGACTGACGAATAGATTAAGAAGGTGTGGCACAGACATAGACAATGCCATACTACCCGGCGACAAAAAAACAACAAAATCTGGCCATTTGCGACAACGTGGGTGGAACTAGAGGGTATTCTGCTGAGCGCAAGAAGTCAGAGAAAGACACATGTACGATTTCACTCAGATGTGGAATTGAAGAAACACACCAGACGAACGTAGGGGAAGGGAAGAAAGATAAAAGCAGAGAGGGAGACAAACCAGAAGAGACTCTTAAACCCAGAACGAACTGAGGGCTGCTGGAGGGGGGTGGGGCGGTGGGCTCCACAGGTGACGGGCATCTGGGCCTCAAGGGGGCTTGCGGGGCAGTGGCTGTCATACACAAGTGACGACTCCCTGAGTTCTGCTCCTGAAAACGTCATTACACCCTATGTTAACTAACTTGGATTTCAATAAAATAACAAACAAACAAACAAACAAAAATAAAAATAAATTTCAGAAGTTAAGGAGAAGAGAAGATTTTGTTTTGCTGTCATCATTATTAAGAGCATCGTAACTTCCTGGCTGCCTGGCACGGGGTCTCGTGCTCTGGAGGGAGGTGGTGTAGAAACCGAGAGCCGGGCTGTTTTGTTCTGGGGTCCAGGGACAGCTGGAGCCCTGAGGGTGGGGTCTGCCGGGACCAGGGGCTCCCCGTGCAGCCAGCGGGCCAAGTACCCTGCTAGTCCCACCTACCAGATGAGCACGAGGGGCCGGAGCATCGAGCTCACACCCGGGCCTGATGGACCGGAGGCCCCACGTCGATGCCCTGACACCCTGCTGGCCATCGGAGCTGCGACGTCACCCCGAGCTGCCTGGGGCTCGCCCGGCTTCCCGACTCCCAGTGGCCAGGACGTCTCCATGCAACACGGTCCCCTACCGGTGGTGGCCTTGGGAGAAAGGTTTTAACCCCTGTCCGGACATTTTATCATTGTAAACCAAGAACACCCCCCCCCCCCCACAGCAGGGTCGCTGTGTTGGCGGCTCAGGAAGGCTCTCTGGGAGGTGTGGGGGCTCCCCGTGGCTGTACTCAGGAAAACATTTGAGGATCGGGGGAAAGCCAAGCGGGCGTCTGAAGAGGGCTGACACAGGCAGACCCCAGTCCTGGGGACAAGTATGGGTGCCACTGGAGCTAAGCACCCCCAGCTCACTTACACAGTCACTCAGAGGGCCAGGCCGGAGCCCACCCCAGCACCCCATGCAGAGTGCTGGCCGCCCCCCCCATGGCAAAGCCCAGGCCTCCCCCCCCAGTCTCCTGCAAACCCAGAATGCACAGCCAGAACAAAGCGAGTTTTCTGAGTCTGACACGTGAACACCATAATTGAATGTGATGGCATAATTCTGGGGCTTTTACCCTGGCACCAAGGACTCTCAAGGTTCCCAGCTGCACTTCACAAAGTTGCTCGGCGGCCGCTTGGACACGTACTAAACGTGCAATCCCGGACGAATGGGGTAATCACAGGGCGCTTGTCTGTGAGCCCGCTCACGATTGATCATTAGGATCGATCGCTTCCCCAAGCGCGCCAAGCATTTCCCACCACAGATGAAAAGCACTCTCTCTTAAACTTGGCCAGACGTGGAAGATAATTTCATTTTACCTTTAAATTTTGAACCCAGTTAACGGGCGAGGACTCTCTCCCTTTTCAAAACATGAACAGCAACTAGCTGCTCATCAGTGAAAGAACACCGTCCATCGTCGTCACACAATGTTCGCTCTCGGGTGGCTCGAAAATGGAGGAGGCACAAAGTGTGCCAACTTGTAACCCGCAAAGGGACCTTGCACAGTGTAGACCACACCCTGCGTGTGGACGGGTCGCGGCTCCCAGGAGGCCCGTTTCCCAGATGCCCCAGGGGGAGGCCCCCCTCAGTCTTCTCAGGGTTGTGACTCGAGCTGCGTCCGCGGCCTCCATCGCACGGCCACCGGCGTTCCTGCTGTGATGCCACAAGGTCGGTCCTGTCTTCCGCAGCGGTGCTGAGACTCAAGGCTCCTTTATGCTCCAGGAGCACCCAGAGGCCTCTGGACAGGCCTGCCCCCTCCTCCCGAATCCAGCAACGGGCCTGGTGACAGGGGGCCCCTCTGAGGACCCTACACGAGCCCACCAAGCATGCGAAACCAGCCTGCGTGCACGTGTACGTGTGTGTTTATGCTTCAAGACATCAGAGGGGCATACTTCTCAAGACAAGGCAGCGGAGTATACGCGAAAGCACCTAGGAACCAATACAATGCTTTCCAAAGGCGGAGACCATTCGTGATAACCGATGCCGCGAACACACGTTCTGCTCATAACTTGGTCAAAGTGTTTAGTATCAGACCAGCCTCCTGTGGCTTAGCATTGACCCCGGATCTGTCATCCTCCCGTTGTAGACCCCAGAGCAGGGGGGTTGCCGGGGGCCGGCCCGCGGGGACCTGGGCCACGGCTGAAGCCAGCCGGCCGGGGTGAGGCGGGCCCCCATCCGTCTCTGGAACACGGGTGCACCGGGGGTCTTCGTGGTGTGGTTTTCTAGTCTCCTCACCACCCGTGGACAAACACACCAGAGGGAAGTGTCAGGAAACCGAGCGGCGGGAGAGAGCTGGCTCTCAGGACACAGGCAACGCCCGAGGCTGACGCCCCCAGCAGGGCCGCCGGGTCGGTGGGGACTCGATTTCCCATTTCACACACACTGGCGGCCGACGCTGAAATGGGGGGTCGCACCCAGCCCGAGAGCAAGCCCATCTCACAGGAACGACCCGCGAGGATGAACAGGCCCCGTGTTGAAAGCTTTTTGATCTTCACGAAAGATGGTTGCCAGATGGGGAAAGGCACCGTGCGAATATAGCAAATACCCACTTAAAATTCTCTTTATCTTGTTCAACGTTTCCCTGCAACTCTGATTAGGGGAGAAATTTATCATGGCTGTGATGTGGGGAGGGCTTCTAAGGGAAGGAGCTTACTTCTTGGGAGATGCCAGCCCACCGGCGTGCAATTTAAGACTCTTGTCACTCAGTCAAAAGGACTCGCTTCTACCGGGGAGTAATAAAACACATAAGGAACAAATTTATGGAAAATATTCACCGATTGATCTGTTTAGTACTCAGATATGGAGAAAAGGGAGAGACAGGTTTTGAAAATCTCTTGCCCACATTTTTTCAACCTGGCCAGCCCGGCCCCACGCACGACCCTTTCTTCTCTCGGCCTTCTGGCTGAGTCTAAAGCGAGTCTCTGAGATGGACCTGATGATACGGAAAATACACCTGAAAACAACGTTTTTAAAGTTTCTACCCCACACTGGAACTACTCGTGTCTGGAGAGAAAGATGGAGGTCGATGTAGATGCCTTTGTACCCTGTGGACCTAAATGGAATGCCACGTATTTACATGTGCCCTCGCTGGTAACGTGTAAACTTAATTTGGAGAAACTTCATGACCTTTTAATCAAATATATTATTTGTTGTTTGTTTTATTTTATCTTTTGATTTTTGAGAGACAGAGAGACAGAGAGACAGAGCTTGAGCAGGGGAGGGGCAGAGAGAGAGGGAGACACAGAATCCGAAGCAGGCTCCAGGCTCCGAGCTGTCAGCACAGAGCCCAACGGGGGGTTCGAACTCACAAACCAAGAGATCGTGACCTGAGCCGAAGTCGGACGCTCAACCGACTGAGCCACCCAGGCGCCCCCAAATATATTAAATTTTCAATGAAAGCTTTTAAGTAAAACTTCTAAATTGGTATCGAAGCATCTCTCATGAAGAATTTATCTCAACACTAACAAGGAGTAAGTTTAGAATTCATGTTTGGGGGACAAAGTATGGGTCCAAAGCAGTGGAATCTGGTGAGCCTGCTGTAATGACAAATTCATGTTTCCACTTCCCTGTCGCACTGAGAAAACACAAGCAATTTGCCAGTTGTGCGCATTTCTCTGGCACGATGCACACTGCCGATGTGCACGTCCCCCAGTTCTGCAAAGAGCCCCTGTGAGGATCAATGCCCATGCTTTGAGCGTATTGAAAATGCTGCATTTTAGAAAGCGCTAAAAATAGAGCCACCTCCACTGGTGTAGACACACACGTGCTGGGTGGCAGCTTCCAGGGACGTCCCATTGACCTCCTCGGGCTGTCCCCAGTGCCTACTGTCTACTCGTCAGTGGCTTTTGACTCCTGAGTCAGAAATCAGCAATTTTCTCAGTTTGGCATTGCTAGAGAAATGGGAATAATATTCACTTAGAATGCTAATTTAGAGTATTCAAATCAAAATTAGGCAAGAAATTCATTCCACTCCACTCTCCTTCCAGGTGTTTTAAAGAAAACCTCAGATTCGGGAATGTGGGACCAATTGCCTTTGTAAGTAGCAGCCGTCAGACTCGAGATCCCAGGCTAAACATGGGCAACAATAACCCTTAATCCTTAATAGGTTGACATACATGAATAAAGGGAGCTTGTTATGTGTGGAAATAACGTACTAGGATTGAAAAAACAGCCGGCCAATAATCTGGGTGTGTTACATTTGCTGGGCATTTTTTTTTTGGACATCAGTGAAACTGATTGCTAATATCACCAACACTGAGATTTAAAAGTTAATACTTTTAATTAATCAAGTATCAAAATCAGGCCTTGGAAGACAGTCTCTTCTCTTCTCAACTTACCTAGGTTTTAGGATCAGAGTCAAATCCTCTGTTGATGACACCAGAAACCGCTATCACAACAGCCACACAACTGACTCAGCCACACCGTCACCACCTCCAGTCCAGTGCTGTCAGATGCTCTGCCACATTGGCCACTGCACATGGGCACCTGCCAGGGCCTGTCCCCTCCCGAACACCCCCTGCCCCCAACTGTCTCCTTGCAGACCTCCCACCACTGCCACATGAGGACCAACTGTGCCCAGAACACAGTCTCTCATCCAAGAGCAATACCGCCTCTTGGTGATGTCGTGCCCCAGGACCTTTGCCCTCGAGGTCATTGCCATCTTCCCAGACATCATGGAGGCAAAGTGCTCCAGCAGAAAGCACCTGAGCCATGGGCTCCCTGGCTGATGCCTCCCTCTCTGGGGGAAGCAGTTGGTAGGGAATGTGTCCAGCCCCCTTTGCTGACTGTGCCCAGAGATGGAGGGATGTTCGGAAGGAAAGAGAGAGCTCAGGAAGAGGCCCGGGCATTTCTCCTGCACTTTCCCCAAGTGGCCACCGGCTTGGGTGGACGTGGGCCTGGCCCCGGGCCGTGCGCCCTCTGCAGACCCTGCCTCTTCCGCATGCAGAGTTTCCCTGAGAAGAATCCAGAGTCCGGGGGTGGGGGGCTGCCCCGACGGCTGTCCCAGGCCTACCAACAAGTTAGGTGGGTGAAATCAGACACAGTGTCACCAAACAGGAGGGCGCTGTCTTTCTTTCTTTCTTTCTTTCTTTCTTTCTTTCTTTCTTTCTTTCTTTCTCTCCTTTCTAACTGTAACCCAAAATAAGTGGGCTTTAAGACCCCAAAACCCAGAGCCTCTGTAAAGCCGGAGCACCGTGATGTCACCACCAGTGCTCCAGGGCCACCGCCCCAGCATCTCTGCAGCGACCCCCTTCCGGGTGAGGACAGTCCTTTCCATCACCACTTCTGAGAAGCAAACTGCTCAGCCACTCACGGAGCCCATCGGGGCTAGAGGCTCCGGCCTCCTCCTTCCTCCCTAAAGTGAGGACCGGCCACAGCCCTCCTGGAGCACCTACGTCCGGTAGGGAGGAGGTGGCTTCTAGTGTTCCCAACACCCGTCACACGTCCGCAGGTGCACGTAACAGCCTGGTGCTGTGCACAGGGGAGGCCACACCGCACTGAGGGCACCTGCCAAAGTAGCAGAGACCACGTGTGCGAGAAGTCCGGTGTCCTCCCCCCAGGGGCCTCATAGACCCTCCAGGAAGGTCAGCTCCTCACCTACCCCAAGGATGGTGTGGGATTGGCTTCCTCTGAGAAGCATCATGGAACTAGTGTGGGACGAATGTCCAGCCCACGTATCCATGCATTAAAAAATGTGTCTTCTTTGGGGCACCTGGGGCTCTCGGTTGGTTAAGTGTCTGATTCTTTTTAAAAAATTTTTAAGAATGGGGGTGCCTGGGTGGCTCAGTCGGTTGGGCATCTGACTTTGGCTCAGGTCATGATCTCGCTGTCCGTGAGTTTGAGCCCCGCGTCGGGCTCTGTGCCGACAGCTCGGAGCCTGGAGCGTGTTTCGGATCCTGTGTCTCCCTCTCTCTCTGACCCTCCCCCGTTCATGCTCTGTCTCTCTCTGTCTCAAAAAAATAAATAAAGGTTAAAAAAATTTTTTTAATGTCTTTCTTTATTTTTGAGAGAGAGAGAGTATGAGCAGGGGAGGGGCAGAGAGAGAGGGAGACACAGGATCCAAAACGAGATCCAGGCTCTGAGCTGTCGGCACAGAGCCCGACACGGGACCGAACCCATGAGCCCTGAGATCATGACCTGAGCCAAAGTTGGAGGCTCAACCGACTGAGCCACCCAGGTGCCCCAAGTGTCTGATTCTTGATTTCGGCTCAGGTCACCATCTCCCTGTTCTTGGGATTGAGGCCCACATCGGGCTCTGTGCTGCTGACAGCATGGAGCCTGCTTGGGATCCTCTCTCTCTCTCTCTCTCTCTCTCTCTCCCTCTCTCTCTCTTTAAATTAAATAAATAAACATTAAAAAAAAAACGGTGAATAAAAATGAGCCTTCACACTAAATATCTGCGTGATGCTTTGTGCCAGGAATCAAAGGCACCGTGATGACTGAGGCACCATTTCTGCACTCGAGAGCCCACAGCCAAAGACGTGGTCAGGAGCACAGCAGCCTGCTGGAGGAGGTGCGCCCGGCCCTGGGGGTGTGAACAGGACGCAGAGGTGTTGGTGCGCCTGAAAGAAAGAGACAGGAGAGAAAAATAAGCAGGCACGAGGCTCCACCACCATCAGAGCAAAGGTTGGGGTGCGTTCCATTTCCGCGTTTGTAAGAATGCATTCGGGCGGCATCACAAAATAAGCAAGGGTAATACAAGCGATAGCTCTGGGGGAAAAAAGGTTTCAAATATTTTAACCAAATCCATACTTAAGGCTATTAAAACGTGTCACTGATGCGTGAAAAACACAAATGTTATTTCTTTACGCCATCCTTCACCTCGCTGTGAATTCGTTTAAGTGCAATGACAAGGCAGCGCACATAAATATATATTTCGTATCCCTCTCCATAGGAGCGCGTGCGCGTGCGTGTGCGGGGAGGGTGTATCCACCGGGGTGTGAGAGATTGTCTAACCTGGTGACCCATTCCAGTCCCAAGGATTCCTGTGGAAACTGTGCCTGCCTGGTAATTATTATTCCAACCCTATTAGCATAATGATAGCCTTCTTCCCTGGTGCTGCAGGTTTATCCACAATCTCCCAGAGGTCTTTAAGCTTGTTAATAATCATTACAGATAGCCAATGAAGTGAATCACGGCTAAAATGAACTCACCTGAACTAAAGAGATTAACCCTACTCAAGCCTGAAGTGCCCATAAGTATTCATCAACGGTCTCTTCCTATCAGCAAATAAAAAATAAAGAGCGTTGCAGGGAAATTACCTGGCGTGGGAACACATATTTTTGCTTCGGTGAGTGACTTCTTCCAAGTGGTTCCATCTTTAATTAACATCACCAGACACATTTGAGTCATTTTCGGCACGTGGTATTCCTACCGATGCGATGGGGTGTTTCCTGATGCCTCAGCATTTTCCAAGATGCTCAGAAATATCTGTCAGCCAATATGGCGCTACGTGAGACAGATACTCTAGCGATGGGTCATCCAAAGAAGACGACCTCTTAGGACGCAGCAAAATCGGTTTTCTCTCTCTCTCTCTCTCTTTGTCCTTCTATAATCCTGACTCAGGTTTTGGTCAGGCCCGACAAAGCTTGCTTCTGATTCTTTCGCCCCTGGCCTGTTCTGCGACCCGACTGGCTCTTGGTCACTCTGAGCTCCCCAGCACATGGAGGCGTTTAGACGTTGCTGCCCCTGAAAGCAGAGTGATGGACAGGAAGTGTCTGCTCCCGGGTTCAGGAGTAGAGACGACCGGTGGGTCTACAATCAGTCCTGACAATGTCCAAACACCATCGCCTTCACCAGCGGGCCATCCTTCCTGGTTTGTTCGGCCCCTCCAGAATAAAACTTTCAGAATCTGTCCAAGTTTGATTCTATTCCTTATTCTTGAATTATGAAGAGCTCATCAGAGTATAATAAACACCCTTTCCAAAATTGTAGACAATTAATGGTATTGCGTTTATTAGAAAAGCAGTACAGGTTGTTACGGAAAATTGAGGTGACGCGCACGAGGAAGAAGGGAGAGGGACAAAGACCAGGACGAGAAAAGGTGAAAGAAACTTGGCCCCAAATCTCTTGCCCCTCTGGGAAATCCATTTCATGTTCTGGCATCTACACTACAGTGTCTCCATCGTCCACGGACCCCCTTCCATACAAGGGGCTGCCAGCCGCACGGTGGGTCACAATCTGCCCCCCGAAGAAGTCCCTTAGGGGAAAGGAAGAGTCCGGTATGGGTATCCATCGTCCACGCCTCTGTGGGGGCCACGTCCAGAGTCTCTGCCGCACCCAGAAGCTCAATGCTCCTCTCCCCTCCACACTCAGGATGTGGCTCAGTCCAGGGAACCCACCGCGTACCAGGCTTTCATTGTACCCCACGTGGCCCAAAAGGGGGTGACCTGCAAGATGAGCGTACCATCCGCTGCCCTGACCCCCCTCCCGCCCTTGGCAACGGTCAGCCAGAGCCGCCCCTCCCCACCACCATCCCCATGCATGCTCCCATGTGCCCATCCGCTCTGACAGGCCTCCCACCTTTGATGCCTCACCTGTCCCTCCGCTTTCGAGGCCTCCTGCGTCCCGTCCCTGTCCGTGACTTTGTGGCCCTGGCCCATTTGTTGCCAATCTACCAACACGGCTTCTGACTAGCCCCACACCTGTAGCGTTTTCATGATGATTTTGTAACGAGTTCCCCTGGCTCACCTTATAAAACAGAATCTCTTTGACCATGGAGATTCCTTTCTAGGCTGCGTCTCTGATTAACATGATCATTTAGGCTCCCATATCACTGAGTTGGTAGCTAACTGGGGACAGATGTGTGGCTGGACCTGAGGTGTCTTTCTAAACCTTCCTTGTATCCTATGACCTTTTATTTTTTTTATTTTTTTTTTAAACGTTTATTTATTTTTGGGACAGAGAGAGACAGAGCATGAACGGGGGAGGGGCAGAGAGAGAGGGAGACACAGAATCGGAAACAGGCTCCAGGCTCTGAGCCATCAGCCCAGAGCCTGACTCGGGGCTCGAACTCACGGACCGCGAGATCGTGACCTGGCTGAAGTCGGACGCTTAACCGACTGCGCCACCCAGGCGCCCCTCCTATGACCTTTTAATAAGCTATCACATCACATGTTAAATCCAAGTCTCCTGCGTGTTGCTGATGGGTTTATGGTTTGCAGGTGTCCACTTGTGCAGGGATGACTGTATCTTCTGTATTCTTCTTCCTTAGCTTATTTTAGGCTGTTTTTATGGTGTGACGGGATCGTTTTGATTTCTGATCCCAGCTTCTACAAGGCCAGAGACTATCCAAGTGTGAGACCACCTGCCCGCAAGAGCCACCCCGCCCCCGCCCCCGGCCGTACTCAGGATGTTCAGGTGGAACCCTAGTGGGCAGGTCTGTGCAGAGGCCCCGCCCACATGTAGAGGCTGTCCAGCGGGCCCATCTAAGAAGCAGCCGTGATGCCCTGGGCAATGGTAAGATGCTCCAAGGTTTAGCCTAATTTCTCAAAACAAATTACATTTGCCATGTTCATCAGGCAAGGATGAGAGAAATGTAAAAACAGCCAGCCGGGCCATTGTTGTGGGGGCCAGAGATTGTGCTTTCGAGATTCCTTGGTGGAGAAAGGCAGATCAGGGGAGCCACAGACACAAGGAGGTGTGCACACACACGCACACACGCGCACACACTGGGACCATCCTGATCCCCAGAATCCCGATTGCAAGTGCTGTTTGAGTCTCTGTGATTCCACTGTACCAGCTGCACCATGATTAAAAGCCACCGTCTCGCTCAGCTCAGGCCGCCACGCGAAACGTGCTTCTCGGTTTGCCGATGGCCACCTTCGTGCTGGGCCTGCTGCGCAGGCGCACAGTCCTTCATCGGAGGTCCCCTGGCTGTCCTGGGCACAGCAGCCAGTGGGCCGGACCAGGGCACAGGCAGTCTGCTCCCTTGGGACCTGCTGGCCCCTCTCCGTCCAGCACACTGGGTCCGGCGGCTCCGTGGCCCACGAGGGACAGTCGTTAATTGTTACAACTCAGAGTCTCAAGCCTCAGCGTCCCTGTGTCTACAATTCTGCAGGGGTGAGTCTGTACAGACGTCATGCGTGGCTTTGTCACGCGAGATGCTAGACGTTCACACTCACCCCGGCATGTTTTATACACACACCCCTTCGACAGGTGCCTTTCCCAAAATAACACGAACGGTGAACTGCTTCTTGGAGAACGTGCCCTCATGAGACCCACAGCTTCCTTGGGAGAAAGTGTTGACTTCTTTCTGTTTAAGGCTGAAATGCCATCTGTTTTAAACTTAACGAGTCTTGAGACTTACATCTAAGATTCCCCAAGACTCAAAAAAACTTTTCAAGTGTCTATTCCCATTTCCCTTAATAAATCGCCTCTTCTTGGGGTTAACAGTGTTGGACACCGGCGCGGGGCCCGGGGCGTGGCCCTGCCCCGCCTCACTCCCGGGGTCCCGAAATAGCGTGTGTGCAGAGAGCAGGGAGCCTTGCCCTCGTGGCAGGTGCCACGGGGTGGGGGGAGGGCCCCCCGCCCTTCTGTCACGCACAGAAGCCGCCAAAGAAACCACCCGAAACTCTCATCTAATCTGGGAACTTGACTCTTTCCTGCAAATGATGTTTTGGGAACTTTTCTGCTATTGAGAAAACATTAAAAAAGAGAGAGTGGACTTTTTAAAACATTAAAAAGGAGAGAGCAACTAATAGCTGCTGAAAGCCTTGTCTGCCCTGCGTGTCCCTGCTCCCTTCCTGTCCCGGGCAGGTGGTTCTGGGCAGCTCACACCCAGAAACACGTTGCCCGCTGGAAGCTGTGCCGCGAGGATGTGGAGGAGTCCAGGGGTGAAACCCCCGGAAGGAAAGGCCGGCGAGAGGTGACCCCCGGCGCCCAGAGGCTGAGGTTCTGAGCAGGGAGGGGAGAGCACAGGAGTCAGGTTTAACCCCAAACATATTCCCTCTGTTCGACATGTCCTCGCCGCGGGGGGGGGGGGGGGGGGGGGGGGGGGGGGGGGGGGGGGGG
>NW_024412377.1:1255737-1340704 GCF_014898765.1 Herpailurus yagouaroundi | reverse complement strand
CCCCCCACACACAGGAGACTCCTGTTGAGAGAACATGCCAGAGCCGCCCTCCCGTCCTGGTTCTAACATCCAGAACACAATCCAGCTTCTTTTGCTTCGAGGTGTAGTTTACAGACCAGAGAATGTCCAGTTGGAGGCGCGTGGACAACTGCGGCTGCCCTGTAACCGCAGCCCGGGGTGTGGGCAGAGGCTGTCCCCCCGGGGACAGCCCCCTCTCGCCCGTCTGGCCAGCACTGCTCCTGCCCCAACTCCTGCTCTCTGGCTTTCCTCACCGCGGGCTTGTTCTGCCAGGACGAGAGCACCGTCTATTCTGCGGGACGCTGGCTTCTGTCCCTCAGGGCGACACACAGTGGCGTCTCAGCAGCTGCTCTGTTGTTGTTGCGAAGCAGTGTCCCCTTGTGCGGATAAACCACGGTGTCCATTCCTCTCCCGTGACGAGTGCTGGTGGGCTCACTGCTCACTGGCTATGGCGATGAGCGTTCTGCGAACACTCTTAACGCAAGTTACCGCTGTTTCTCTCTAGTAAATGCCTCGGAGTGGAATTGCTGGGTCGTTGTACAGAGGTGCGTTTGCTCAAAAAGAAAAAAGGTTTTCCAAAAGGGCTGAACCAGTTTATACTCTTGATGGTGCTTCGTAGTGCTTGTTACCCCACACGGCACATCAGCATTTGACGTTAGAAGCTTAAGTTTCAGCGGGCGCCTGGGTGGCGCAGGCGGTTAAGCCTCTGACTTCCGCTCAGGTCCTGATCTTGGCGGTCCGTGGGTTGGAGCCCCGCGTCGCGCTCTGTGCTCTCAGTTCAGAGCCTGGAGCCTGCTTTGGTTTCCGCGTCTCCCTCTCTCTCTGCCCCTCCTCCACTCACGCTCTGTCTCTCTCTGTCTCTCAAAACATGAATAAATGTTAAAAAATTTAAAAAAAAAACCCTTAAGTTCCAAAAATTGAAGTAGATACATAGGTGATAGGTATAGATAGATGAAGAGGTTGAGGTACTTACATCAATACATGCATGGATGATAGATGGCTAAATCGTGATGGATAGATAGACAGATAGGTGTGGCGAGATCGATGTGGAGAGATAGATGCTTGACAAATAGACCACAGGGGACCAGAGAAGAAGTATAAGCAGCACGGTGAGCAGGCAGTGAGGAACCCTGGGTCTAACCAACCATAGATTTTGCTAATCCACTTCCACTCCTCCGAGTGCACGATCAGCCTTCCTCTAGACCTGCCATAATCACACCTGTCTGACCTCTCTCTGTTGGGACACTTCTCCCCCGCTTGCTCTTGCCTGGCAAATGTGGATGCATTTTGTTGAATCTCTGCTGATCCACAGTCTTCTGCGGTGGCATTTCCTGCCTCCTGGGACATGGCTGGACTTCCTGCCCCGCCTCCTGGGACATGGCTGGACTTCCTGTCCCGCCTTCTGGGACATGGCTGGACTTCCTGCCTTCTGCTTGCAGAGCACCTTGCATGGTCTCTCTGGGGCCAGGTGTTGGTGTCCCTGAGCCCCTGGGCTGAGGGTCCCCAGGCCAGAACGTTCTCTGTCCTGTCCAGCCCGCCCCTCTCAGACCTCAGCAATGGAGACACTAATAATATAGTTAAAGTGAAGTCCTTTTCTTTTTTTTAAGTTTTTTTTTCAACATTTATTTATTTTTGGGACAGAGAGAGACAGAGCGTGAACAGGGGAGGGGCAGAGAGAGAGGGAGACACAGAATCGGAAACAGGCTCCAGGCTCTGAGCCATCAGCCCAGAGCCTGACGCGGGGCTCCAACTCACGGAGTGCGAGATCGTGACCTGGCTGAAGTCGGACGCTTAACCGACTGCGCCACCCAGGCGCCCCTGAAGTCCCTTTCTTTTATTCAACTCCTGTGTCTCTGTTTGCTCATCAGTAAATCCTGGAAAAATGCTCTCTCAATGCATCTCATAACGTTATAGAAATATTTAAATGAGGCGATTTATATGAAAGCATTATAAGAACTTGGGAACACTAATGATAAATAATACTAATGAACACACCCAGAAGCAGAACCCATCATATTTTTAGACATTTGCTGAGTCATTTCACCATTATCTTGCTGTGCGTATGAGTCCTGATTTCTCGCTGGGCTAAGTTCCCATGTGGCTCCTGGGTTACGATTCTCCCAGGATCCTCTCCTCCGAGTCTGGTTCCATCTCTTCCGTCTGGACGCTCCTGTGAGCACCATCTTGGGCCCTGCCTATCGCTCTGTGAACATGAGCAACCAAGTCCCCTCCCAGTGCCATCGGTCTACAGTGATCCCCAAAGCGCACGGCCAGTGCCCCCCCTCCCCAGCACCTACTCCAGAGTCCAGGAACCACGGATCAGCTCTGCAGCAGCTGCTGCCTGGACTTGTTCTGGACGGAAAAGTCCCTGATGGTGGTGTTACTTCAGATTCTTTTCCAGTGAGTTACCCACTTCAGACGAATACACTGCCTTCCCTTGGCCTAGAATGTTTCCCATCTGCCTCCTTGTCCTCCAGCTGTGGCCTCAACTATCGCTAGGCTTTTCTGAGCACAGCGAGGTGGCCCATCCTTCACGCCCACAGCACTGGGTGCCCCTGCATTATGGTGTCCCCATTTCTCACCTGCCCGGGCCTTGGTGCCCATCTTGAGGACAAATGGCCGACACGTGGTCATTGCTCAAATATAACAGGAAAAATGTGACTGAATTTGGACCTAGCTCCCCTTACTCTGAAAGTTTCATTGCCTGCAGTCTTGGAAGGGGGCTTCCTCTAGGGTCGCGAGAGGGTTCCGGAGCCCTGGGAAGCAGCAGATCTCCTGGAATGTGACTGTGGGCTCCTAGGAGCCACCAAACATGGCGTCTCCCAAGTCAAGTCCCCTGGGGGATGTCCAAGTGAAAGAACTGCGTGAGGACAAGTGACAGGTGACAGATGTGTGTCCTCAGGCTTCAGAGCAATAAAGAGGGGCGCCTGAGGGGCTCAGTCAGTTGGGCATCTGACTCTTGATTTCGGTTCGGGTCATGATCTCTCGGTTCATGAGTTCAAGCCCCACATTGGGCTCTGTGCTGACAGCTTGGGGTTCTCTCTCTCTGCCCCTCCCTTGCTCGTGTGCTCTCTCTCTCTCTGTTTCAAAGATAAAGGAATAAACTTTAAAAAAAAATCTTAAAAAAAGAAGGAATAATAAAGAGAAACTCGTACCTCCGTCCCCACCGCGAGGTCAGAAAGCAGTAACAGTAACTGTGTGTTAGCCCCTCCCCAGAGGGTCGATTTTTTTCAAATTAGCGAGGCAAAATGCAGGCGTTAGACATGCCCATCCCTTATTTCTTTTAAGTTCATTGATTTATTCTTGGGGGAGGGGGCAGGGGCAGAGAGAGGGGGAGAACCCCAAGCAGGCTCCGCACCGTCAGCACAGAGCCCGACCCGGGGCCTGAACTCACGCACTGCGAGATCCTGACCTGAGCCGCAATCAAGAGCTGGACACTTAACCCACTGAGCCACCCAGACACGCGACGCTCCCAACCTTTGGCTGAGTCTGCCTATTTCGGGGAGTCCCGCCCGCGGCCAGGAGCCCTGACCTCGACCATCTCTCCTGCTCTGGCAGAAGGGAGCTGTCCTCCAGCGATCTTTCTGGCAACTCCTCACCGCATTTAAATCGACATCCCGCTGTTTGAAAGCTCCTCACTCTCAGGCGGGCCTTCCGGTGTTTGCAGAGCCCCTGAGCCAGAACCAGTGTCCTGCCGAAACGGCACCCGGTTCTTGCTTTTAAGCGTTGTGGTCCCCCTGCGGGGAGCAGGGGCTTGGCCACATGTGGACAATAAAAGCAGAAATGTTGGTCCACGGCGCAGATGAAAGGGTGAAGAGCAGAACAGTCGTGAAACAGCAACCCTCACGCTGCACGATCTTTTCTCCACGTTTCAAAACACATCCCACGGACACGTTTCCCCACGTCGGGAGACAACATCAAAGCCGTCCGACAAGTTTCTCCGCGGCCGCCGTACAAACAGCTTGAGCTTGGTGATAAAACCGTGGGAACTGCGCTGAAGTTTTCATCATTTCCTAAATCTTTGTTTTATTTCCTGGCCTCTGGTTAGCAAAACACTAAGCTGCCAAAAGTCTCTTTTCAGGGCGCATAACAGCCTCCACTGCGGACAGACGGCCGGCCGCACACTTTACTTCAACACAAACCTACGGAAGGGGAGGCCTTCACGCCAGAGGCACGATCCCGTCCCAGACGACCTCGTTTCCTCGGGCAGAGAACGTCCACGGACCCACGGTGCCTCTGCAGGGAAGGTGCAGGCTGGTGGAGGGCAGAGCCCACGCTTTCCCTTAGGGGGGCCCGAGCCGGGACCTCGGGCCGGACAGGGAAATAATGAAGCAAAGGTGCGTTGTGATCAGTGCCCAAGGTGTGTGCACACCTTTGCTTAGCCGCTGTGTGTCCCTGGGGTGCTCCAGACCCACACGTGTATGTGTATTCACATGCGTTTATATTTATGTGTTTATACATATGGTCTATCTGCACATACCCGTATGCACGCATACACACATGGATATATGTATTTTTAATTTTTTTTAATGTTTATTTTTGAGAGACAGAGAGAGACTGAGTGCGAGCAGGGGAGGGGCAGAGAGCGAGGGTGACACGGAATCCGAAGCGGGCTGCAGGCCCCGAGCCGTCGGCACAGAGCCCGACGCGGGGCTCGAACTCACGGACCTCGAGATCACGACCTGAGCCGAAGTCAGTTGCTTAACCGACTGAGCCACCCAAGCGCCCCTATATATGTATATCTTTTATTGGAGATTTATTTCAAGGATTCACCTCTGCACTTGTGGGGTGGCATGTCCAGAACCCGAGAACAGGCCAGCAGGAAGGACAGGCTGGAGACTCTTGAGCGGGGGCTGATGCTACAGTCTTCAGGTAGAAGTTTTTCTTCCTCAGGGAAACCTCAGTTCTGCACTAAAGGTCTTAAGACTGGTTGGATGACACCCACCCAACCCACACCGTCAAGGCTCTCGGCTTTACTCCGAGTCCCCTGACTGTGGGTGTTAGTACCTCTTTCGTGGCTTTCCCGCCAGACCTGACTTGGTGTCTGGTTGAATGAACTTGGCCAAGATGACTCCCAAGGCGATCATCACGGGAGGTAGCAAGTTGAGGGCGTGTCTTCCTAATTGTCTGAAATTTGTGAAATGACCGTGGCCCCTGGCCCCAGCCTGGCAGGGAGGGAAGCCAAGGGCAGGTGTCTGGGATGGCCCACAGGGGCTCCGCACGGGTGACAACTCTGGATCCTCTCCCGCCCCGTCGCTGGGTGGGTGCACCTCTCCAGTGGGGCCGGGTGCTCACAGCTGCAGGGGTAGCTGGCTGTGCACGGCCTGGGCCCAGGACGGAGGGACAGCAGGGAGGAGGGGAGGGCAGGGGGACACCCAAGGGCAGGAAGAAGCGATGGTGAGGCCAACTGAGAGGTCAGGGAGGAAGACAAAGCCTGAGAAACACAGCGGGTTTATTTCCATGCCGGAGCTCACGCATCCACGGGGCGGAACCACCCCCGAGGCCAAGCAGGAGACAGGACCTCCAGCAATAAAGCCACTGCCACAAAGGTGTCCCTGACGCCCGCCCCAGACCACACAGCTCTGGAAAGAGCAGTGCGGGGCCCGGGCACAGTGCTGGAGTGGTGGCCAGAGGGACGGACGGCGGCCCCAGGAAGGGACATCCACCCTCATCAGTGACGGCTACCTGCGTGTCCTCTGTTTGTAAGAATTCACTCACCTTTCGGTTGTGTGCTTTTCTGTACAAAACTTCCAAGTTCAGGTCAAGAAATAGCAGAGCACCGACCCTAAACTGGCCTCAAGTTCTCAGAATGTGCTGGAGTCGGAGGCGACGTTCTTGCAGCACAGACGGAAAGATGGCCCAAGGAGCCACGTATTGTGGACACATCCCCACGTGACGCACACCAGGGACACAAGCATCTCCTCACCGAGAACTTAGAAACAGAGGGGCAGGAAGGATGAATGGTTTGTCCAGGTCCCCCCGGGCAGGTGGTGAGAGCTGGCAAGGTGGGCAGGTCCCAACTTTAATTGTAAAACTGACCACAGGCAGCGAGGGCCCCACTCAGGGACAGCCCCCCCTCCCCCATTATAGGACCTGACCCCACGCAGGGACGGCCCCACCTGCACAGGGATGGAACCCAGGCCCAGAGTAAGATTTGCTGCAAGAAATGCAGAGCCTGAACTATCCAGAGCTTTGGTAAAGGTCCCACAGAGGGGGGCGCTGAAGCCTGGCTTTCCGGGTGGCGGGAAGCATCCTGAGCCACGGAATGCGGCTCAACAGGTTTATTCCAGAACAGGGTTGTGGATTTCACACCAGTGCGTCACCAACTTTGGAAGCTGCGTTTTGGAGGGCCCGGCCTACACGCTACAACGGTGTAGGCTACACCTACAAACGGTGAGTTTGTGAGTTTGTGAGATTATACAGCGTCACTGGCCCAGAGGTGTTGGGCTGGGGTCCCCAGCCTTAAGGAAGGCTTTTACTGTGAAACGTGACACCAGCCCCCTCGGCCCCCCCTGCCGTCCCCACTCGCCAAACCCCTGCAGCCAGGCCAGGGCAGGGGTTCTCAGCTGGATCCGGGAGCCCGGCCGAAGCCACAGCCTCTCTGAGGGGTCAAAGGTGATGCAGCCCCACCCCTCTGGGCCCCGTTGTCACTCCGTCACTCCTTCTCGATTCTCAGCGGTTGGGCATATTTCTCGAGCGACGCTTTGACCCCTCCGGCGGACGTGCGCTGGCCTGTGACACGACGCCGCAGGGACACGGCTACCTGTCCCTTGGTTAGCAGGCAAGGGTGTGGCCCTGGGAGGAAACCCCCCCGTGCACATCCCAGGGGGCTTTGAGAAGTGAACGGAAGCTCGGGGCCTCCCTGCTTCTGAGATGAACCCGGAGAGGCAGGCCTCGGAGCAGAGGGAGCAGGGACCAGTGGAGCGGGTTCTTTCCTCCAAGGCCACGGAGGCGGGTGCTGCGTAACCCAGCGGTCAAAGCGCAGGGCACCGAATAGGCTGTGAGACACCGCGGCCCGTGAAGAAACGCCCCAGCGCCCAACTCTGGCCGAGCCCAAGGCCAGCCCCCAGGAGGCAGAAAGGGTCCCCAGCGGCCCCGAGCCGGCCGGGCACGCTGTGACGAGCCTGATGCCTTGTCCCCACGCGGACGGGCCCCGGCTGCGGCGGGGACCCGGCGGCTGCCACCTGTGTGGGGAGCACATCCCCGCGGCCTCGGCGGGGGTGGCGGGGGACAGAAACCGCGTCGCACGGCCGTTTGCAAGGACCGCTAATTGATGGACACAGGCGCATGCGTAGTTTGCCTCGGAAAGGTTAAAATACACGCGCCCAAACGGGGTCGATCCGGTCTGAGCTCCGCCGTTTCCAGGTAAATCAGCGGGAAACTCTCCTGGAGTCGGGCTGGCCCCACGTGCCCAGCTGAAGGGGGTGAGGTGTCCCCGTCACACCGCGCGGGGACACTCCTCCACGCTGACAGGGGACGATTAACAGCCCAGGGACCTGGGGGCCAAGGCGAATTCAAATGCAAAATCGGCGGCCTCGACTGCCTAGAAAGAAAATAAGCCAGATCTGCGTGAGTAAAATCCTTCGCACGAATCTCTGGAAGGTGAGCTCCACGCCCTTTATGGCCACTTGTCACAGACATGAGGAAGGTGTAGGCGACAAAAACGTACTTCCAGGGTGAAATGACTCACTGCGTCCAGATCAGTGTGAAAATGCGTTCCAGACTTTCTCCAAATTTCACAGATCTCGTGGAAGGTCCGGAGCATTCCGACTTCTGCTAGAAGTTGAGACGTTCCGCTGTCTCCGCCTGCACAGGAAAGTCGGAGGGGTTGGCCTGTTCCCTCCTTCAGGGGTGACTCTGTGGGAACGTCCAGCGTCCCAATGCTGGAGGCGGCAGCATGAAAACAAAACAAACAAAAAAGACTTTTTTCCAAGCAGTTTTAGGTCCGCAGTAAAATTGAGTGGAAAATACAGACATTTCCCACATACCTCCTGCCCCCACAAATGCACAGCCTCCCCATATCAACATCGCCTCCCAGGGTAAAATCTTTGTGAAGACCAACGAGCCTACAATGATTTGTCCTTGTTACCCAGAGACCGTCCTTTAGTTCAGGGTCATCCTGTGGCTTGGGGCAAATGGATAAAGGCATGAACCAACCATCGAGGTCTCAGACAGCGTGTTTTCCCCGCCCCACACGCCCGCTGGGGTCCGCCCACCCTCCCTTCCCTCCCGCCTAACTCCTGGGGACCGACCGTGGCTCTTTCACTATCTCTGGAAGGTTGCGTCTTCTAGAACTTCATGGAGGGGTGAACTTGGCAGGGCTCTCCAGACAAGCCGCATCAATAGGCTGTGTACACGTAGCACGAGGAGTGTTACGAGGAAATGGCTCATGCGATCATGGGGACTGAGGAGTCCTGAGATCTGCCATCAACTGCTGGAGACCCAGGAGGGCCGATGGTACAGTTGCAGCCCCAACGGCAGCAGGCCTGCCCCGGGGGGATCAGAGGTTTCAGTTTGAGTCCAAAGACCTGTAAAGGTCGAGGCGGTCAGGCAGGAGCAGCTCCCTCGCACATGGCCTTTCTGTTCTAGCCAGGCCTTCACCTGATTAGACGGGGCCCACCCACACGGAGAAGGCCATTTTGTCTTATTTCGTCCTCTGCTTCAAATGTGAAACTCATCCAAGTGAGTCCCTGTGTTATGCATGCAGCCGAGAGTTTGTTGAGCCGTATGTCTGGGCGCCCTATGCTCCAGCCAAGTTGACACGTCACCTCCACCGTCAGGGCTGGAACCACAGAGGACACGGACCTCACGCTGGCTTCCTCCCCTTTGCAACCTGCATTTACTTTGCCCCACGTCTTTTCATGGCCAGAAAGCTCATTCCCTTCCAGTGCGGGATAGCACCCCATGGTCTGGACGGGCCCCAGTTTAATCTATGCGTCACCCAGTTGTCACCCAGTTGCCTCCCAGTTTAGACAATTAGGAATACAGCTGCTGTAATCTCCTGTGTGCAGGTCGTAAGTTGTCAATAAACCTGGGAGTCCCAGGACTGGCTCCTGTGGTGGGAGTGTGCCGAAACCACCCAGCCGTCCTCAGCAGCGGCTTCGTCACCTTGTGTCCCCTCCAGCAGGCGGTGGAATTTCAGAAAACAACGCCTCACGGAACCGGCGGCCTCGTCCTTGGAGTCGGGGTTTGGACTCCTTCCGGCAGCTCCTCTGTGGCTCTGTCCCTCCGCAAAGAAGAGACTGCCCTGTCCCCTCCCCAGACCCCCTCACCCCGGCCCCGGGCCTCCTCTGTGTGCCACAGTCGTCGCTCAGGGCTCATCACAGACCCCAGGCCTCTGGGCTCCCCAGCGTCAAGGCCTGAAGCACTCACCCACACTGTGTGCAGACAGAGCCCCGTTCCCCCAGCCCGGAACGGTCACACCCGCTGCCCTGTGTCCGCCTTGGCCGCCCCGACCCCCGGCTTCCCCGAGAAGTGTCTGCCTCCCCTCGTGCTAAGGGTGGGAGGGAACCGACCGCTGGCCGGGGAGATCCCCAGAGGGAAGGGGACCTCGCGCCCCCACGTGGTCCTGTGCTGACACGGCTCTGGGGTCAAGGCCACCGCTAGAAGCACCAGCTCCCCGTGAGGAGCCGCTGGGGGCACAGAAGCCAAGGGCTGACCCAGCAGGGGCCCCTCTGGTGCCTGTGAGACAGGACTTCCCCGGCGGAAGGAAGACCCTGTGTCCGCCAGGAGTGCCTGGGGCTTAGCCACGTGGATCACTACGTGGCTTTTGCTTGAAGTGCTGATTTTCGGGTGTAGATTGATGGCATTCACAGCGGAAACGTGCCTTCCATCTTCGAGCTCCCCTTCTGGTCTCTCGTCCACTCTGTCAGCTCCGTGGTGCGGCCAGGCACGCGCCCCACTTGTCGCGAGATACAGAACACGGGACGGCGATGAATTCCACAAAGTCCTACCGGAAAATAAAACCCAGAGCGTGGACCAGAGTCCGCGGCCTGAGGTCGTCTCCCGAGTGGGGCTCTGTCCCCTGACCACCGGCGTGGAAGTCTGGGCTTCCCAGAAAGACCCTCCCGCTGCCCAGGTGTGACCGGGCTTCCCCGTCGGTGACATCCCGTGTTTAAGACCTCCACCGCCCCTCTCCCTCCTCCCCTGTCCGCCCGGCTCCCTCTGCGTCTGGCTCTACCTAGTGTCCCATCACCAACCGCTGCAGCCAGCCCATGCGGCAGGTGCCATCACTGTCCCACTCTATAGCTGAGGAGGCTGAGGCACACAGGGGCTGACAGAGGGTGTCCTGCTGGGGGGACAAGCCCGGGATCTGAAGCCCGGCCATCGCTGGGGTCTGCCTGGAGCCACAGCGAACCTGTGCCTCATCTAAGATTAAAACTCTCTCCGGGGACAAGGCACGTGTCCCAGGATGCGGCCCCGGGTGTCCCCCCATCCCTTCCCGCAGCCTCACGGACGGACCCGCTAGAAGGGACACCCAGAGAGGCCAGGAGTCTCACGGGAGCACAGGGAGGGCAGCCCCGCTCAGGAGTCGTCACAGCACTCCACAGGTGGCCCGGCTGACGCGGGAGTGGCTGGTGGCCACTTAAAAAGGCACAGAGCATTGCTATGCAGCACGGGGGACAACGCTCTGTGTCCCGCATTTCCCTCCTGGAGACAGACGTGGGAACGTGCCTGCTGGAGAAACACAAAGTCCCTTTTGTTTCCCCCAAACTGCTGTCCCAAACTCAGGCTTGTGTCGTGCTTCAGGACACCCACTGGATGGCTTCCAGCCCGGGCCAGGGCAGCTCGTCACCCCCCGCACGCGTGAGGCCGGCCCTGCCCGGGGAACAGGTGTGGGTGACATTTGGGGGGGCCTGTTTTCCAATCCCCTGCCTTACAGCAGCCCTGACAGATAAGGAAGGACTCATGTCTGATGTCACTCACTCGCTGACTGCCACTTCAGGGACATTTTTCCAGGGCTGGCGCTTATCTTCCTTTGGAGCGCCATAACGGGAGCCCCGCTCACACTTCAGAGAAGAGGCCCCGGGTGAGGTGCCAGGCGGGGTGGCAGATGGGGACGCACGTCGCTCAGTGTCACCTCCCAAGTCTGCGGGGGAAATGTCTTCGGATGAGAAGCAGGGGTGGGGGAGGCACAGAGCGGAACCCTGCTAGTACCGAACGTCCAGGTGTTGGACCCAGAACCCTCCATATGCAGAACCCCACGCGGGCGACCTCCTGCTGGCACATGCCCGTCCTGAGCGACGGGCTGCTGGGGCCTTCCCGCTCTGGTCCGGGCATGAGCTGGGGGTAACGGGCTGTCAGAGAGGCTGTGGGGTGCTTGGCCAAAGACGCTGGTCCGCAGACATTTAAACGTGTCTTTTCCAAGGGGCGCCCGGGTGGTTCGGTCCGTTAGGTGACCGACTTCGGCTCGGGTCAGGATCTCTCGGTCCGAGAGTTCGAGCCCCGCGTCACGCTCTGTGCTGACAGCTCAGAGCCCGGAGCCCTCTTCGGATTCTGCGTCCCACTCTCTCTGCCCCTCCCCTGCTTACGCTCTGTCTCTCCCTGTCTCTCAAAAACAAATAAATGTAAAAAAAAATTTTTTTTTAAACGTGGCTTTCCCAGCCATTCGCCCAGCAGAGTCAAGGGACGGATCGGGCAGGATTTGAAGGCTCTGTTAAATAACCCTCAGAAATTTTCACTCGAAGGAGTCCCAGTTTGGGGGAGGCAACCTACAGTTCTGCACGCGGAACAGGACTTCGGGGCCCTTCTCCGTCGAAGAAATGCCTCTCAGCCCCACATCTTCAGCCGCCCCGTGTGTGGCACAGCCAGCTGCCCAAGTCCTGAAGACTGGTGGTCCCGGCCAGCCGTCCAGCGTTCCCCCTTGGCAGGAGTCTTGTGTCACAAGGAGGTTCTGAGTGACCTGGGCTGGGCGCCTACACGGACCCTGCCCGTCTTCAAGGGTCCCAACGGCCAGGGATACACATGTCTCTGCCACACCCTCCAGAGCAAATCTCCTCACGGAAGCTCCATTGTGTCTCCTGCACGATCGGCTGAGAGATGCCAGCGACGAAGACTGGCCTTCCGCGATGAGAGCCACGCTTCGTAGTCGAGAAAATGGCTCTCCTCGGGGAAACAACCTTCACACACAGCTCCGGGAAAGCGCACCTGGCCCACACCTCCCGGAGTCGGGTCCTGGATGCTGGTCCCACAGACACCTGGTTTGAGGGGAATAAGCTAAAACGTTGCATGCGGGACCGAGGACTGGGAAACGTGGCACTCTCCGTGAGCTCCTGAAAACCCACTCTGTGCACGGTAAAGCCGCATGTGGGGAATCCTGGGCCAGCGGGGACTTTGGTTCGATTAAGCCAGCTTCGCCCCAAACTCCATTTGTCACGAGGACCTGAAGGCATCGAGTGGCTGCAGGAAAACACGCGTGACAAGGAGGTAGGAACGCACGCTGAGCTCCTGCTCTCCGTCCACGCGCAGGCTCATGGCGTCCGTAATTGTGCCCTGACTCCTCGCGCAGCCGGGGGCCCACAGGGCATCTGTCAGGAGAAAGCCGGCGACTGCCCCACGCGCCCTGCGGTGACGCCCTCCAGCAGCACAACGCGGGCCAGCCGGGTCCCTCTCTTCGACTCCCCCGTGGGCTTGTAGGCGTGCCCCCTGCGGGTGCCTTCCCGGTGTCCCTGAGGACTCTCGGTCACCCAAAAGCCCACGTGTTGGGCGTCACAGAAGGTACATGTGACACCAAACACAGTGACCAAAACTCCGGCACAAGAGCCAGTCCAAACATCCACCCAAGGAGGAGGGACAGACAGGCTGGCCGTCTACACTGTGGATGCCGAGGTGGTAAAACCACAAGCAAGCTGTGCTCCACGAAGCCACGTGCCCCCCACGGACACTGTGTGTCGGGAGGGCAGCCGGACACAGGGGGGCACCGTCAGTCACCCCCTGCTTGGAGCTTTGGAACAGGCCACAGTGAGCTCCGGTGACGCAAGTCAGGGCGTGTGTACGTGACCAGGGGGTGGCGAGGTGCCCGGCCGAGCAAGGGCCCTGATTCTCTCTCCTCCTCCCCAACAGGTGTCTCCTGGGTGGCCCTTTGGCTCCCCACGAAGACGTGGCTTCTGAAGGACACATTGCCTCCCCGCACCAGTCCCTATCTACCCCCCAAACTATCTGGGGGGTGGAAATAGTGAATAGGAGGCTCCAGGGAAGGTGGGTCCGACCCTGGAACGGGTGTCATGCCAGGCCCCGCCCCCACCCCCCCTCCCCGACCCGGGAGCTCTGGGCTGAGACACCGCGTAAGACTCAGGGGGGCAACTGGGCACGACTCGGTAGGGATCTGTTTGCATAGCAATTTGCTACTTTGTCTTCCCCTCTACTTTCCCACGGCACTTGCGGGCTCCTTACTGTCACAGACGGTGGAGGCCACGTCTCCGTGGTGCCCACGTGCCATGAGGCCTGGGCCGTGCACCTCCAGCCCCGCGAGGCCCGGCCTGCGTCCGCGGGGGTGCAGGTGGGAAGGGGTGGGAGTGAGGACCCTCTGGAGGCTCGGGGCTTCCCGGGCACGCGTGGCCGGGCCGGGAGCTCCGACCCGGCTCCGCGGCCACTGTTTTCTCACCACTCCGCGAGACACCCAAGTCCCCGGTGAGTGTTTGCTTCGTTTGGGCTCCCTTGGGAAACCTGACTTCCTTCCTTTCTAAACTTTGGCTCTTTCAAGTGTCTCTGTAAAATCGTCCTTGTTCCTCCTTCTCTAACCCTAACTCAAGGCAAACACTGTGCTCATAGCCATCTGAGGGTCCTCGCGGAGAAGGCGCGCGAGGGCGGCCGCTGCACCAGCTGCAACCACAAGGGCGGGGTCTTGAAGGCCATGGCCAGCCCAGGCACCATTTTCTAAAGGGAGCGACCAGACCGTCGGGGGCAGTCGGCCCTAACGAGCGGCTCTCAGAGTTGCATTTGCGCGTGGCGATGGCAGACAGGAGGCCGTCCCCGGACGGGGCGACCGGCACGCGTGTGGCGGGGGCTCGGGGTCTGCCTGCCTGCGGCCCCCTCGCCTGCCCGGCCCGCAGAGCCTCGGCGTTGTCCCCAGAGCGGCCAGGCCTCTGGACGCCCGGTTCTCACACCGGCCTCTGAGGTGGGACCTGACCCCGCGGGGCTTAAAGGGGCGCCCTTGGATTTCTCGAGTCCAGAAAATCAGCGCCTCCGTGATCCCTTGCTCGGAGCGGTGGCCCGACAGCTGTCTAAATTTACAAGGTCACTCCCGGCCCCGCCTAAGCCCACCTTTTGGGGGGGCCCCCGGGGTCAGGTTTCAAAAAAGCGCACATTCCTTCGCTAACCCAAAGCAGCTCTGGGGACTGGGCTCTCTCTGAGGACGGACGCTCGTCACTTGCCTGCTCCGGGAAGAGACTTCAAAGGGTGGCCGCGGGGAGCTCAGGCCGCCCTCCGAGCCGGCCGGCGTTGTCCAGGCAGCGATCGGCGGCCCCTCAGGCCGGGCCCAGCGCAGCCCTGCCCTCCGTCACCTTCCGCTCGCACTTGTTAAAAGTAATTAGTGTTTGCACCCTTGTCTGGCCTTTGATTTGTGTCCAGGACGGAGACGTTGATGTGCCTCCTGATGGCTCCATAAATCACACGTTGTTAAGTTGCCTCCCATTACACTATTGTAAAGTGTCATGAACTCCTGGCTTTAAAAGGGAAGGTGGGGGTGCTCCCAGGAACACAGACCCGCTTGGGGTCCGGGGGTAGATGAAACCTCCCGCACAGACATCACCCTGCTCTGCCCGCGGGCTCTGCTTCGGTTATCAAAGAGAGGCTACAGTCGCGATCACCTCATGGGTACAAGTGTGATTCGTGGGCATGGGCGCCACAGCTCCTAGCTGTGGATCCCTAGCTGGGTCCCTAGGAGGGATCCTTGCCCTTAGTCCCATTGCACAGAGGAGGAAACTGAGCCAGGAGAAGCTGGGGACTTTGCCATCACCTCGCCTCACCGGGAACTGGGAGACACGGCCCCGGACCCCGGGGCTCTTCCCCTGGAGTCAGCGAACCACTGCCTGCTGCCTCTCCCCAGCTCAGGGCAGGTGAGCCTTTGCTGCCAGTGGAACACCTGATAGAGCTGCTCATTACAGTGCACGGCACCCACCACCGTCCTTGGCGTCCAGCCTGCCTCCCTCCTGGTCCCTGGGGACAGCCCACTCCCCGTGCAGTTCCCTGCAGGAACAAGCCTGGGGTCGTTCCCGGAGGCACCGGCCGATTGCGTAGAAATGCGCCAGGACTGGATCAGAACCTGCGGGCGGAAGGAGAACTCACCCAGGGCCCTGGGGGCTCCTGCCGCTTCCCCGACTTTGACCCAGTGGTTGAAGATGCCGTGTCATCTTCCCAAACCTCAGAGCTGAGGTGGGGCGAATGCAGAGCACCCCGGGGTGGGTCGACCTGAGTGCTTCCTCTCCTCCGACTCAGAACGATCGTGTGTGCTGAAGTCAGGCCTATGGTGAGCTCTTCAACCCATTTCTGCATAAGCCAAATGGTTTAGAGTTTTGTCCACCTGGCACATTAAATCACTCAGTGGCTTTGCAAAGACAGACATGACAATCTCCTGTGGGTTCAGACTTATCTTTGCAGCACGACCAAGTCCTGAGTATTAAATAGTTCTTCTAGTGACTTAGGATCGACTGCGCTTTGCCTCTGGGGGGTTTACTGGTATTTTTGGGGGGAATCACATGCATGAACCAGGTCAGGTCAAGAAAATAATGTTAGTTCTTTCTGGAAATAGCATATCAAGTTAGTCACTGACACCGACGGTTAGTATTGTGGTCGTCTACGTATTTCTATAAACATTGATTGACGCGTATCGTGAGACTGGCTGGCGTGGCTGTGTGTGGGTGGCTGTGCTTCTACTTCCACCCAGGCACAACAAGGTCAGTGCTCTGTGGATCCACCGAGAAATGCTTTTAGGAGGGTGCCAGTAGACGAGGAAGGAGGCCATCACAGGGCAGGAGACAGGTGTCATGGCTAAGGACCGGGGGCAGTGTGGCTGGAGGTGGACCGATGTGGAGGTAGGCAAGCCTCATTTGCATACACAGCCCTTGCCTCATGCAAATGTTATTTGCAGATTATTTTCACAACCAGTTCCTACAGCTAGGAGGCATATTAACCTAGACGCCTTTACCTTGTCCTGTACAGCAGACGGTTTAAACTCACCGTCGCATAAACGCCAGACATTCTTTTCACACATGGAGGGAAGTGTGGGCTCTCAGAATTAAAATGTGTCTAACGCAAAAGGGTAGGAACCATATTTAAATAAGCCTGCCCACGTGCATAATTAGAATCTGGGCACGATTTTGAGGGTGGTTACTAAAAACAACATCGCTAATCCGCTGCCCTTCTCGGCAGTTTCGATATGGTCTGTGTCGCCCAAGTAAGAACCGAGTGGTGAGTGAAGTCATTCTCAGTAACCCAATCCCTCTCGACGGTTTATACCAAAGTGGCTGGGTCTCTTTTCAGGGATTTACCTTCGTGATATCATTCCTGAGGAGTCTGGTTTAGATCAAACCAGGTTAAAGAGCATGATTGTCAAAGATGATGTCATTAGATCTCATTACTAATAAAGTCAGGGTCATCATGAGTACAGAAGCCGTTTGGAATTCAGTCTCTGTTTACCTTAAAACTTGCTCCAAAACTTAAAACCCCAAGTGATGTATAGACGATGAGAACCGATGGAAACATTAGAGACTGCTGGCATTGTCTTTATATAACCCATTTTGCAAGGATTGACCATTTCCTCTGTATTTTATACCACCAACTTAAATGATTCAGAAGTGGCTTTTTTTTTTTTTTTTGTTACTAAAGTATCCAGTAACAACTTACATTTTGCTGCCTAAGATAGTCTATCGAAAAGAATGTAAAACAAATTTGGAGCTGATAACGGAGAAACATGTTGTTCTTTCATCACCGACTGGTAATTTTGAAAAGCCAGACTTCTTTGTTACACATGGGCTCTATCACAAGCAGCACAAAGTGAGATTTCCTTAGAGTGGACTGTCTCTACCTCAACGTCGGTTCCTGTTAGAAGCAAAGATCAAAAGAAAGGTTCCGGTCTTTCCAAAGAATCAGGTGTAGTGGGCTGAGTGATGGAGATCTCAGAGGTTTTGCTTCTGAAGCCCCAAAAGATGTGATTAAGTCAAGGACTTGGGGATGAGGGGCTTGTCCTGGATTATCCAGTGGTGCCCTCGATGCCATCACAAGTATTTTTTGGGGGCAGAGGCAGAGGCAGAGGCAGACAAGACAGACACAACCAGGAGGAAGGCCCACAGAGACGGAGCAGAGAAGGACGGGGCCACAAGCCAAGGAAGATGTGCAACCAGCCCAAGTGGGAGGAGCCAGCCCAAGTGGGAGGAGCCGGGAGTGGGTCCTCCCCCAGCCTCCCGAGGGACCGCACACCTGTGCACATAAGCTGCAGAACTGAAAGAGAATTCATGTGTGTTGTTTGAAGCTCCCGGTCTGTGGGAACTCGTGTGGCACCCCGGGAGCTGATCCACGCAGGTAACTGTTAATCTACTGCTCGCGGAGGGGCCTGATGCTGGTTCTCCCAGTTTCTTGGAGGTCACAACGCATCATCTGTTCACTGGACACGGTCCGTTGAGCACATTCTCTTGTGTTCGAAACTATACAGGGCTTCCGGGGAGCCGCCGTGATCACAACAGACGGAAGGTGCTGCCCTCAAGAAGTCCGCATCCCGGTGTGAGGGGGCAGACACCACACAGATACGCCAGCTCTGCCCAGGGTTCCGAATCTGCCCAGGTGGAAAAGCAGCCTGCGGTCAGCGTTCCCTCTGGTCCCTTCGCCTCTGTCCGTTTCAACTTAAATATAAGCAAGGCCAGGGAAGAATTTCTGACATTTGCAAAACACAACGGACCAGTGCAACTTCCGTTTTCTTTTTTTTTTTTTTTAATTTTTTTTTCAACGTTTATTTTTATTTTTGGGACAGAGAGAGACAGAGCATGAACGGGCGAGGGGCAGAGAGAGAGGGAGACACAGAATCGGAAACAGGCTCCAGGCTCCGAGCCGTCAGCCCAGAGCCCGACGCGGGGCTCGAACTCACGGACCGCGAGATCGTGACCTGGCTGAAGTCTGACGCTGAACCGACTGCGCCACCCAGGCGCCCCGCAACTTCCGTTTTCAAAAATACAGGGGGTGAAAAGGAGAAGCTGGCTTTGGAAAACCACGTCAGACTAGCGTTTGCTAAAGGGTGTTTGAAGGTGCTGCAGACCCTCGGGAAACCAGCACAATAAAACCACTCTGTGGTCGGGTGTCTCTGGGAAATATCTCCTTTTATGGGACTCCCATCGAAGTTCTCAATGTACATTGCAGGCTGAAGCCTCTGTGACTTCCAGCGGTAAAACCGTCTGTTCAAGCGCGTTTCATCCAGAGACTCCCCAGTGTGACCAAGGACCTCATTTCATTACCACCCACAAGAGCCTTTTCCACCTCGTGCTCGACAGAGTGCGCTCGGGACATGACGCGGGAGTTGGCGAACTGAGGCCTGTGAGCCAAACCCGGCCGGTTGCCTGCCTTGTTACAGCCTGCGATTGAAGAAGGGCTTTTACATTTTTGTGTGTTGTGTCAGTACCTGAATAATAGCCATGATTCTTCCTCTTGGTCCATAAAACCTAAAATATTTACTACCTGACCATTTAAGAAAAAAGACGACCGACCCCTAGGCTCGGCTGAGGAGGGGGATGAGGTCACCTGTGTCCCACAGAGGGGGCCTCTCTCTCCCTGGGACAGGCGGTCTCTCCAGGGCCCAGTCTCCCCAACAAGGATTCGTCCTTCACCACCCACTCTTTTTCATTGGTAATGTCTTCACCATAGTAAGATGCCCTCTCTTTTAAAAAAACTTGTCTTTAGTTGTTTGTGTCACACTCAGTACAAGAATATGACATTGCTCATATAATAAAATTCCCATAAGTTTAAACAGGTGCAGTACCAATCAACTGTTTATTTATTTATTTATTTATTTATTAACATTTATTCATTTTTTGATAGAGAGAGACAGAGTGTGAGTGCGGGAGAGTCAGAGAGAGGGGTGAGTGCGGGAGAGTCAGAGAGAGGGAGACACAGAATCCAAAGCAGGCTCCAGGCTCCAAACTGACAGCACAGAGCCCGACGCAGGGCTCGAACTCACGGACCGTGAGATAATGACCTGAGCCGAAGTCGGACGCTTAACCGACTGAGCCACCCAGGCGCCCCAGAAGCAATCAACTTTTGCTATCATCCGTAGAACCCTACGCCCATTCTTCTGCTCACTGAGAGCATCCAGTCTCGTCAAGCCGTATGAACCTTTGACTAGATAGAGCCTTCTGGGGCAGAGATGATACAAAGCATGTTCTTTGACAAGAGCATAGAAACCAATATCAATAAGATTTCTGGAGGATTTCCAAATATTTAAGAACTAGACCGAAGAAAATTAAACAACCCTTGAATCAAAGGAATCAATAGCAACGAGCTTTCTAGAGGATTTCCAAATATTTAAAAATTAAAGTGATGGGGCGCCTGGGTGGCGCAGTCGGTTAAGCGTCCGACTTCAGCCAGGTCACGATCTCGCGGTTCGGGAGTTCGAGCCCCGCGTCAGGCTCTGGGCTGATAGCTCAGAGCCTGGAGCCTGTTTCCGATTCTGTGTCTCCCTCTCTCTCTGCCCCTCCCCCGTTCATGCTCTGTCTCTCTCTGTCCCAAAAATAAATAAACGTTGAAAAAAAAAATTTTTTTAAATTAAAGTGAAACAATAAAACGACCCTTGAATCAAAGAAGAAATTACAAAGGGAATCGAAAATAGTTTTAATTGATTAATGATGAAATCACAGCATGTTAAAATTTGGGGGATGCAACTAAATCAGTCATGAGAGGGACACTGATAGCTTCAGATGCATATAGTAGCATGTAAGAAGGTGTGTGGTCCGTGTCTTCTATTTCTACCTAACATAAGTTGGGAAAAGAATGACGTATACCTTACATAGGAAGAGAGGCAATATTACAAATAAAAGTGGGAACCAGTGAAGTAAAAACAAACAGCAACACAATAGAGAAAATCAACTAAGCCAGAAGTTATTTCTTCAAAAATATAAATAAAATGGATAAACTTCTAGCAAGATTGGTCAAAGACGAAAGGCAGAAATAGAAGTTACTAATAGGAGAAGTGAAACAGGTGCCATCACTGGAGATTGTACAGATAAAAATGATCGTGAGAGGGATATATAAAAGCAGCTTTATGCGATAAACAATTTAAACAACACTTATTTTTAATTTTTTAAATTTTTCTTTTTTTAATTTATTTTTGACAGGGAGAGACAGAGAGACAGAGAGACAGAGAGACAGAAACAGAGACAGAGCACGAGCAGGGGAGGGGCAGAGAGAGAGGGAGACACAGAATCCAAAGCAGGTTCCAGGCTCTGAGCTGTCAGCACAGAGCCCAACACGGGTCGCCATCCCACAAACTGTGGGGTCATGACCTGAGCCAAAGTCGGAGGCTCAACCCCCTGAGCCACCCGAGTGCACCTAAATCAATGCAATTCTAATTAAAATTTCAACAGATTTGTTAAAGAAATTAACAAGATTATTTGAAATTAGTTTAAAAGGCAAAGGAGAAAACTAGCACCCCCAGAGATGATTATAGGCAGGGATAGTAACTAAAACAGTGTGATATCAAATAATGATTAAAACTACATCCTTGAAGCAATATAAGAAATCCAGAAATTGATCCACACTTATAAGATAAAATTATTTCAACGAAAGTGCCAAAGAAACTCAATGGAAAGGGAAAATTTCTTCAACGAATGGTGCTGGAACAAGGGAATACCCACACACCCAAAACCCCCTCGGTCCCTATCCTGCACCGTACCCCAGACCAACTGAAGACAGAACATACCTGAATGTAAAGTGCAAATGATTGATCTGGAAGAATTTCTTCCGCATCGTGGGGCAAGTAAAGATTTCCTTAAAAATCAAAATGAAACAAAAGCTTGAGTTATAAAGTAAAACATTGGTAAACGAAAATTCTTTGTAGTTAAAAATGTCTTCTCATCAAGAAACACCATCACGAATACGGTCCCTAACTGGAGGAAAGTATTAGCAATGATATAGTTGAAAAAGACTTGCATCTAGGTATATAAAAACTCCTGCAGCTTAACAGAAATAGAAGACCGACACTCCAATAAAAATACACAGGATCCTAGGACAGGAAGGAAGGTCAGGAAAAAACCACCTAAAAACAGCAAATGAAAAACTGCTTAACATCATTCTTAGGGAAATTCAAATTGAAACCAGCATGAGAGACGGCTATATGTATAGTAGAAAGGCTAAAATCTAAAAAGTTCAGAAATACCAGGGGCGGCTGGGTGGCTGAGTCAAACACCCGACTCTTGGATTCAGCTCAGGTCATGATCTCCCAGTTCGTGACTCTGAGCCTGCTTGCGATTCTCTGTCTCCCTCTCTCTCTCCCCCTTTCCTGCTCATGCTGTCTCTGTCCCTCTCCACTCATAAATAAATAAACTTAAAAAAAATAGTTTAGCAACACCAAATGTCAAAGAATATATGGAACCACCAGGACTCTCATTTATTGGTGGTAGGAGTATAAAGTGTTAAAGCAACACTTAGAAACTTTTTGGTAGGTTCTTAAAGTTTTAAGCACGCATCTGTCCTATGAGCCAGTGGTTCTACTTCTAAAGACATGATGAAATTATATCTACAGCAAGTCTTGTACAAGAATGTCCATTGCTACTTGGTCCATAACGATCAACGTCAGAGCATTTACCGGAGAACAGACCCACCACCTGTGGCTTATTCAGACGACAGGATAAAGAAGAATGCAATTCTGATATGTGCAACAGCATACACGAGCACCAAAACCCCTAGCTCAATGAAAGAAACTGAACATATAAAGGCCAGTCCCCCATGACTGTGCCGACATGCCTAGAAGAAGAAAATTAATAGATGGCGGTAAAAGTCATATAGTGAGTCTTTCCAGGGGAAACAGCATTGGCCAGGAAGGGAGAGGGAAGGACTTTCTGCGGTGATGAATAGGTTCTGTGTCTTGAAACACATTCGTAAAAACTGAGTAAATGGAGCGTTTAAAGTTGAGCATTTCACTGTATGCACATTATACTGCAAAACTGCACACACACACACACACACACACACACACACATGCACACGTATGTGCACTAGCCTGAATGGTCATGGTCTCACACCAAACATTACCTTAGTATACCGTTATTGTCTGGACCAGGTATCGCCTTGTGTGGAGTGATGTTCTGGGTCTGGTGCTATTCTATTGTTGTTATATTACATTTCATCACATATGTCAGCCTATCGGTTGTAAAGTGAGGTACCTCCCGTCAAGGCTGTCTTTAAACAGTTTAAAGTTCCTTTAGTGTTTCGTAAATGCAGCCAGACCAGGCACTACCCGCGTGTACCGTGATGGCTCCAAACAAGGCACTCACCTGATATATGGTGATGGTTCCAGACCAGAGACTAGTCTGGTACACAGTGATGGTTCTGGGTCAAGCCACGGTATAATTGTGGACGTTGGGGTACGGATCAGGATAACACGTGCTAGCATGGGGAAACAAACCAGAGAGCTTCCCTCCAATGGAGGAGAACCAGAGCTCTGACAAACCCGCCCGCCATTTTTCTCCATGGCTGCTCCCTCCTCTGGGAAACCCCATAAGATCCCTGTGCTCACTTGTCTCTATGAAACATGAATAATCGTATCAACCCTCCTCAGACTTTATTAAGCCACGTGCGATGTTATGAGGTTATTTTTAAATAGTTTACAACTCCTTTAATGTTCCAATAATGGTATCTTTTATTACAACTGCGGAAAAGGAGGCATTCCAGCGTTGTGTAATTAAATGACAGCATATTTTGGAATATTTGGAGCAAAATACTGAACGTGGTAAGCACTCTCATGCAAGAGTTAATAAAAAAAAAGGTTGTTATATTTTTTTTAAATGAAAGCTTCCTTTCCACGTGCTGTGCATTTCACATCCCCAAGGAGAATAGTGCACTTAGAAAAAGCTATTTAATTCAAATAAAGAAAGGATATGATGTTGCCAGTGAGAGCAAATAAAGATAGAATAAGGTATATTGCCGAGGAAATGTTTGCATAACACACTGAAATTAATATACCATGTGTGATAGTTGACACAGTTCATTCTAGAACAGATAAATCATTCATAGGAAAAACAAACACCAACTAAAAAGGAATAGATCACCAGTTGAGCCACATACATCGTAACCTGTTGACACACTATGAATTTTCTGCTGAATCAGACACCTAAGCTACTAAATCAGCGTGAACACCCCCACTGGGCCAGGCACATCGCGCGCAGCTACAAGGGGTCATGCAGCTGATACGACTGTCTATCAAATTAGGAATGCACAGTATATGAGAGCTCCTATTTACTGAGCTATGGTCACTACGAAGGGAGTGTGCTGGCTAGCAAAATGCACACATCGACTATGACTTACCTTTCAGCTCAATTCACCTGGTCTTTCTAAAACCACTTTAAGGTGGTCCTATGCGCCCAGCCCTGGGGGCGACGACCCTCCTTTGCGTGTGAGGGGGACCTGCAGCTTGCTTCCAACCAAAAGAACGTGGCAAAGGTGAGGGGTGGCGCTCCCGCGGTGGCAGACTGCTTCTCTGTAAGCCTCCCATGTGCCAGCAGCATTATACTTGCGATTTAATTTATAGACGTGTGGCCGGCTGATGACGCGGAGAGGCTGAGGCCTTTAAATTTTTATCACATAGGGGTGAGCCTGGGTGGCTCAGTCGGTTGGGCGTCTGGCTCCGGGTCGGGTCACGATCTCGTGGTTCGTGGGTTCGAGCCCCGCGTCGGGCTCTGTGCTGACGGCTCGGAGCCCGGCACCTGCTTCGGAGTCCGCGTCTCCCTCTCTCTCTGCCCTTCCACCATTTGCGCTCTGTCTCTCTCTCTCTCAAAAATAAACAAACAGGGGCGCCTGGGTGGCGCAGTCTGTTAAGCGTCCGACTTCAGCCAGGTCACGATCTTGCGGTCCGTGAGTTCGAGCCCCGCGTCGGGCTCTGGGCTGATGGCTCAGAGCCTGGAGCCTGTTTCCGATTCTGTGTCTCCCTCTCTCTCGGCCCCTCCCCTGTTCATGCTCTGTCTCTCTCTGTCCCAAATAAATAAATAAACGTTGAAAAAAAAATTTTTTTAAATAAATAAATAAAAAATAAACAAACATTAAAAAAAGTTTTCATCGCATAGACTTTCCTAGGGAAGAGGCGCAGGGCATTATTATCTCCAGGAATTAGCCCCTGGAGAGTCAGCCCCTTTCCAGGTCTGGAAGGTATCGAGAATATAGAAAATAGAATCAACATAATTGTCCCTGTGATGAATGGAGGCCCAGTGGAAAAATACACTTAAAAAGGTTTATTTATTTATTTATTTTCAGAGAGAGGGAGACTGTAAGCAGGGGAGGGGCAGAGAGAGAGAGGGAGAAGCGCAAGCAGGCTCCGCACTGTCAGCACAGAGCCCGACACAGGGCTCGACCCCATGAACCCCAAGGTCATGAGTGGAGCCGAAATCAAGTCGGGCACTCAACCGACTGAGCCACCCCGGCGCCCCAGCGGACAAACATATTTTAAGAAAACACAGTCAGGACAATCCCATAGCTTCAAGGAAATGAATTGTACCAGTGCATGGGGATTTTGGAAGCAAATCTTCCCCAGTCGGGCCTCTGATGCGAACCCATCCTGGGTGATGCACAGGTGTGGGGCCCTGAGCAGAGGATCCTGGTAAGTCACACCTTGTCCTCATCCCCAGAAACCGAGAGACGATAAACATGTTATTTTATTTATTTATTTATTTAATGTTTCTTTCTTTGTGACAGAGAGAGGGAGAGAGAATGAGTGGGGAAGGGGCAGACAGAGTAGGGGACAGAGCATCTGAAGCAGGTCCCGTGCTCACAGCAGAGAGCCCGATGTGGCTGTGGGGCTTGAACTCACGAACCATGAGATCAGCATCACCTGAGCTGAGGTCAGTCACTTACCTGACTGAGCCCCCCAGGCGCCCCAACACACATTATTTCAAACCTCTGAGTTTGTGTGATTTGTTTAGCAGCAAAACAAAAGTAAACCATCGATCAAAATCACCACAGTACAGGAACTGTCACGAAAGACTGAGAGCTATTAAAATTTTTGAACTTTCTTATCGTCGGTAACATGGAGTAATCCGATTCCGAAACCTGGACAGTAAGCAGTTTCAAGCGTTGAAACATGGGGCACCAGAGGTTCAGAATGTCAAGACCAAGGCTTGGTCTGGGACAGGACGGGTCAGACTGTGAGGGGCTGTCGGCTGGGTGCAGACATACCCAATAGCAAGGACAAGGCGACGGGGTCAGTCCCAGCAAACGTGCTGAGGAGTCAGGGTGGTGGTTCTGGAGGCCGGTTGCAGGCACAGAGGGTGCAGTCCTTGGCCAGCCTCTCTGGACTTCAGAGATAAACTCAGGTCCTGGGGACAACTGCTGAGCTCTGCAGCAGAGACCCAGACCCAAGAATCCACACCAGGACCTGTCCCTTGGGGAGGAACTCAAGATAACAAGAACCCAGTGATGGAATCTGAGGTACAAGTTCTGGGAGAATAGAAGCTCCGCCTTTGTGAACAACTGTCTTGTCTTTGCCTCCGTTTCCAGCTCTGGGAAGTGGGGCCATGGCATCACCTCTCAGTGAGATTAGGTGTCTGCCATCAATGTCCCTTAAGACACTGAGGAATAGGTAGAAAGTCACGTGATAGTTTGGGGGTGATCCCAAGGGAGGGTCTTGAGGAACAAACGTCTTGCTAAGCTTTGATAAGTAAGCTCTTTTAGTTGGTTGAAGGTCTTATCTCCCAGAAGCAAGTGTTTCCTAGAATGAAAAGCTGAGGCGTTCTTGTCGGGCCCCAGGGTTCGCACAGAAGAAGAAAATTGTGTGGCTCCTAAAACAGAGAGCGTGTTCTCGAAGGAGTAAATCAAATAATGTGAAAACGCTCTGAGCTCAACTCCTGGGACATGGCAGGTGCCCAATAAGTGTAGTTACCTACATCATCAGCAACAAGGCTGACTCAGAGTGGCTCACCGTGGCCCCAAGCCCGGGGTGTACTTGCGGCTGAGTCTGGGGAGCGCGAAAGGGGTTGACGTGCCATCATGAAGACCGCATTTCCGTGAATAAAGCACTCTGGCTTTACTGCCACAAATGGAATAGATTTCTTAGTCTCATAGTAATTATTGTGACTCTGCTGCCCAGAAAGCATTGTTATGGGTCCCTCCTTCCTTACAAACCCCTGAGCCCTTTCCTCACCTGGAGCCCGGTGCCGCCCAGAGGACCCAGGCCCGAGATGCGGGGCTGGGGACGAGGCTCTGTTGATGGCTGTGATTCAACCAGCAAGCACTCAGGACCCTCAGGCCAGCGGGTTTCCCTCGGAAAAGGGACGGCATTTGAAGGGCAGCGATCCGCTTTTTATGTTGATCATATTTAATAAAATCATAGTTTCGACACACTTGGGCCACGTCATCAACAAAGAATCATTTTGGCGACGTACGTAATTAATTTACGTAATGTCTTCTGTAGGTGGACAAGACCTGTTGCAATGGACCAGGTTATTATATACATACAGCAGGACATAAATCTAGATTTGGATGTGGAACGGTGAGCGTGTGCGTGTGCACCTGAGTGTGTGTTTGTGGTACACGTAGCAGCCTTTATCCCAAAGAAGAGCCAGGGAATTTACGCAGGTACGAACGTGTGCGTATTTTAGACAGGTGAGATAAGCTGACGTCAGGTGCCAGGCATAACCTTTACGTGACATTGGTCTCCATACCACGTGACCACAAACGGTATCTTAAAACAACACAGATGAGCCCTCCCCATAAGTCCACAGGTCAGAGGTCCAGGGAGGCTCAGCACTGTCTCTGCCAGGTTGTACAGGCCCGAACCTGGGTGGTGGCCCTGCAGTGTCTGTCCCCATGCCCCCCAGGTGTTGGAAGTGGTCAGTTCTCGGGCTCATAGAGCCGGAGGCCCGAGTCCCCCAGCCCTCAGCGCCTGCCTGTCACCTGCGTTACCTTCAGGCCCTTTTTTCTTTTACCTTCAGGCCCTTCTCAGGCTTCGGCCTCTTACATCCCCTCCGCCACAGCCCCGTGGCGACGGCCAGAGAAATTTCTCCGCTGCAGGGGCTTGTAAAGGGCAGAACTGTGTCCCATTTTCAACAAAAGATGTTGACGCCCTAACCCCCGTACGTTATTTGGATGTGACCTTATTATTTTTTTTTTTAACGTTTATTTATTTTTGAGACAGAGAGAGACAGAGCATGAACGGGGGAGGGTCAGAGAGAGGGAGACACAGAATCTGAAACAGGCTCCAGGCTCTGAGCTGTCAGGACAGAGCCCGACGCGGGGCTTGAACTCACGGACCTCGAGATCATGACCCAAGCCGAAGTCGGCCGCTTAACCGACTGAGCCACCCAGGCGCCCCTGGATGTGACCTTATTTAAAAGGCGTGTTTCTGCAGGTGATCAAGTTAAGATGTGGTCATGAGGGTGGGCTCTGATTCGTTGTGACGGGAGTCCTTACGAGAAGAAGGGATCTGGACACAGACGGACACCATGTGAACATGGAGGCAGAGACCGGGGTGGGGCATCTACCGGCCAGAGGACGCCAAAGAGGGCCAGCCCCCACCAGAGGCTGGAGAGAGGCAGGAGGGGTGCTCCCTCAGAGCCTCAGAAGGAGAAGCCCATGGACCCCTTGGTCGCGGCCTTCCAGCCTCCGGGGCTGAGGGGGGATACATTTCTGGTGTTAAAGCAGCGCAGGGGGTTGTGCTCTGTTGTGGCAGCTTTACTGGGCCCACCTGAATAATCCAGGATCATTTCCCTGTTGTGAAACCTGCACCCTTCACTGAATCTGTGGAGCCCCCTTAGCCATGGAACAGTATAGTCACAGGCTCTGGGATTAGGGGGCCACGCTTCGGGGGGCCACGTGTCACCTTACCGTATCATAGCCCAATCACGTTAGCCCCATGGCTACACTACTCTGAGGTAGGGACCATCTATTTCCCATTTTGCAGATGTGAAGGCTAAGGCAAGAGGCGATGGGAGTTCCCCACCAGACTAACACCAGGCCAACTGGTGCCCAGGGGCCCGCTCCGCCACCAGGCCCAGTGAGCACGCAGGCCTCTGAATTCCAAATGTCCCCATGCCCCAAGCCTCGCGTTCACTGCCTCCTTCCCTTGTCTCCCTCCATGGACCCAGTCGACCACCGCTGTCACCGCCATCCCGCGGGAGAGCACAAAAGTGAGAGACGTGTGTGTCCTGGAGGGGCTTCTAGTCTGCTTTGAAAAAACAGCAGAGATGAAAACAAATCAATACACAAGCCATCTACAGTGGCGTGTATGTGACAGCTCAGAAACGGAGTGAATGTTTGTGCTCCTGGCCAAGGAGCCAAGGGCGGGAGATCATGCTTGTCCGTGTGGGATGAAGTGCTCAGGCCCCGGGGGAGAAGCTGCTTGCTCTCTCGAGCTCTCTCTGCAACCATCGTTTAATGTTTATTTATTGTTGTGAGAGAGAGAGAGAGAGGGGGGAGAGAGAGGGTGAATGGAATAGGGGCAGAGAGAGGGAGAGACACAGAATCTGAAGCAGGCTCCAGGCTCTGAGCCGTCAGCACAGAGCCCGACGCGGGGCTCGAACTCACAGACCGAGAGATCATGACCTGAGCCGAAGTCGGACGCTCGACTGACTGAGCCTCCCAGGCGCCCCCGAGACCATTGTTAATTGCCCACAACCTCTCCAAGCTTAACGAAGATTAAAACGAGCTTAACCACATCTATGCATTGTTTTCTTCTCAGCAGCCAGCTTGAGGGCCCATCACTGTGTTTCGATTCAGAAACACAAATTGAGAGTCTCCAAAGAGAGCTGTCTGGAAGGTCCCCTTTGTCATTAAAATTCCCAATTCGGTGAGTCACCCGGAAACATTGTTCATCTTGTCCTCCCTCCCCCACTTCTCCTGTTCCTAGAACGGATCTCAACACCCCAGCATGTTCCAAGCCTCCAGAACTCTTCACCCTCAGCACCTATGAGCCCATCTTCTGTTTTCAGATCTCAGGATGGGCCCCTGGAATTAGGACGCTCAAGCCTTGCCATCTCATAGGGCCTGGCTGCATTCCACCCTCAACAAGGTGCATTCTGGAAACTCAGCTGAACACCACCACCAATCACGTTCCCAGGCTAGTATGACCCTAATTTTTAAAAATCCATTTATCATTTAAAAGAGTTTATTTGTAATGACGAGATCAGATAAACCAAGCAAGTTAAAGGGCATGTATTTTGCTCACAGGATCCGATCAATTTCGACTTAGCCAAGGTGCGGGCTCCTAGTCAAGTTTTGTCCCACTACCACCCTGTGATTACAAAGAGGTGATGATGCCAGCCTCCTCCTCCCTCTCTAGCCCTGTCCGGAGTGAGATCACATGTGTCTCCGTGGGTCGTTTGCAAGTGTGCAGAAGAGTCGCTCCATAAAGGCCGAGCTCTGCATTGCGACGAGTTAACCCAACCTCTTGGAGATGCCCACGTTCCTCCCTGTGTTGGCAGGTCTTTATTCCGAGATTAGCTAGGTCTGCCAAGAACGGCTTTATCCCCCCAATTGCTGCCATGTAAGTGGAGCGGCCTCAAGGGGCTGAGACGTTCCATCCTCGCTCTGAGACTCTCTCCATGGTGAGTCTCTTGTTGTCCCCAGTGTGTTAGCCTCTTCCCGTGTGGAGAGAGGAGGCTGTGACTCACAGGACATCGATCGGAAAGGAGCTTCTAATGTGACGCTTCCTCATAGCGTAGCTCACTGCCTCCATTTCTGGCAGGTGTGTGTTCGAGAATGAGGTGAACTTCTGCATCTGGACAAGGGGGCTGCTGGCCACGGGGCTGCGGCTGAGCCCCCGGAGCCCAGGGCCCGTGTTTCAGGAGAAAGCCTGGCAATCCAGGTCCTCCCTGGAGGACCTGGAATGGGGGTCTCGTGCAGAACCCCTCCCCCATTACAGCCGGAGCTACCCGTGGGTGTTTGGGCTGGAGGAGGGGGTCTGACACCGACTGCCAACAGTCCCTCGGGATTCTGCTTCATGTGCCCCATGTGGGACAGCTCCAGGAGGAGGAGGTGATAAGACAGGACGTTTTCCTTTATACTGAGCTAAAATCAAACACCCAAAGCTATTCGGATTGAGCTGAGCTGCCCCACGATGTCATTGGAGAGGCTGGAGGACCCTTCTTGGGAAATCAGGTGTGAACAGGCCGGATCCGACCCTGGGGTCCGAGGTTTTTCTAGATAATATTATCAAATTGAGTTTGTCCTGTGTCTATGGATATTTCAGTCGCTAAGATGTGTGCCTTTAGGAATAGTTTAGGACTAAGTGGCCACCTGAGGTGTCCATCTCAGCATAAAGCACCGTGTCCCTTCCAAGGTGTCCAGGCCTGCTTGGAAAAGAAGAGTGTCTATGTGGGGAGAGAGCCCACCTGTAGCACGTGGTGTGGCTGAGATAGCCACACCCCCTATGTGAGCAGACGTGTCTACAGCATTGGTCCTTCAGGAGACATCTCTTGACCAGGAAGATGTGCTCTGAAAATCGACTTCACGAAATATTGGTTTCGATACTCAAGCAGTAGCAATGATGTCAATTAATTTATTTGAGGCGTCTTCGTTTGTATCCCAGTTTAATTTTTGTGCCTTAATACAATGGTAGAAGTGGGGGAGATGGCCAGACTAGGTCTTTGCCTGATCTAAGTAGGATGGCAAGGATATGTTTTAGAGCAGGAGAAGCTGGGCTATAGACAGATACTGCTTTGCCAGGGCAGCCCCGAGCCTCTGCATACACACGTCCCTGCCATAAGGGAGGTTTAGGGAGCAACTTTTCACAACAGGGGCTCTGGATAATGACTCTTGCATGGTGACACCTTCCACAGAAAACACAGAAGATAGGTGCTCTATGAAAAGTGACATCTCACATTATGTTTTCAGATAGAAATTCTCACCAATTTGCTTGACATCCTAAGGAAAATCAGAATATCTTTCAGAACTGTGGAGAGCTCTCCGGAAGTGAAGATGCTCTCACTGCATAAATAAGCGTGCTGGGCTTTATTGACTAAGTGCAAGGAGAGAACCCCACCCAGACAGTCAAAGGCTGTCTTGTTCAGGAAGCAGATGCTTGTCTTTATGGGGTGGACATAGGTGTTCTTGCCCAGGACATCCAAAGCTGGTGAATCTTGGCACCGGATGATTTCTCACTGTGGAAGGTGACCCAAGGGCATCGAGGTTCCGCAGAAGCAAGTGTTCCGTAGCGTGCCATGTTCTCCAGCTGTGGCTACATAATGGAGACGTGCTGGGGGAGTCTTCCGGCTCCTGTGGGGGACCTCTGCTCTGCTTAAGGGGGAGGGATGGAGATGAGCCTTTCTGGAACACTCTTGGGTTCACGGGTCATGCCTCACCTGCCTACGTCCACGGACGTCTGAGCACTCTTGGGTTGAGCCTTTTTCTCCCCATGAAAGTGGTTTTTTGCACTATTACCTTGCTTTTACTGCAGTTTCAATGCAAGATAACCATAAGCCCAGGAAGATTTTGAAATTGGTGAAGAATGGTGGGCAGAAAGAGGAATCAATGTGTCTAATTACTTTATTATACTTTATGTGCAAACTGCATGCACTTACTTTGGAGTTGTCGCTTACATTTATATAAGTTTTCTCTTATTGTTCGACTGATTATTTTTTCTCTTTGTGACTGTTTGAGTCTTTGGGGTTGAGCTGGGACACGCTGTCACTCACCTACCTGAAATTAATGAAACTTTTTTTTTTTCTTCCCATGCATTGCTTCTCTGAAGAACAGAATTTTCGGAAATAAACCAAAGTTGTTCAATTAAGTGAGAGGTAAGTATATGAATTAAGATGTTCTACACCCTCTAATTTATTTTACCTCTGGGCTCTTTTCCCCATTAGAAACAGTCATGGACAGGGAGACATTTGCTTTGGAAAAGGGATAACGCAGCTGTGGCTGTTGAGTTCCAAACTAAGCTTTTGAGATTCCTGACAGAGATAGCAGCTGTGAGAGATAAAGCTCTCTAGGTCCCTGGAGCTTTGTGAGTTTATCAGCCTAAACCCTCAAAAACTGGGTTGGGCTGGTGCACTAGGAGAAAGGGAGATGAGACAGGTTGCTCCTTCCTAGACTGGAAGGTCCAGGCCAAGAGGGATGTGGGGAGCTCTGAGCATCTCCCCGATCCAGTGGGTGGGGGGCAGGACAAAAGCCCCAGGTGGGACACTGAACATTGAGTAGTGGCCAACTGGTGGTGAGGTGTTGAGTGTTGTCCTGTACCTGCATGAGAAGGCGGGCTTGGGGGGGACACAGGAGCATGCCCTGAGAGGGAGCCAGGATGCAGGACTGGTGACCACCAGGTGCGTCCCAGATGCTTTGGGACTGTGATCCTTCACCCACAGAAGGAAGGCAGGAAGGGAATCCAGAACTAAATTGAAGAATTTGCCCTGAGTTGAATAGGCATCCATTTCCCTTAGGAAGTTAAATGGAAACTTGAGGTGGAAAGCGATCTGATTCTGTGGTAGACAGATGAGGTGAACTTGCACGGTGACCTTGGCTTGCGGTCCTGGGAGCTGAGACTTTGTGAACCAGGCAGTGCCCTTACCCTAGGACTGGGGCCGGCCACTGGGGAGCTCACCAGGGATGTGCCCGCCTGGCAGTCCGGCTCACAAGCCTCCCCTCTTCCCACGGGCCCCCCTGGCTTGCCGGGCCTCCCCTCTTCCCGCAAGCCCACCAAAGCGCAGTTCAGTCTGGGGTCGGGTGTTCTGTACTCAACAACAACAAGAAGGGAGGGATTTACTCGACAAATTATTAAAACACATCAGATCAGAGGGAGTTTCTGAAGCATTTAGTAAGAATAAATAATTTAGAGTACCTTAATTTAGAAATATTAATTCATTCACCTTAATGTGTACATTCTTAATCATTCTTGCATATGCATGAAAACAAAGTCCCCAAGAAACACTTTCTTTTATGAACAAAGCAACAAAAGTCTTCACCAAATCCTTCTCTAACTCGGATTTCACGACAATGCAGTTGTTCGGCCTTATTATGATAAGATGGTGGGGCTTAGTGCTTACGTACGTGCACAAATATTTAGTCCAATTGAACTTAAGTTCACAGAAGCTAATGCATATACATGCGGCCGCCTTTAAATTCGTGAATTGTGCTGGATTGTAGATAGCCACTTTTGACGAAGTGGGGGAAATAGTGACTTCTCTGAGCATCGAGGCCTCCACGCGAGCGTTGTGTGAAACGTGTGGAGCCGGAAGCCGCCGCCGTCAGAAGCCCGTTCCCGACTTTCCATCAGAGACAATGCATTTGTTCTCTTTCTGGCTGATTGGCTGTGAGGAAGTCTGTTGAATTTATTCAATCTTGGCTGTCATTTGAGCCATTTCTTTCTCGGAGGTGCTGAAGAGCTTATTGAAATGATTCATTTGGCGGATTAGAAGTGATACGCATCTCATACCTTTTAATAATTTGCATAAACATCTTGGCTGTACGTCAGCGGACACACCTGTTTCGTGCTCCACCTGGTAGTGCTGTCTTCCAGTCGCATAATTAGTTCCGTCTCCTGCCAGACCCGGTCCTTCCCAGCTCACCCGAGGAGTTTCAGCACACATCCTCTCTTGGGTGTGGACGTGATAAACCTTCCAGATAAACACTCTGGGGGAAGAAAGAGGCCAGAAATGAGCGAGCAAGGAGCAGACACACGAGAAGAGCAGTTCCTAGACGGCAGGTGACAAGTTGCGCATGGCAGCCGAGAGCGCTCTTGAAACACCCCCCCCCCCCCCGGGGCCACATCCCACGACAACGTCAGACCCCGATTTATCGTAAACCGTGGGCGCTTTCTTGAGCCTTTGAGAGGTCTGTTTGGTTTTGCAGGAATGCCTTTGTGTTGCTGCCTGATACTAATTCGATGTATGTTAATGTGACCTCTTTCTTTTTTTTTCTCACAAAAGCAAGATCTCCGATCCACGTTAGAATCACCCTGTCTTCCAGGTACGTGTGTTGTAGTCCCTTCCTGGCAACAGATCTCAGCCCTCCAACACCTGCACTGAGGCTCACCCCCAGCATCAGCTACATCACAGACACATCTACCGAATGTGAAAGATTCTCCCCAGAGCAGCACGTGCTTCTAAGAGGACATCATTATGAAATATTGGTTGCGTTCAAAGCCCCGGGAAATTACTCCTTCGGTTATAGTTAAAAAGCAAATGGATGTATTTTATCCAGACCTTGAGTAGAATCTGGATCTCACTGGTGAGGATCAAGAAGGTTTAAGTGACTCCTGTGCCCCCGACATCCTTATCATCATCTTTCCTGTACTTCCATACTCCCAAATCCCGGGATTCCGTTAATTCCCGGGGAAGGGCTTTGCCTCTGGGCATGACAGGCTGTGCGGCGAGGGGAGGGAGGGGTGAATGCCAGAGGAGAAGGAGAGACCAGGGTGTGTGGCGTGGCTAAGCAGGGGGGCCTGAAGCTCTACTGGAAGAAGTTTGCAGGTTCCCATGCTCCCCACCATCCCGCCCAGCTCTGAGACTTGGGGGATGTTTGTCACCACGCCTGAACTCAGCACAACCTGACTGGTAGGTCTTCCTAAAACACAACGAGGCCGAGCTGTCCCCCACCGAAAAACCGCCAGCTATCCCAGACAAGGCAGCGGGTCAAGTCGTAAGACCTCCCCGGCCTCCTGGAACCGCACGCCCTTACCTGGATCAGCCCTCAAGCAGTCCTGCGGCCTCCTTGCGTGACCTGGCGAGCACTGGAGCTGGAGTCTCCGAGATGCACCCACCGGCGGGAAATTGGTGGGCGAGCCCCTTCACTCTGTGAGGCGCGGCCAGGTTGCCTGGGGTGGTCTCAGGCAGGCGTATTCTCGGCAGAGAGGCATGGAGATTTCCACTTGTGCACGCGCCAGCCCACGCATAGCATCAGACTGGTCTTCCCTGGAGAGATGTCTCGGGATGTCAAACGGTTGGAAAGAAAGTGGGCCTTTCCTGCATTTTCCCCTGTCTTCTCTGCACGCGTGGCCGGCTCACCTCTCCTGTGTGTATCAGACGCACGCCCTCGTCACGTGTACACGTAGGCGCATCATGCCAGCTCACCGTCAGCGTTTCGCACGCCTTCCCCAGCGCTCCTGCAGTCACACTTCTGTTCAGTCTTTGCAGTCATGTCAGAAGCCCTTCGCTGTGGCGACCTGGGGAAACTTCCACCCCGGATCTCTCTGTCCTCCGTTCCTGTGGCCCACATCTGGATGGTCACCTGGAGGCTGCGGCCTCCTGAGAACACAGGTCTGCGGCTGTGTCCTTACCAGACGGAGAGAGGGGGCTCAGAGGCGGAGACCGAAGGTGTCCATGTGCCCAGAGTTGGCTTCTGGGAGTTTACGAGCAGGAGGAGGAGGGCAGCAGGGGGACACGAAGGCCCTGACCCCTGGCCACGTGACCCCTTGGTCACTTGGGGGCTACGGGATGCAGGGGGGGGACGTAGGGCCTCCAAGGATGGGGGCAGGAAGGGCTCTGAGGGGGGCAGCTGCGCGACCGTCAGGGAGGCTTTGCAGGTGTCTTTCTCCTTGACAGACAGACGAGCTACGTGGGGAGGCTGGCCTCGTCCCTGTACTTTTGTTTCCACTTTGATTCTCTCCTGTTTCCGGCCCCGTGTCAAGTACATAAAAAGATTCTGGTTCTGCCTCGGCCACCGGCCTCCCAAAGGCAAAACTGAACAGCAGGGGAGACGGGCCACCTTTCCAGGCCCGGCCCGGGCGATCCGGCTCCACGGGCAAAGCCGGTGCGCTCGAGTGCAGGACCCCGGAGAGCAAATGCCCCTCGCCCCCTGCAGGAGCCCCATGCGTAACCGCCTGCGCCCCCCCGGCTCCGTCCTTCTCTCCTCCTGCCTGTGTTTTTGTTAAAGAGGCTGAAACGCCGGATTTTCGTAAGGAATGAGGTTGGCTCTTTTTATTTATCTATTTTAAATTTTTTAAGTTTATTTATTTACTTTGTGGGTGAGAGAGAGAGCATGCGCACAGCCGGGGAGGTCAGAGAGAGAGGGAAAGAAAGAATCCTGGGCAGGCTCTGTGCTGTCAGCGTGGAGCCCGCACGAGGCTTGAAGTCGGGAGCTGTGAGGTCACGACCTGAGCCGAAATCAAGAGGCGTTTGCTCGACGGATTAAGCCACCCAGGCGTCCCTGGTTTCTTTTTTAATACGATTGTATATATTTACGGTGTACAATGTGATGATTTGTGTGTTTGTGTATATTTATACACACATATATATAATGAAATAATTACCATAATTGAGATGACTGACGCATCCATTGCCTCCTTTAGTTACGGTGTGTGTGTGCGTGTGTGTGGTGAGAACACTTAAGATTCACTCTCTTAGGGGGCGCCCGGGTGGCTCAGTCGGTTAACTGTCTGACTTTTGATTCTGGCTCAGGTCACGATCCCAGGGTCATGGCATCGAACCCCGTGTCAGGCTCTGCCCTGAGTGTGAGCCTGCCTGGAAATCTCTGTCTCTCTCTCTCTCTCTCTCTCTCTCTCTCTTCTCCCTCTGCCCCTCTAATAATAATAATAATAATAATAAAGGTTCACTGTCTTCGCAAATTTCAAGCATGCAGCAGTCTTATTAACTGCACTCCCCCCGGTGCACATTCAATCCTGAGCTCTGATTCATCTCGCGCCCGGAACCTTGTGCCCTTGACCGACCCCTCCCCGCGTCCCCATCCTCCGCCCCAGGAAAGCCCATCTACTCCGTGCCTCCCAGTCCAGCCTTGCAGACCCCACGCGTAAGTGGGACCGTTCAGTCTTTGTCTGTATCCCTCATTTCACTTGGCAGTGTCTCCTATGCTCATCCGTGTTATTGCAAAGGACAGGATCTCCTCTTTTTTAAAGCTGAATTGTGATCGTATTTTGTACACACTTTATGATATGTTCTCAAGGCCACTGAAGGACAAAGAGAGAAGATCCGGATGAAAACAGTTACAGGAGGCCAGTGTAGCACCTGTCTCCCCGTCCCCTCCCAGAAAGTCCCCCGTACAGCAGAGGGAAGCAGGGAAGCTTCTGCCACAGTGGCAGTAGCAGCCCAAGCGCACTGAGCGTTGGCTCTGAGCGAGACTCCGCACGAAGCTCCATCTACGCGTCATCGTGTGGACCCTTCACAGCGATTCTGGTAAACAAGATGCGACTGTGGTCTCCATGTGGGGACTCAGGACAAGGAAGAACAAGGAATTTGCGCAACTCAGCCTGAGTCCGTTCTCGCCCTGGGGCCCGGGCAGCTGACTTCTCGAATTCGCATCCCTAGGTCTCGGTGCCCTGCCTCTGGGTGCGGCGTGGAAGGAGAAGGAAAGCCGGCATGCTTCGCAGGCCTCCACTGTCAGGACCAGAGTCTGAAGAGCACCTCCAGGATCCACGTCGCTATCGCCAACACCCGCCCACAGCGCCCCACAGACGTCCTCGCATACAGACGGACAGACAGACAAAGCTGGCCTCGCCGGGACACCACCCGCGTCCAGGCGGACATAACTCCGCCCACCACCGGGATTTCAAGCAGCCCCACCTCGGGGACATCGCAGAGGTCCATGGGTCATGTTGCTTAGACTCGGCGTGAACGCATTCCTGAAGGGGCACCCTGGCTGGTCCCAGACGAACGGGGTTCGGGGTGGGTGGTGTGAACCACACGCATGGGCTGGGAAGGGAGCGGCACGGCCGTTTCTGGAAGACGAAGCAGCTCCACCCCAGGAGGGAAGCTGGGCCAACACACAGGAGTGGGAGTGAATCCATTTCTGACCTCGTGCTGAGAGAAAAAATCTATGGATCCCTGGGAGCCAAAGCCCAGGGAAGAGCACGGTCAGCAGATTGCACCCGTTTCGCACCTAAGAGATTTCACTTGCACGTACCAAAGCAAACACCGCTCGACTCGTTTAAATGCTCAGGTCGTGGATTTGAGGGCGTGTGAGAGAAATATCTAAAGCTTCTATTATCTGAGGAGGAGGACAGTAGGGCACAGATGTGGGTCCAGGCTCCCAGGCATGCAGGCTTCTGACCCAGGGGGGTGGGGGGGGCACTTTCTCAGATGACAGAGGACAGCATCCTGTCTTACAGCCAGATGAGCCGGGAAGCTTCAGTTGGGTCCTAAGGGTTTTGAATACAAGCTTCCAATGAGCTGAAGAGAAGCCTGGTGGCCGTGATGCCTTGGTGACCACAATTCATGCCACTCCTGCGCAGGCAGCATTCTGTTCCTCCTTTTGGCTGGCGTGCCCCTGCTGGGTGCCTGGGCCGCAGGAGCCTAACCCTAACCTGCTCCTGGTGTCCGGGGACCACAGGAGTGGCCACAGCCCCCCCACCCCGTCCTCTGCTATCTGCAGAGGGGCAGTGATTGAAGCTGTCGGATTTCCTTTTTTTTTTTTAATGTTTTACTTATTTTTGAGACAGAGAGAGACAGAGCCTAAGCAGGGGAGGGGCCGAGAGAGAGGGAGACACAGGGTCCGAAGCAGGCTCCAGGCTCCGAGCGGTCAGCGCAGAGCCCGACGCGGGGCTCGAATTCGCGGACCGCGAGATCGTGACCTGAGCCGAAGTCGGACGCTCAACCGACGGAGCTGCCCAGGCGCCCCTGAAGCTGTCGGATTTTCAAAGGCGCATTATCCTGAGCTTCCAAAATAAGGGCTCAGCCATGCTGTCAACATAGAGCCCACAGGGAAAGAAGCAGCTTCCGGATGCGGGAGGGGGAACGGCCGTGGACCACCAAGGAGCCTCGCCTTGGCTCTTGGCTGAGGGGGCACCTAAATATTAATTCTAGTGAAACACTCCATCAGAGTTCAATTGAAAGGAATACGTGCTATCAAAACTCTAAGGAAGTACCTAGGGATAGCATCTACGCGGAGCCACGCTTTTGTAACTTTCCTGTTTTCAGACTTATTGTCCTAAATGCAGAGTAAAATTCAGTAGCCGGTAACCGCTCGCTGACCTCCGCCACTGTCCCCACTCACATCTATTCTCTTTGCCTCCGCGTGGTTTCCCCCACACGGCTCCCCTGGCCGGGGCTTGTCGGCCCGTTCCGCGCGTCCTTCTCCTCTGCCGTGGCCCCCACCAAGGCCTGCCTCGCCCCCTCCCCGCCTGTCTCTGTGGAGCTGCAGCCCAGGCTCAGGGCTCCCATGGATTTCAATAGAAGCTCTGGGCTCGGGGAGCCCGGCCAGGACAAAGGAAGTGCAGAGAGAGACTCAAGATTTCTCAGTTGCAGAAGATTTGCTTCTCTCAGATCAAATGCCTCTGGAATGCTAAGTCCAGTAACAGGCTTCAATTTGAGAGGGACGTGGCACGCACGTCACACCAACCTCCAGCCACCATTTCCCTTGCAAACCAGGCTGTAATATTCATGGAATACAAGATGATCCGCCGAAGATCTGATCAGAGCCAGTAGACACACAAACGTGAGCCCCGAGGTCACTAGGAGCTACGTGTGGGTGTGCACACGCGCGTGTTTCAGGCAGGGGAGGTGGCAGGAACGTTACAGGAGAGTTTACAGAAAGAACACTCAAAAGGGTAGAAGGAATTAGATCAGAATTTCTTTCGACGTCTCCCCAGTCACCCCGATCTGGCTGAAAGTGCGTCGTCAAATATTTAAAAAGAAAATAATGAATCTTACATTGTAGCTTCATGGACTAAAGAGGATTAAAACAGCTGAGCGGACAAAAAGGAGCGAGCCCAAAAAGGCAAAACTCCTAATTAGTTAATACAAAACATGCTGAATCCAATTATGAGAAATCCCGCAGTTTGGATTCGGTATTCTTTCTGAACAGACGAGAACAAATATGTCTTTAAATCAATACTGCATAACCGAGCATTCAAGCTTTACCCAACCATAGCATATGTTTGAAAGGGGGCATTAGAAAGAACCCGCGAGGAAAAGTGCTGACCCCGGACTTCGGGGAGAGGTTCGCTGTTATAATTTTCTCAAGCCCCCAAGAGACTGATAAAGAAATCTGAGTAGTTCATTAGCATAAGACTGGCTAAAATCTATTGATTTTTAACTCCATAGAATATTCTGTTTTCATTAGGATCTGCTGAGTTATATCTATTACTGTTCCGGGGCGTCGCACCCTGGTTAATGGTGAGTCCCCACTGTAATGAGAAGACACCTTGAAGAAAACAGGGAGAACTATACTTTGCTGTCAGCTATTGTCACAATATTCTGGGAATCTTCCTTCTGAATTCTAGCTTCGTATTTTTAGAAAGTAGCAGAACATTTAATCCTCAATAATTAGACTTTCCCCAAAAGGACAAACTCATTTATATGACTGTCAGCTCAACCCTACCCTTCAACGGCTACACTCAGTGTTTCACTGTAATATTTTACGCAACTTAGTAGAAGTGAGACAAAAGTAAGATAAAAATGTCAAAGCTGTCTTTAAATCTCAGAAGGCTGGTCTAAATTTAGAAAATGCAGTTATATGCAGAAAAGTAGGCACAAAATATATATTTGGCCAACTCTTTTGACAGTATTAGGATCCTGAAACCCCAGAATTGGGGAAAGTTCTGCCAGCACAGAGACTGGGCGGGGCCAACCTCCCACCTTTAGACCAAGGGGTCAAGTGTAAAATACCCACCAACTTTCTGTACTGAAGTGTGCGGGGGGCGGGGGGGGGGGGATTAGCCAAGAACCTCACCATTTCCTTGTCATTTCTACTTTCTTGTCACTATTTTTTTTTTTTTTTGACGTTCAAGGGTCAGTCTTGTGTTATGTTGAGCGTCAGCTTTTGGTTTCTATGCACACACAGTTGTGCACACACACACTCAAACCGACACGCATTCAGACAGAAAACAATGGATCACACTCAAACGTGCTTTGTGCAGAAAGGTGGAAATCGTAGCCCTTTAAAATGTGGTAAACGGAAGTCTGGGGGTAGGCACACCCTCTCCAGGGAGCCCCTGGAGCCTTGTCCCCCTGTCCCCTGTGTCCCCCAGCCTCTGTACCTACTTGTGCCCCCCGTAGTATCCTTTCCAAAGTTCCTGTGAGCTGGGGCACAGTCTCTCCCTCAGCAGGATTCCCTGGCCTTGGGGACTTTCCGTGGAGCAGAGATCGGCCCAGGTGTTTGGAGAGCATATGGCACCCATCCTCCTCCTGGAGAACTGGGACACTGCTCATGAGCAGAGTGGAGGCACCCAGGAGTCTGGCAGCTGGGACGTCAGTTACCCGGGTCTGACGCAAGTTTCCTGAGCTTCTTCCCTTCGAGTGTCCCCCCACAGTGCTATAGTCCACGCTTGGGTCTGCACTCCCACGGGAGGCTTGAAGAGAGGTGCCGGGCCCAGGGCTCTGCACGGCTGCTGCTGTCCACAGCAGCCTGGCCACGCGGTGGCTTGTGGCTGGCCTCTGTCCCCAGCGGTTGGTACCCAGGCCTCTCTGGCTCTGAAGTACTTCCGGTCCACCCCTGGGAGTGTGGATGGATGCTGTGTCTACCCAATTCTGCACAGCGGTCGCTGGTGGGTCCTCATGGGCCTGGCTGCCTTTCTCCTGCCATCAAAGAGACTTCCTCAGTGGCTCTCCTTCCGTCTGATCACCTGTCTCAGACACCAGTTATCTGCCTCGCGCTTGACCTGGTCACTAACAACAGGACCATCGGGAGAACCAAGGACAGCAATGCCTATAAAAGAGCTGTACAAACCCCAAATTCTCCTGGGAATCTTAGTAGGAGTGATGAAAACACAAAGACAAAAAGTATAAATGTTCAAGACGCAACAGAGGGACTACATGGAGGGAGTCCATAGTCCCAAACAGTGACCTCGATCCTTGGACAGCTGTGCTCAGTTTTCACGGGTTGCAGCAGCCCTTGCCAGGAGCTTGGAAGGCAGTTTGAAGGCACCTCGTTTCTGATAGGTCTGACTTCCTTGGGAAAGTGAGTCTGCCTTCCCGTAGGAGGGCTGTCCAACGTGCTGCTCCTTCTGGGCCCCACAGGAGAGAGATCATCACTCTGGACACTGGGGTGGGGGTTAGGACTCACTGGTGGGAAACACCTGATTAGTCAGGTGTCTTGCCGGGGTGGCTCACCATTGACAAAAAGATCCCACTAGAAGTCCCGCAAAGCTGCTACCGCCTGCTGCTCGTGCTTCTTGGCTTCATGTTATGCAGATTGTAGACACTTAATTTCCCTAGAGCTGAAAAGACTTCTCGGAACAGGCTACAGCCTTTCTAAGCAGGTCCTCACCTTGCCATTGACGTCCTACAATATAAAGCTAGATGTCCACGTGACTGGAGCTCGTGAGTCTGCTCGGGGATGTCGATGTAGAGCCATGAGGCTACTACATTAACCTTCAGTGAGACCCCGCTGAAGTCAAAGAACCACCAAGAACTTCTCTAACTAAGCTGCGGACCACCCAAAGATTCCACTAAGTTGCTCAGAATTTGTAATTTCATCGTATGAACCCTGCAGTCCCATGGAGTCACAGGCACACGTCAGGCGACCAGAGTGTAGGGGATGTGTCCTAAATTGCCATGCATGGTTGCTAGGTCTACAAAACAGAGCAATGACTCCCCAGGGAACAGTGAGTGGGGTAGGTAGGAGCTCCCTTCCCTAAGAAAGTGGTACCTATCAGAAATTAGGACACATCCAAAGGCCTTCTGGCAAATGAGAAGGGCGCATTGAGGTTTCCGTGTTCCAGGCCAAGACCAGAACTTGTGAGATGGTGTCTTGATCACTGTCCATGCTAGAGTTACCTAACGTTAGATGCAGAGGTAAAGATTTCCCTCCAAAATTTACGGAACATTCACTTAGCTTTCTCTACACAAGAACAGGCAAAAACCTGAGTATAGAATTTGAGAGACCAGCTTGTCTTTGAGCTCCGTGTGTTCATAAACTCTACGGTCTAGGTTTCTTGTAGGAAATAAAAAAAATGTGAAGAAAAAGAATGTCAGGGAAGGATGATGATAGAAGGGCAGAGAAAACCCAGCAGCAGTGGAGAATTTCATGGGGGAGGAAATCAGGTGCTAAAACCCGCAACCAAAGCGTGGCGGGGACTCGGGCAGTAGACGCAAACCCAAGGCTCAGAGAGGTCTGAGAGGCACACACACGACAGACCCGGGCTGGACCGGACGGAGACTTCGTCTGTGGCCCATGTGCTTAGCAAGGGCCTTGAAGGTGACTGGGTCTGCAGTGCTGTTGTAGGGTTAGCACTGAAAGTCTCTGTTCTGGGAACCCCTCACTACTGGTAGACCAGGCCAACCTGCCCCTTATCCCTCCCTTACTGAGAAGGACTCTGATGGAGCGGGAAACGCAGTGCTCATGTTTCCTCTGGGCCACACATCCACTTCAGTGATTAAAGAACTTGCCTGCGGCTCACCGGGCCGCGGTGAACAGTGCCCCCCTCAAATTCACGTCAACCTGGAACTTAGAAGGTCCCATTATTTACAAACAGAGTCTTTGCCGATACAACCAGTTAGGATGATGTTGTGCTGCATTAGGGTGGCCCTCGTCCCAGAGCTGTTGTCCTTATAAGAAGAGAAGGGACAGACACACAGGGAAAAGACAGACATGTGCTGATGCAGGCAGAGATTGGGATGATGTGTCCACAAGCCAAGGCGTTCCAAGGTGGCCAGCAGCCACCAGCAGCTGGAGGGAGGAGGGATTCTTCTCTAGAGCCTCCAGATGGAGCATGGCCCTGACAACATCTTCATTTCCAACTGCTAGGCTCCAGAACTGGGAGAGCATACCCTTCCTATTCTTTTAAGCCTCTCGGGTTGGGCTGATTTGTTGTAGCAGCCACAGAAAATAGAGCCACTACGAGTTTTTTGATCTTAATGAACGGCTCGCCCATGTCTTTGTGGTTCCTCTCAGTTGCGTGGAGTAAAAGCAGCTCAGGCTTGAGACGGCAGACACGTTTGACTTGGGTGGCCCAAGTACATGGGAAGGTCCACGCCGGGGCTCACACAAGACTCATCTTTCCGGGAGTCGTGAGCCAGCCCAGGCGAGCGCACCTGGTGGAGGACAGCCGGCCTTTGGTCAACCCTAAGTTTATCCCGCGAGAAGGCATCTCTAATGCTTCCCAACTCAGGAGGGAGGGGCGTCCGCAGGCACCATCCTGGTTGGCTGTGAGGCTGAACACCTGGTGTTTCACTTGCACTTTTCATCTCACAGGCCTCTGCTTGATACAAAATATGTGGTCAGTGCCCATGGTGTATATCCATGCGTCATCTTATTAAAAACACAAGTTTATTAAAAAAAAATGGCTGTCACGATCATGGGGCCAGCACGTCTGAAATCCACAGGATAGGTCTACGGATCTTTTTCTATTTTTTGGATGTCAGTACTTCTAGTGTGTCTCCTTATATGTAAATTATTCGGTTGTGACTTGATTTGCAGCCATGCGTATATACCACATTTCTCCGTTGGGTGATTTTGGTGTTAGTGGACAGTTAATACTGCATAGGGCAGGCAGGCCAGGTGGCTGAAAGGTGAGGCAGGAGTTGATTCTACTGTTATGACACAGAATTCCTTCTCTAGGCAGCCTCAGTAACATGCGAGCAGATCTGGCCACCTTATGTGGAATCCGTTCTCATGAATGTTATGACAGGGAGCCCTTGACGATAGACTCTTGTGACAATGACCCACATAGGAACAGAGACCTGGGCACAATATTCACTTGCTTCCTCTGTCCCTCTTGGAATTCATTGGTTCAAATCCTGACTCTAAACCTTGGAAGGATGGGGACCAAACTGAGCTGCCTAGGGACAGCCCGCGTAAATAAAATGAAGCCATACGGTCTGGGGAGGCTTTGTTGATTCAGCGAAGGAGCTTTCTGAGTGTGTGTGATTGGTGAACGTTCAACTGTGGGGCCTGGAAAAGCAGCCAGCTCTCCAGAGGTGCAGCGCGTTGTCTGGCAACCACATGAGGCTTTGGAGAGAAGGGGCTCTCGGGGCACGTAATGGTGAAGCGGGCTGCGGTTCCTCATGCGCGGCTCGCCTCAGACCTGCTAGAAAACCGGTACCTTATTTGCATAGCATCATGCTTGAGATGCTCGGCCAACAGCCCCACGTTTTCTTTTATCTTTGCGTGTCCGCACCAGGCCCTGTCCAGGCATTGGGAAGCCCCGGAGTTATTTGCTTTATCTGAGCAAACAGTGATTTCCATTATGAACCTAGTTCAACTCTTCTGAAACCTTGGAAAAGGCACACAGAGTATATTTGGATGTTTATGGCTGCTGTGAGCGGAAGGCAGGAGCTTGGTAATGAGTAATTCTGAGCAGCTACTGAAAAATTTTAACAGGCTACTCAGAGAAATGGTAACAGAGACATGGGTCTAGGCTTAGGTTATCCATCTATCATCTATCTATCTATCTCTATCTATCTATTTATCTATCATCAATCCATTTCTACTTATCTTTCTTTCTTTCTTTCTTTCTTTCTTTCTTTGTTTCCTTCTCTTTCTCTATCATCTATCTCTTTCTCTTTCTTTCTCTATCATCTATCTATCTATCTACCTATCTATCATCTATCTAGTATCTATTTATCTATCTATCTATCATCTATCTATCTATCTATCATCAATACACACACACACACACACACACACACACACACACCTCTGCAGGTACACCTGTACCTATACCTATACATATAAGTGATGGAGGTCTAGGTATAGATATGATAGGATTGTAGATATACACTCAGAGAATGGGGGAGAGAAATAGACATCAAATAAACAAAGTTCATTTTGTCAAGCAAACATACTACTATTCTGAATCCCAAACTTTTCATATGTTATTTTATTGAAATTAAATGTATTATCAAATGTAGGGAGAAATGAAAGATTAGTACAACTATTTGATACCTGTTGATTGTTTTTATTATATAAGATTATGAGTGACTTAATTATGCAGATCTGTTTTATCCATTTTTTGGGTCAATGTCTGGTTCACACACACACAAAAGTAAACAACCAAAACTCAGAGAAATAAATGGCTATTCCCTTTGCTTTTATACAAGTTCAGCATCTCTACTCTTAAGTTGATGTTTATGATATGAAAACTATTAATATTAATTGAAGGCATATGTAAAGAACAATTTTATTTTAATGCACATATAAGTGACTTGTTCCGTGCTTACCAGAAGAGGAAAGTTACATGTAACTTATGTAAACAAACGTATGCCTTGTTTATCCCTTTGAAATTAAATTTTTGCTCACTGAAGCAGAACCAAACTACTGTTTTTGTGGGTAGTTTTTGTTTACCGTCAGGCGTGTGGGTGCACACAGGCCAAGGGCCTGGTTGCCAAGGCTGTGCTGCAAGGTTCACGTTGCAATATGACGGCTCAACGTTCTGCAAGGATCTTTCAACCAAGAGCCGCACTTGATTCTTCTGTGTTTTGAAGGGACTGGCTTTTGTGTTCAATACTCTAAAAAAAAAAAAAAAGTCTTCTTTTCATTTCAGTAAGCCATACATGTTTTATCTTTTAATTGCCCAAAATGTTAGCACAATTTCATTCTACATAAAGCCAATATTTATCCTAGCATAAATATTATCCAGGGATGTTTGGGGTAATCTATAATGCACAGGCATGCAGCTTCAAGGACGATTAGTACAAGTGTACTTGAAATCTGGCCGCGGATGCTCATGGGCCCCACCTCATTTTTCTTTGCATCTTGCCCTAAAGAATAATGATCCTTACTCCTCAATAGCACTGCATTGCCAGAAAATCTGATGTACTGATGCTAAAGTCCTCTGTTCCAGGAATACTCATTTGCAAGGGTGGTACACATTGGCAGGATGGTCTCAGGGCCTCAAATGACGTGGGTAAACATACACCTTGGAAAGAAGCTCATTTGAACTCATTTTAAAAAGCAACATGTTAGCTCGTTTTGGGGGGCGGGTCTTCGCTGCTTGTTTCATAAAAACATTTCAGGCAAAATTCGCTGTGGCTTGGAGTAGCTCTGCGTCTCTCCCACAGGGCAGGGCAAAATTCAAAGCTCTATGGTAGCCGACGGGAGAACCATCCAGAATATTTCCTTGGCACATCTAGGTCAACCTCTCAATTTTCTTGCCCCGAACCGCTTATGTGTAAAGTAGCTGTGAAACCTTTGTCATACAGGAGCGAATGTGTGCACCTGCAGCCCGGCGTGCAGGCACCAGACCCGCAAGGCTGTGCGTCCCCTCTCTGCCTTCCTCTCCTAGCAGCCTGGGACCCCTGGGCTGGAAGGGCAGGTGCCGCGCTGTCTGGCTCAGAGTCCCAAACATCCTGCCTGCCCGGCTGCACTTCACTTACACGTCCCTGTTGGGGCTCTCTGGGGCGTGCGTGGGAGCCTGGAACTTTTCATCAGCAAAATGTCTTTCGCCCTTCTTTCTGCACTTACTTAGAAATTGAACGAAGGGTTTTTGCTGTTATTGGTGTTGTTTGTCTTAGAATTAAGTTTTTTATCAGATTGCTCACGTTTGATTCAATAATAAGGCAACAAAGCAATATACAAGATTTAAGCCAAGAATCAAATAGAGTCTTAAATTATGTGGAAAACAGACACATATGTGTCCCAAGGTGTTAGGTCTTTCTGGTCTCCATCTACGGCTCCCTGCGGGGGCGTGGCTGCTTTGCCCACACAGGTGGATGGACGGGTTTGGAGATCGGGCAGCAACAGGGTCAAGTCTCAGGAAAACCCCGTGGACGCCAGGTAAATGGGCAGTGGAAGACTTAGCCCCTGGACGCAGCACCCAGTTCTGCAATGTGTCAGTGGAGGGGTTTTCCATGGTGATCGTGGTTTCCTATGTCATGGTATAAAGCCCACTGGTAATCATCTCATGCCATGGGTAGCAGTCTTTTTGTTTTAAAAAATTATTAAATTCCCACATTTTAAAATTTAAGTGGGAACCCCCACAGTTTGTTTCAATAAAGCAGCTTGTCAGGAAGTAAGCCTGTGGCCCTCAGGGCTCCATCACGGTCAGCAGACGCACTTCTGGTTTTCAGGTTTTCGTGAGCAGTTTATTTGTATGGGCTAATAGTTCATAACTTTCATTACTTATTACGGATTTTTCAAAGAACAAAGAAAAACGTGCTTATTTGAAAACAATATTCATTGTTATGTGCTAATATTATTTACAATTATTTTTTTGGGGGGGAGAGAGAGAGAGAGAGAGAGAGTGAGTATGAGTCGTGAAAGGGCAGAGAGAGAGGGAGACTGAGAATCCAAAGCAGGCTCCACACTCAGCACAGAGTCCAATGCAGGGCCAATCCCAGGACCCTGGGATCATGACCAGAGCTGAAATCAAGAGTTGGACACTCCAGGACTGAGCCTCCCAGGCGCCCCTACTATTATTGTTTTAATGGAAAAAGATTCCTTTCACCTTGCAGGTACCATTTAGATCATTTGGTCCCTTTCATGAAGTCCAAAATAACAGTTGGGACCTTAGTGACCTTTTTCCTGTATCTTGAAGCAATTCACTATTTTAACATTCCAGGAACAATTTCATCTTTTTTTCACTGTTTCCAACAGTGCTTAAAAACCCTGAAACATTAAGAATGGAAGAACGATGAGATCAGCTGGGAAAAGTTGAAAAACAATGTAATAAACCACTATTACCTCATCCATGTGTGTGCATGTGAGTGTGTGTGCGTGTGTGTGCGAATGTGTGTGCGCGGTCCAAAATATTGGGTCACTTTTCCAGGAGATATAAAACTGACTCAAGATACTTTCTCTGTAGTTCGTTTTTAGTTTCACTAAACATGTTTAAGGATTCAGAATTTTCCAGATTCTGCCTAAAGTGGTAGACAGTAAAGCAGTAAAAGGGAATATGTTTCATAATCACACCAACTAGAGAGTTAATATAAAGGCACCGGGGCGCTGGGTGACTCAGTCTGTTGAGCTCCCAACTCTTGATCTCAGCTCAGGTCACGATTTCATGGTTTGTAAGATCAAACCCTGCGTAGGGTTCTGTGCTGATGGCTCAGAGCCTGCTTAGGATTCTCTGTCTCCCCAGCTCAATACACACACACACACACACACACACACACACACACACACACATATATACACACAGATGTCAGCTCTCTGAGATCTCAGAACGTGCTCTGATTCTTCAGTGTCCTAAATACATTTTCTCAAGCTGAGAATCAATACATGAGCCACGTATGTCTATGTATGTTCATATGTATGTCCACAGACAAAGAGGACATCTGCTGCTTTACCCAGGTTAGCCACCGAAGGAGAGCACAGCCAACTGGGACCAGAACGTGTAGCATCCTGTTCTGCAAAATGAAAACATCATGGAATCTTTGTGACCGTTCAAATGATGCTTGTCCACAATTCATTTAGTATTTTTCTTACCTGGACAAAAGGTAGGCATGCACACAAAACAATTGGAAGGAAATAGATGTTGTAAAAATGAAAAAAAAAAGTCATTGGATTTATTCTGTCAATTAATGATTATAAAACTGAAAATGAAAATTACTTACAATTATGAGGCAAAGAAGATGGTTGTCTCACTCTCCAAGAAAGTGAGGAGCAGTCAAAAATTTCAAAAAAAAATCAAAGCACCCCTTAAAGTGTGCTTTCAAGATGCAAACAAGAGGGCAGAACAAGGAACGCAGTTAAGCGAGGGAGAATCTAGGGAGTATTTACGATCTGAAGTCAGATCTTACAGGGAGGTTTCATTCCGGATTTGTACAAGAAGGCTTATGAGCAGAGAGTGTGTTCGTAGGACTTTACCCATTTCGCTCACTTAGACCCTGAAGCTTGGAAAACATGGAATCAAAATGTGAATTTGTTATGTGAAAATTCTTTTTTTTTTTTTTTTTTTTGGTTAATGGAAAAAAGTGTTAAGTAACTTTTAATATCAGAAAAATAAAACTCTTAATATTCTCTTTGCAGCAAATATAAAATATCAGTGGTTTGGCCATATTTTTTTAATGTGTGTTTATTTTTGAGAGAGAGATAGAGCGTGAATGAGGGAGGGGCCGAGAGAGAGGGAGACAAAATCCTGAGCAGGCTCCAGACTCTGAGCTGTCAGCACAGTGCCCGAAGTGGGGCTCGAACTCATAAACCACGAGATCATGACCTGAGCCAAAGTTGGAGGCTCAACCCACTGAGCCACCTAGCTGCCCAGTGCTTTGGCCATCTTAAGTTAAAGGTCCTTTATCATAAAACATATGTTTTTAAACTTGACTCAAATTGGGTATATAATCCTTACAACTTCTCTCTATATAAATAAGAGTGTAGTGAAATTAGCAAACACCAGACTATATTGATAATTTATCATTTGTAGTCTGTGGTTTTTAGAAACAGTGCACGCATCTGATATATGTCACCTCCTTGGTTTATCGTTGCAGTGTGCAACGCAGTAAAATACAAAATACGTGCTCAGTGAGCACTCATTCATATGGTTAAGACAGCAGCTAAAGATCAGGCTTCAAAACTGACATTTAATTATTCTGCAAGCAATCAACATGGCATCATAATATACCATCAAGGCCATTTTTTATACTGAAAAAGAAAGTAAAAACTATTATCTGTAACCTTGTATAGGAAATGCAACTCTTCAAGTGCAAATCAAAAAATAAAACCTGTCTATTTACTATTCAATTACGCATAGGATTTTCAGTTTTTGTTATATTGAGAAAAAAAGCTCTTTTGTGTTAGGAAAGTAACATTTCAAAACATAATCGGTAGAAACACACACCAGGATAATGTCTTGTCCTTTTATGCCAGCACAGAGTTGGGAACACACTGGGGGGGGGGGGGGGTTATAGACATCACAGGTGAAATGTAAAAGTGTATCATAAAGAGATCTTTACTTGTGATTGAAAATTCTTCTCATCATACATTATTTATAAAATGGCTTAAAATATGAACAAATTAAAAAAAAAGGAAAAGGGTCTGTCGAACCAAGATGATAAAAGATGGTAAGTGTTCTTCTTGAGTGTGTGAGTCAGGGTTCTCCAGAGAAGCAATGAGATATATGTTCTATCTACCTATCTATCTTCCTATCTATCATCTGTCTATCTGTCTATTATCTATCTATCTATCTATCTATCTATCTATCTATCCATCTTTCTATCTGCCTATCATCTATCATCTATCTATCCATCCACTTATCTATCTATCCATCTATTATCTATCTTTCTATCATCTATCTATTATCTATCTATCTATCCATCTATCTATTATCTATCTATCTATCTATCCATCCACCTATCTGTCCTTCTGTCTACCTGCCTATCATCTATCATCTATCTATCCATCCACTTGTCTATCTATCTACCTATCATCTATTTATCTATCATCTATCTATCCATCCATCTTTCCATCCATCTGTCCATCTGTCTCTATCCATCTATCTGAATTTCTATCTGCCTATTTATTATCTATATATCTATCTATCCACCTATCTATCTATCCTTGTATAAAAATATTTATTCCAATAAATTGGCTCCTACGATTATGGGAGAGTTCCAAGATCTTCAGCCAGTAAGCTGGAAGCCTAGGAGAGCCAGCAGCCTAGTTCCAGTCCAAGATTGAAGGGCTGAGAAGCAGGAGATCCCACGGTGTGAGTTCCAGTCTGAGTCCAAGTCTGAAGGCAGGAGAAGACCGATGTCCCAGCTTGAAGATCATCAGGCAGAGAGCGTTCTCCCTCATTCAGCTTGTTGTTCTTTTCAGGTGTCCAACAGACGGTATGAGGCCTACCCACGCTGGGGATAATAGTCTATACTTACTCAGTCTACTGATTTAAATATTAACCTCGTCCAGAGACCTACTCACAGACACACTCCAAATAATGTTTAGCCAAATTTCTGGGTGTCCCGTGGCCCAGTCAAGTCAACAGGTAAAATGGAGGCTCTCACTAAGGGTTCATGCATCTGAAAAGGGAAACTTCAAGGTCTGTTCAGTGGTGTCAGGACACTCTGCCCCTAAAGTCACATGCACTGGAACAGGAGGTGTGTAGAACAGGCATTAGAAATTTACGGTTAACTTTACATTTAACTTTACGTTTAACTTTACAGCCATAACCCACTGGAGCCTGTAGTTTACCTGCCAATTTACAGGGGACTAAGGCTGAGGGACATTCGGTCAAGACACAAGGGAACTCACCTCACGGAGGACATAAAATTAATGAGTGTGAATGTGGCCCATACGACAGAAACTCAGAGTTATTAGAACAAAGCCCAGTCCCAAATGGGTACTCAATAAACATCTGTGAGAAGAAGTGGTACGGAAGGAAAGAAGGACGAGGGGAGTTAGGGAGGCAGGCAAGAGGGAGGGAGGAAGATGGGGAACCAGGTGGACCTTGGATAAGATGAACTTGGTCATTGGGTAAAGGGAATACCCTTGAGTCTTGGGCCAGGAAGACGTAAAATTATTCAAAACAATTATCCAGCAGGTAGCAGATTTGAACACTCATTCTTGCAAGGGAACTAGAGGCTATAGGCTGGGAGTAGAATATCAATTAGCATACAGCAGGCTTAGAAGAGATAAAGGCATGTGGGCATTCCTGTCTTGTGTGCAACACAACGCCAGGTCCTGTGCCTCCCCTCAGAGAATGGAGTCCCTTGCCTGCCTGAAGATATGCATGGAGTGTGGGCGGGCCTCGGCCTCCATGGGTCTCCACACCCCTCCTCTGCATCTTCAGCACTCGGATGCGGCCAGAGAAGACGGCCCAAGCCCTGCCTTCCTCACTTGCCCCTGACTGTTATTACAACAGCTCTGAGGCCTGGTCCCCAACCTTTGAGCCTGCTCCTACCCCTGGACCAGGCCGTCGGTCCTCCTCATCGTCTCCCTCCCAGTGTTTCCATCTCGTTCTCACATCTCGTGAAACCAGTCGCTCTTCCACACATTTTCATTCAAGATTTGCTCACCCTCCTCTGGCTTTCTATTACTCTGCGGGGAATTCCTGCCATCTGTCAACTCTTTTCACTTTGGTTTGCTAACAAAACAAAGCCCCACATGTCACTTTGAGGAGCCTCAACTAGAGTCTTCAATTCCCAGACCTTGGGGGCCACAGGCTGTCTGCACGGGGCAGGCTGGGGTGCTGAGCTGAATGCTCCTGTGGTTAGTGGAAAGGCCATGACAGCTGTCCGGGCGTTTTGAGTGAGGCCAATGCAGTGGCACGTCAGAGTCAAGAGGCTGTACCGAAGAATAACTCAGGGTCAGAATTCAAGGCCGGAGTTGAGACACACTTTCTGAGAATTAAGTAAGCCCCCAGCCAGCGTGGGCCCTTCCCTGAACACAAGGACCATCCCCCTAGACTGTGCCCACGTTCGTATGTTTTATAAAGTGTCCAAAAGTAAGACATCTTCGATTATTTTTCTTGGCGGTCCCCAGGTTGCCGAGGATCAGGGGACGGATTTTGTGGGTTTATCCCCCAGCTCCAGCCACTGGCTCGTGTGCGTCCGGCCTCAGGTCTACATGCTCACACCTGTTCTATTTGTGTTCACCGGATGCCAGGCCTCTCCACCCCTTCTGGTTCTTTGCACACAGTAGGCACACAACAAGAATTGGCTGACTGAGGAGATTCACATCACTGAAATAAAACACTGTGGTTTAGCAAGTCCTTTGAAAGGACAGCTTCTGGACAGCGGGATCAGGTGGGATTAATGGTCTTTCCCCACCTGATTGCTTTCTGATTTGCTTTGAAGTAGGAGAATAGACGGGCGCAGAAAGCCCGCTTCGTTTTTTCAAAGTAATGGAATTTTATTTGGGTTTTCAAGATTCTAAGGAGAATAAATACATCTTCGATGAAGATGTATGGGCTGGAAAAGCAAGGTGCCTGAAACCTTACTCCCACTCCCTCTCCCAATCAGTTACAACAACTGAATGCTTTCTTTAAAAAAAAAAAAAAAAAAAAAAGTTTTAAAAGTACTGTGTATCAAACAAATACTTGTGCACCAAAATATTTAAAAAAATTTTAAAAATTAATAGTTCATTTATTTTGAGAGAGACAGAGTGTGAGTGGGGCAGGAGCAGAGAGAGAGGGAGACAGAGAATGTGAAACAGCCTCCAGGCTCTGAGCTGTCAGCACGGAGCCCAATGTGGGGCTCAAACGCAGGACCCGCAAGCTCATGACCTAGGCTGAAGTCAGACACTTAGCTGACTGAGCCACCCGGGCGCCCCTTGTATCCCAAGATATTTTAAGTGCATTGTGAAAACATGAACTTGCAAAATTAATTAATTGATCATTAAAGGGGGAAAAAAAAAACCTAAGTAAGAATTTAAAACTCCATACAGGGGCGCCTGGGTGGCGCAGTCGGTTAAGCGTCCGACTTCAGCCAGGTCACGATCTCGCGGTCCGTGAGTTCGAGCCCCGCGTCGGGCTCTGGGCTGATGGCTCGGGGCCTGGAGCCTGTTTCCGATTCTGTGTCTCCCTCTCTCTCTGCCCCTCCCCCGTTCATGCTCTGTCTCTCTCTGTCCCAAAAATAAATAAACGTTGGGAAAAAAAATTTTTAAACTCCATACAGTCGTCAATTCCCATAAAGGCCAACGTCGCACATTTTCACCGGTAAACATATAATCTGCTTTCTTGATGGCCAAGGTCTGGTTTAAAAGTGTGCTGCACGTTTCCTTCTCTCTCCGAGGCGCTGGACTGGGGTAAACAGTGTCCTCCCAAAAGTCACGCCCAAGTGGATCATCTGAATGAAGTCCTGTTTGGTATGGGTGTGTGGGCAGAAATGGTCAGCTAAGACGGGCCCCATGCTGGAGCAAGGGGGTGAGGCCCAGATCCAGTGACTCGTGTCCCTGTAACAAGGTCGAGTGAAAACATGGGCACAGAGACACAGAAGGAGGAGGCCGCGTGAAGATAGAGGCAGGGCTTGAAGTGATGTGATCCCAAGTCGGGAACACCAGCACCCGCCAGCAGCTGGAAGGTGCGGGAAGGTTCCTCCCCTAGACCTCAGCTCCGGGACACCTTGATGTGGGACTTCTGACTCCAGGCTGACAGAATAAACCCCAGTGTGTGGCCTTGTGTTCCTGTGGCCCTGGGAAACCGAGCAAGCCACGTGCTCCTGCACACGGCCCGCCCCGCAGCCACCGGCTCCTTTGCAGGGAAGCCCTGGGGGCCTCAGTGGAGCTTTTGTGCCACGTGCTCGCAGAATCACACAGCTCCTGAGCTGCCCGAGTGGGGCGGGTGGGCTAGTGGGGCGAAGAGCTGACCCCCGGATTGTTCGCAGAGGGCATCCCTCAGGACACGGCAGCTCAGGGCCACGATGGGGGAACTCATCCCGAGTTGGGGGACGTTCAGCTGCAGGGGAGCAGAAAAGCCCAGCCAGGAAGGAGCATTGGCCCGGGGCCCTCCTGTGCCCGGGGGGGGTGTGGGGCCAGGCTGCAGCTGCCCACCATAGTGGGGCCTCTCCTGGCCACGTGCAGAGTGAGGACGATAGAGACCCTCCCAGCACGGCTCTGCTATGCAGGCCCAGTGAGGGGAGACCGCAGGGCCCAAGGGGCGTGGGGCACGTGGTGCACAGGCGGGCGGGGAGTTGTTTGAGGCCCAACACCACATTCACTTGCAAGTTCAATTCCCAGGCTTGGGGACTTAAAAAAAAAAAAAAAAAAAAAAAAAAGGTTTCTTTCTGGAGGCATGACTGCTTGGATCAAGTCTTTTCTGCCTTAGCATTTTCTTTTTAACCTAAGTCGTCAGGAGGACTGATTGTGCATCTCCCTGTCTTACCTCCCCTAGGGCTGTAATTTGCTTAATACTCTTAGCGCTGACCTGGGACAGCTGGAGGGAATGGCTTAGTCGGCCAGGCCCCCAACTTCGGGCGTTGAGAGCAGGCTCCAGAGCAGACTGCCCGGGCGGCAGGGGGAGGGGACAAATCCTGTTGGGTCACAGTGGTCTCAGAGTGTGGACCTCTTCCAGAAGACCCCTGAGTCACGCAGACGCCTCCTGGGGCTGCCCCCCGAAAGGCCAGGGAGCCAGGACGCCCCGCAGTCAGTAGTGAAGCTGGCAAAGGCCCGCAGAGACTGCAGAATGTTCCAGAAGAATCTGGAGATGTGCTGGGCAAACCCCAGGAGCATTTTCATGGGGATTTATTTTGTGTGACACGTCTGGACGAGACCAAGTGTCTAAAGCACACAAGTGCACAGAACGTTGGCAACGAATACACAGTTCTTCCTCCTTGGGCATCCTTCTTTGCCTTGACCTCTGTGCTCAACACACACCGCGCATCGTTGCATCTTTGCACCAGTGCAGAGCCCCATTGTCTCCCGGGAGAGCTCAGGCACAATCCCAGGTTTTCACCATACGTTGGAAATAATCCACAAGGCACTGTGGTGATACTTACGTCGGGGTTGGAAACCATGACTGACAGGCTAGCTGGGCCTGCCGTGTATAGTTTATTACACGTATCTACTTGGCTTCATTTGCTTAATTAGACTCCTCGCTAACCAAAAGTCACATAATAACAGGCTGCATCATGATGGAGTTCTTCTGTAGAACAAAATTAATATTTGTATCTCAAGTTATAAGTAAATATTATAAAGACCACATTTTTAAGCCAAAGTATTAAAGTCCTTTACACAGCTTTTCCCACAGATGACATTTTTAAAATTTGTCATACTAAGCTTACGAGTACTGTGTGCATTATTTTTAAATAAACATATGCCCCACATGAGAGGTGCCAGCTGGGAAAATTTTGATCGGACGAGGGATCGAGGCTGTGTGGGGGGAATTGGAATCAGGGAGGAAGTCTAGTCCAGTAGGAGGTCTGATTGGGTGGATACCACACCCTTTACTCTTTGGTCAAATTATCCGGTGTTTCCGACCAGTTTGCATCATCCTCGCTGCTGGCTAGACCAACAATCAGAGGCATCAGTGCTTTTATGCTTTTATGCTGATCTTGTCTTTATTTAGAGTCACAATGCTTTATCATGGAATTTTCTGGCAATGAGGTGGGTTTTTTTTGTTTTTTGGTTTTTGTTTTTTTTTTTTTTGAGGTGTTTTTTTTTTAATATTGCCCTGGAATATTAATTACTTTGATGACTGAATATGTTGGCACCTCCTTGATTCTGAGCAAAGTGTGCGGAGCTGGGAGGAAGGCTACGTGTTTGCACGGCTCAGGGCTGGTCAGGCGCCTAAGCTGGCCTGGTGCCAGGGCTTGGGTACGAGGCTAAGATCCAGCTCTATGTCCGTGGTGTCCAGCCACCTCCTCGTTGGTGAAGCAACTTGGACCCGTGATGTTGAAGAGCACGTCACATTCATGTCCTTCCTTTTTGTACTTTATGTCCAACATCCTTAAAATATCCTTCCAGAATTCTAGAAGATAAATCAGCAAAAATGAGCTATTCAGATCTGTGACGTTTAGATAGTTTTACCATCATAAACCCTGGAGAAATGATGAAGTTCAGTGTGTAGAAAAATGTTTGATTGAATCCATTGTTTCCAGAACAATCCTTACATTAATTATAATGTTATTGTTCTTTACTGACATCACTCTAGCTAAATGCAAATTAAAACCGTCTTCCTTTTAAAGTCCATGGAATACAGTACACAAAATGACAATCCATTATCAATCTATAGTGATTGTTAACTTTATAAATAACTAACGCTCTCCCTTGAAAGGACAGAGATGAGAAATTTTAGTGACATTCGTCTATTCATTTCTATATCCATTCACTTATTATCAAATGTTTCTTGAGTGCTTACCATGTGCCAGCAACTGTATTGAGGGTCTGTACAAAAAGACAGATTTTACCTTCATGCAGTTTACCCCTGTACAACCCTACACTATTCTATAAGATGCAGCTCTGAATGTTTTTAGCAGCTCTTCTAAATGTTTGTTCAGACAATGCAGAGCAATAATATTTATATTAATAGATCTCTTCTCAAAATATGCATGAAATATGTTACACACACAAACCCCTGCTTGCACCAGTGGGGGAAAGTGTTAAAATGTAGAAAATAGGAATTTTGAAAGATATTCATCAGCAAACAACCCATAAGAACATTAGGGAAAGGAGAAAGTAAGTGATAGAAACACTGGATTTCAGGGTGGCTGGTCTTATGAATTCTTTTGCCTACTTCTAGTCCATTCATTTGTATCTCTTTGGTTATATTGCTAAGGCAGAGATCATATGTAAATATCTGGTAATGAGCTAGACTCACTCCATTTCTCATCTATAAGTGTATTACTGTGGTACATTACCTAATACTTTGGTGCGCTAAAAAAATTAATAATAAACCAACAAAACATAATGGAATCCTCCATCTGTTTCCATAATGTTATGAAGCCTTCATTACTAGAAGACGATGGGATCTAATGTGAAGGGGCAAAATGAAGTCAGGGGGCACTCCCTTCTGTGGGTGGGACACGGATTCATGGAGAAGGACCAGCATCATGGTTTGTCATGGGAAAGGTTACTATTAGAAGAAAAATATTTGGTAGCTCCCAGCATTCAACTGGATTAAATCCTTAAACAGAATTTCATTATTTAAGGCATAAAACACTGGACATTTAGATACTCCGTGAATAAATTAGAATTGCTTCATGAAATTTTAAAAATTCCGGAAGTAAAAACGGTCATTTTTTAGCCCCAGTGTCCTCATCTTTAAAGTTATGGACTGGGGGCGCCTGGGTGGCTCAATCGGTTAAGCGGCCGACTTCGGCTCAGGTCATGATCTAGCGGTCCGTGAGTTTGAGCCCCGCGTCGGGCTCTGTGCTGACAGCTCCGAGCCTGGAGCTGTTTCAGATTCTGTGTCTCCCTCTCTCTGATCCTCCCCTGTTCATGCTCTTTCTCTCTCTGTCTCAAAAATAAATAAACGTTAAAAAGAAATAAAATAAAATAAAAAAATAAAGTTATGAATTGGCACTAGATGCTTTCTAAAATCTTGCCCAATACAAAAAAATCTATACTTTAATATTTCTTAGTAGACGAAAGATGATTAAAACATTTTCTGTATAAAATAGCTCTAGAATTACTTTTTCATAGTCATTGTACAATATAATTTTTTTAATTTAAATTCAAGTTAGTTAACATAAAGTGTAGTCTTGGTTTCAGGAGTAGAACCCAGTGATTCATCTCTTAAATATGACATCAGTGCTCATCCCAACAAGGGCCCTCCTTAATGCCCATCACCCATTTAGCCCATACCCCACCTACCTCCCTTTCCATCAACCCTCAGTTTGTTCTCTATACTTAAGAGTCTCTTATAGTTTGCCTCCCTCTCTGTTTTTATCTTATTTTTCCTTCCCTTCCCCTATGTTCGTTTGGTTTCTTAAATTCCACATATGAGTGAAATCATGATATTTATCTTTCTCTGACTGACTTATTTTGCTTAACATAATACACTCTAGTTCTACCCACATTGTTGCAAATGGCAAGATTCCATTCTTTTTCATCACCAAGTAGTATTCCATTGTATATAGATACCACATCTTCTTAATCCATTCATCAGTCGATGGACAGTTGGGCTGTTTCCATAATTTGGCTATTGTTGACACCACTGATATAAACATTGGGGTGCATGTACCCCGTCGAATCAGCGTTTTTGTGTCCTTTGGATAAATATCCAGTAGTGCAATTGCCGGGTCAAGCCACGCTACATTTCAAGAAAATATTACCTGCGCAAAAAGAAGTGCATTTGTACTCTATTCTTTACGATTCCAAGATACGCTATTCTGATAATTCGTTTTTCAGACAAAAGCAGAGCTCCACCACATGGACCATTGAAGCTGGCTCCCAAGTGTCTTCTCATCAGTGAGTGACCAAAAGTTTGAGGAGATATGCAAAAGATTAAATAAATTTTCTAGTTGTTTTCAGCCCACATATGACAAAATACTTGTTCAGGAAGTTTATTGTTCATTTTAAAAACTACTTTGATGCTTTCGCCTGGGTATGGAATAATTTGGGATAGCTATTCAGCCCTTTTTCCTTTCTCTCACATAAAATAAAGTTTTTTTTTTTAATTTTTACAGATAAAAACAAAGCATGAGAAGTAAAAATTAACTGCCCTTAAATGTGTTTAAACCAATCAGACAATTCAGTTGGCATTTTTAGTGTTTTCTAGGCTTTTTGTTAATCTGAGGGCTGAGACTAAGGTAAGGTGAGTGAGGCATTAACCTTGGATGCAAGATTTAAGGAGAGACCAAAGAGTGCAACAACATAAATAATATCACAGTGCAATATTTTAAAAAATAATAAAATTAACACACAAAAAATTCATGATGAACAAAGCATCGCTTTAGGTAAAAACAAGATCTGTATGAGCACATTATGTCTCTGATTGTTCATGTAGCCATAAGCGAGGAGTTATGGAAATTGATTGGAAACACTAGATACTCTGACCACAGTCAGAAGGATGGAATATGTGCCAAGTCAGACCTTCCCACTGCGGTTGACTTGCCCTTCGAGGGACGATCAAGGAATCTGAAGCCATACAATTGAGCAATAAAGCGACAAAGTATCCTATTTAAGCTAGTGGATTTTCTGGGGGAGGGGAGCTGGACCTCCCAGAATTCAGGCAGGTGATCATCCTTGTTGGAGGTTTGGTGCTCACTGTCCATGCAGAGCCTGGTGCCGCACTGGGGAAACACGGGCCTGGCTAGGCTGCCCCACTCTTTACACTTAGGCACTACGTTCTTGGTCATGCTTGTGAGTTGGCCCATCATTTGGGGCTTTTGTGGGAACTAAACACAAGAAAGAACACAAGAACATCAAGAAAGAAAACAGAAGAGGAAAGGAAGGGGAGGCAAATCAGGCAGGGGAATGTCTTGAAAACTGGTTTTCAGCTACTAAAGGATCCAAACTTCAAGTTCCTGAGGAATACAGTGAGCACAGCTGTCCAGGGATCAGTGTTTTTCTAGTGACTTTGAAGTTCTAAAAACAAAGAGTAAGTGATAATTGACAACCTATACCACTGTTTGATCTAGGAGGGACTTACTAGACTAGTTTTGGTGGTTCCTTCTCAAGATAAGAATAAGGGTAAGGTCATGTTTATAGTATCTTTAATCTCATGGTGCCCGTTAAGCACATTCCTGAAAGACATCCCTGATCTTGAATCCTCACAGAGGCTTTACGTATGAAAAACTGGATGATACAGATCTGTAGCCAAGACTTCATAGCCCTGTTGTAAGATGGAATTAAAGCAATATTGAAATATTTACTCAAAACTTACAGACAAAGCACAGCATCAGATGGCTGAAAGAAGCACAGCACAGGGGATGATGGATGAGTTAAACAACGCCGCTTGGATGATAGCTACGTTGGAAACTGGCTTAAGACTAGACATTTCTTCCTCTGACCAAAAATGAAAGTGCTGAAAAAGAAGAGAATTTTTGTCTCAATATTCTGGGCAGGCAGACAGCTCTTAGCAGTACATAGGTAAAAAAGACACAGAAATTTGAATTCATAAAACTTCCTGATAAAATTTTCCAATGCTTCTGGGTTAATAAGGCTTTAAATGATAAAAGTTAAGCCTATGTGTGTTTGTATATCTGTTCTTAGCAATGCTAGGCCTGTGAGGTTTTTTCCTCCATTTCTATCTCCTTTATAAATAATAATAATAATAACTATTTTGAAAAGATCAACTTAATTTGCTCTTTTCCCACAAAGTCTACAATCTTTTATAATGTAATATGTCATATTCTTACTCTTTTCAATAGAGTAGCTATTTCAATATCTTCCTACCTGTAGAAACATTATTCTGTTGCATCAAGTAATTTAGTGCTTCACAAAAGTGTTCTCTAGTGGTTAAACAGGTGCATTGGCAGAAAGGAGATGAACGTTAATAATCTGAGGAGAAGGTTTTGTACTGGTGTCTGAAAGTCTAACTTCAGCTAAAAAGTCAAGATTCTACAAGAAAGAGGTCAGTGTAATGACAAAGAAGGAGTTACCCATATGATCTAAAATGAACCACATTTACAGGAAAAGTCAGGTGCTTCTATGCTGAGGAGAAAACATGCCCACAGTAACACGCCAACAGAGCTCACAGTGCATAATGGCCAAAAAACTGGACAAGTGCCAGTTGTGAAGGGAAATGAATGGAGGTTAAATGTTAAGAATTCTGGTCTTCAGACTGTAGGAAGTTGGATGTTTTAACAAAAGGCAGGTCATTATTAGATTTTCGTATGGAAATACAACTCTACAGGCAGACTAAATTTCAGCCAGAGGACAATGAGAAAGTTATTCTAATAATCTGGTTACCATGACGGAAATATGACCTGCGTCTGTAAGAGTATAGAGGAAGAAGAGACAGGAAAATATTAAGGAAATAGAACTCAAAAGTTGATGTATGAGCTTCAAAGGAAGGTAGAAATGAGTACAATGTTTTCTACTATGGTTGTTTGGAGGATATTGCTGAAAGAAAAAGAATGTCACTATTATACAATATTGTTTTTGAAAATCTAGATCATATAAGAAGAAATATCAAATAACTTGCTTATATAGTGGAGAACAGGAAACACATAAACTCTGTGGATGATGTTGTACTTCCAGGAAAAAGGAAAAGAAACTAATAAAAATTACTAGAATGTATAATAAAATTTGGTAAGGTGGCTAGATATAAGCTAAATATACAAAACCATAGTTTTCCTCTATACTTTCAATGATTCATTAGAAATAAAAATGGAAACACATTATTTCATTTTTCCAAATGAACCAGAACTATAAAATAATTAGGAAAAAGATTAATAAGAAAGGTAAAAGATCTGTACCATAAATTTTATTGAAGAACATAAAACAACTCAGGTAGACATTTAGCTATAAATGTCATTTTCATGAGTAAGAAAACTTAAGCTCATAAAAAATTTTATTTTTTCCCAAGTAATATGCACATGTGATACAATTTTAATCAGAATAAAACTTTATTTTGAACTGAGTTAAATCGCTTAAAAGGCCAGGTATGAGGCAGAGACAATCCTGCTCACCAAAATTCCACATGCTTATCTGCATAGCACAATCTGCTCTATTCTTATGTTGAGACCACATGACTGGTCTGGCCAATGGAGTACTTGAGAATGAGTGTGGTTTTTCTACTAGCTTTTCTTTTGTGAAGACAAATTTAGAAGATTCACTTCGAAATGGTGGTGCCACAAGTTGAAGGACTTGGATCCAACTGGAGTCATCAACAGGAGTAGAGTTGCATTAACCCATTCCCACATGGGATTTGAAAAAGACACACCTGTGTTGAATTGTGCATTAAAACGTCAAGATTATTTATTTCCTCTTTGCCTAGCTTAATCTGATTGAGGCAATATGTTAAGTAAACATTTTATTTTTTTCTTTTTAATGACTTTTTAAATGTTTATTGTTTTTGAGAGACAGAAAGAGTGCAAGTGAGCAAGAGGTAGAGGAAGAGGGAGATAGGGAGACACAGAATCTGAAGCAGACTCCAGGCTCTGAGCTGTCAGCATAGAGCCTGACACAGGGCTCAAACCCACGAACCATGAGATCATGATGTGAGCCAAATTCAGATGCTTAACCAACTAAGTCACCCAGGCGCCCCCAGAAAATGATTTAGAATGGATGTTAGAATTTTAAATATCAGAATAATGAGCAGACACTTGCTTAATCTATTTTAAAGTGTACACAAGGTCATTATCATGAAAATGAATATTACACTGGCATGAGAGAACATACTAGGAAATGTGTATGGAAAGTGAGTGCATACAGAAACAATGTACAACAAAAGTGAATTTCAATTCAGGGAGGTAATATAAGGGTACTGCATAAATGGTTTAAACATAATTAGCCATTTATTGGAGGAAAACAAAACCTACTTGTACCATACACAAAAGAAAATATTTTTTAAAAAGCCTTTAAAAATGCATGGAAAATTTGAGAACACTTTGGAAGATATTTGTGTTACTAAAAAACAAAGAGCCAGAAATGAAAGATAGACCTATTTAATCATATTTTTAAAGAATGGTGAAAGGTAACAGAGCCAAAGACAATGTACTGGACATATACTTGCAACATATGCAAATGGCAAACGGTGAATATCATCAGGATTCTACAAATTAATAAGGAAGAGACAAACAAGATTGAATGGCGAGCCAATTGACAGAAAAGGTTGTCCCTATGACCGATACACGTGAGAAAAGGTGCTGAGCACCACTGTCTGAGAAATGCAAACTAAGGCAATAGTGAGAACCCCCTTTTTTTTTAACCCCACTGATTTAACAAAATTGTGAAAGTGTGATAATAGCCAGTATGAATGATAGTATTGAAAATACTCATATGCACAAATTATTGTTAGGAATTTAAATTCTTGCAGTCTATTGGAGAGTCATTTACTAAATCAAGATGTACTTACTCAGTTCTAGCAGTCTTTCTTTTGGGAACATAAAATACACAAATAGGAAAATCAGTAATATGTAACGATATCTAAATATTTTTCTGCATATGGTATAAAAACTCAAGATCAACAGGGACATCCTTTAATATTCACCAATGTGGGAATAACTTGTAGCTACCCCTATGTTGAAATATTATACAGCTATTAACAAGAATGGGTTGTATATTGACAAGAATGAGCCATTGATTGGCAGAAAAGTCCATGATTCAGTACTGGGAAAACTCAATTATAGTGTCTGGGTTTGATATGATCTTTTCTCTAGGACTGCTAAAATGACATGATAACCGTCCTTCTGTGCACTGTTGAATTCCTACACCTCTTGGTCATACCAAGGAAAGGACAGCTACCACAAATATTAAGCTAATCTCCAAAACAAATGCATGGGTAGAAGATGAGGAAAGATAATTATCTCACAAATATTACCATTCTGTGGTTTAAAAAAAAAAAAATTTTAGTATTTATTTATTTTTGAGAGAGACAGAGACACAGTGCGAGTGGGGTAGGGGCAGAGAGAGAGGGAGGCACAAAATCGGAAGCAGGCTCCAGGCTCCGAGCCTTCAGCACAGAGCCTGACGCGGGGCTTGAACCCACAAACTGGGAGATCATGACCTGAGCCGAAGTTGGACGCTCAACCGACTGAGCCACCCAGGTGCCCCTGTGCTTTTTTATTAGTAAGAATAAGTGTATATTTGCTTTTCAAATTAATAAGTAGGATTTAAACAAGAAAAATCATTGAGTAGATGAAAAGTCCATCAGGTTTGAAAGGCTGGGGTCTTAGGGGCAATGGATATAGTCCTCTTGTTTGTCACCTTTAGGAACCTGCAGGGAGAAGACCTAATAGGATGGACATGCCAGTGCTCTGAAAACACAAGTGTGTTTCAGTTAAAGCAGAAGATATATACTCAAGATAAACAGCACCAAAATGCTATATATACTGACAATATTGATATTCCATTTGGTGCTGGAATCATGTTTCTAGATTGTGAGCCTGACAATTGGTCAATGGAGACGACATGACTGGTCACAAGATTTTGTAACATGGGTCTATGTGCACTGATGTCTTACCTAATGATTTCTTAGCAAAACTGATCAAATTTCTGTTCACCAGCAAAAGCAGGTAGCCTGATAATTACATTAAACATTCTCTGTGCAACTTTATACTCACAACAAACAGGAATAACTGAGTATTTTTTTGTAAGTGAACAAAATAAAATGGTATCATGAAGTGAATGTCTTAAATATTACCCATCGTGGCTATGTTGGTTATTGTGATTCTTTTAGGCATATGTAAAGCTTTGTCACCCGAAAGACTTCCAGTGAAGGAGCCCAATACTACAGAAAGGAATTGTAAAATCTATAATTCTGACTTCACGCTTACTAGCTGCTTTATACGCTAAGCCTCAGTTTCCTCGTATGTAAAAAACTTCAGACTTTATATGTGTTAGAAATAACAGCTGGACACTTCCTAATACATGGTCAGTGCTTGGTTTTGATGTTCATTTTGTAAAGCTTATTTTCTTGGTAATTATATATATATATTTTTTTCTGGGAGCACAATTAAATGAATGGGGATTATAAATTATTGCAAATTGCTTTAGCTTTCAATAAATTAAAGAAAACCTGCTTATTTCTAGTTGTAATTAATTAGTTTAAAAATATTTACATTGATACAGTTGGAATTATTGAGTTGTCGCCTTATTGGCTTTTTTTATTACTAATAATGATGGTGGTGATATCAATAATAATTCTGATATCATAAAAGAATTCTAGCTGCCAGATAGATACATCATACTGTCATTATCTATTAAACTTAATCATACCATGAAGAGTATATTGACATTTGGAATTATTACATCTTATCAAAGGTGATAGAAGGCTGACTCTAAGAGAAGAAAAACAAAGCTGTGGACCTTGCAGGGCCATGATCTAAAGAAAGATCTCAGATTGAAGGAAGACTTGACTTGTGTGTTCTCTGCAAACCCTGTACAGTATGCTAAAGCAAGGAGAGATTGTGCCACACTGTCCTGTTAGTTTTGAGATTACTTTCAGGGAATCTTAACCCTGCTATGAAATTACAAATAATTTTTACTATTTTACTCATAATTCTAAAAGTCTAAATAGGGGAACACTCAGAATACAACCATGGCAGTGCTGTTACTTATCTGTCGATTTGCTGCAATATGCCAAGATCAGATTTATTTGTATTGTAAAGCAGAACAGCTACACCCAAGAACTATCCATAGCATATCAAGTGTCTTCTTACATACAGAGGTGGGCAAGTGTTAATGAGCTCAATTAGAACCCGGTGTCTCTGAGCTATGACCACCCCTCTGGCGGGGGCATAAAACAAATGGTTACAAAGCACAGCTTCATAGCAGCTCAGTTTAAAACGAAGGTCGTGAAATCATATCTCCAGTTATTACTATTATTATCATCATCATCACCATCATCATCATCATTGAATTACTAGGGGGAGTTTCCGTGACATGAGTTTGTGGCAGGTCCAGCAAATGACATCTTTTTTCTGGAGACATCTCACAGAACAGGCAAACCTCGGCACACTTTGCTGCTGCTAACGGAAAAGAGATGTCACAAGGGTAAAATGTCACCAATTTGTCTTTGCCGATTTAGAACTTGTTATAAATTCAGACCTGACCGAGGACTGTGTTTGCCGCTTCCGTGTCCATGGAGAAAGGGTTTAGTGAGCAAATTAATAGAGTAAACTGGAGTTTTCCATACCGTGTTCTGAGATATTAATAGGTATTCCATGAAAAAGGATTTTATGGGCAAATAAGTTCAGGAAGCCCTCTGTGCTGTCCATCTTGGAGACCAACAACATTGGTGAACCAAAGTCTCCTGAAAACCCTAGAAGCTTACTGGACTTGGTTCATTTCAGGATTGCCCAGGAGCAACTACTAACAGAGACATCCCTGTACTCCTCTTTCCTTCTTTCCAGAAAAATAATCTACTATAGTTTGGGAAGTGCTGTTATAAATAAGGCTGAGTGTTCCATCTACAACCATGATGTACAACTTTTAGAGTCAACATGAGATACAGTGACAGGAAGGAAGAGAAGGACGTCAATGAGAAATCTGATTTCTTAGCTCTATTCTCCTACTTCAGGTACTTTGTGTTGCTTTATCTTTCAAGGGGGGCATGAACCTCTCCATATAATCCAGTATGGAGACTCTTAGCCCTTCACTGCTGCCTGTTCTGGATGCCCCCAACCCTCCTATGGATCCACTCTGCACAGCTATGCCATTTCAAGAACTAACCATGTGCTCAGATATTTAAATACTAACCATGTACCATTTTGATCTTTTTATCAAAGGAAGCCCATCTTCTACCTAGAAATTCTTTCTGCAGCTTATTGTGTCCATTTATGAGAAAAGACAGCCTTGGGGGGGTGTGGATTATGACTCAGATCTTTGCTTGTGCAGATCGAGCCCGTGGCCACCTTCACTATCACCAACCAGCCACAATAAAGTTTTGGGTCCTAGCCTGACTCACAATGTCTGCAGCGCATCAGGAACAAAAAGGTGTAATAACCTATGTCCAGGTTTCCTGTAACAGGCTACTGATAATAATATAATCATAAGCCATTGACATTTAATTCAGTCCTTGCAAATATACACAAATGCTCCCTCTGCAGTGGGAGATTACATTCTCCACTTGGTGATTTTTTTGGAAGTCTACGTGATTCTCAGGTTTTTACGTAGGTGCCGTGGTAAAACTCCAGCCATCGCTACTGTTTTCTTCTCACAGTAAAAAGACTGGCAACCAATTGCCCCAAGGAAATTCAAGTAGGTACTTCACACAAGTAACTCAGGCGTGCTCTTTGCCACGCAGAGAGCTTTGCACCAAGTGACTAGTGTGCTTACAAATTAGCCACTTATGCTTTATGAATATACAGACACCCAGCAGCTATATAGCTCTCACAATCATGATTAGTATTAAAGCCATCAGTCCCAGCCTGTTCACCAAGGCCCTTTCCAGTTTTAACTGATTAACATCAACCTGTTTATCACCTTGCTGTTTGTTTAATCACTCAGTCTGTGTGGCGGCCATGGATAAAGTGATCTTCATCGTAGAGATGAAAGAATTAATCAAGCGAAACAGTAAAGAATGATTTCAGAAATCTTTTGAGAGAGATAAATAACTCAGAGTGCTGAATTATTGAATCTTTAGGGTATATTTATTTATCAGGCAGTCAAAATTTGCCATTTTAAAGCTCATTCCATTTTTCTCTCATATTAGCTGGTTGTCTGCAAGGTGACATATAACCACCAAAACTGAATATGCAATCAACTTGTGACTTAATATGAGAAAACTTGATAAATCTATTCTATTATGTTTAAAAACAAACCCTCATAGTGTTCAGTCTGAAAAGCTCAAATGATCTATAATAAAGAGGGAAGTCCTGGCTCCATCCTGACCCAAGTAATCTAAATAGTTTTGTGATTGAATCACGCACCCTTGGAGGAAACATTTAGACTCTTTCACTTCAAACTCCCACTCAGAGGAAGGAATATTCTCTCCGGCATTCCTAAGATATGTCTCCCAGCCACCTATTCAACATTGTGTGTAAAGACTCTCAGACCATTGTTTAATTTGCCACATGCCTCATTCACTATGACTTGACTCTTTGGTAGATCCTAGCTCAGGTCTTCAACATGACCAAAATCATCCTGCAATGTCTCTTTCATGTATATTTCACAAATACTTTAATGCCACAACTAAGTGTCCTACTGTCTGGTTTAAATTTCTTCAGCTTTAACAATCTTCGGTATTCTCCTAGCATGTCATCGAAGACCTTTACCAGACCACCCCCTGGATAGTCCCCTCTTCAGCCTTCTTTTCTAAGTGTGGCTTCTCAAACAGGATGTGCTACTCCAAGTGTAAAATGACCAGTGTGGAGCCTAAAAGGAAACTAGTCGCGAGACTCACAGAACGATTCTCACTTCTATCTGGATTCTATGCTTGAAGTGAAGACCAACCTAGGGAGCAAGGATAAATCCATGGCTCCCAATGAAAAGACAGAGCTGTCCTGCAATGTATACCTGTCACATTAGTATGGATCACACATTCAAGTTTCCCAGGAATAAAAGGAGACAAAACAGAAATAAAAGCCTCTCTTTCCTGGTCCAGTTGAGACATGTGTGTGTTTGTTTGTTTTTTTTTTCAACTCAACCATGAATGACCAAATTGATCATGAAGAACCACAGACAATGCTCCCTGCCACCGAAGCACGTCCACACATACAAACAGGATGCGTACCGATGAGTCAAGAAAAGCACAGATGCTTCAGACTAAGAAAGAAGAAGCTGTAGGACAACAAACCCTCTGTCTTTTTAAAGTCTGGTTTGATACCTTATTCGTTAATGAGTCAAAGTGATGAAATCAGGGTTTATGAATGTGGGAATAACAGGTGCATTTCAAGATGTGCAGTGCACACATTTACTCTCCCTCAGGTTCAACCGCTTGTGTCTGCTTTTCCTAGTGTCACTGATGAGAGAACGTACCTACTCTGGAGTAGTGGGTTGACTTTGGCTTCAAGCGGTTGACTGTAAGATCTTCCCACACATATTTTCAAGATTATGTGATCCCATGGATGGTCGATTGTTTCTACTGAACTATTCCATACGATCGTAATCAGGAAATTTTGAAAGTGATCTTACTTTTTTTTTTTTTTAAGAGTCCTTCCCCTAAATTAAACTTCAGAACAACAGAGTTTTGTCTTAAGTAAGACTTTGTTGACAGCCAACTCTCCAGCTATGCAAAATTAGGCATTTTGTTGTTTATTACATGGAAACAAAGTGGGATTGGAGTAAATGCACAAATTCCTTCCTCCAAATTGAAGATTTCTCTTTGCCCTCCCCCTTTTTTGTTTTGGAGTTTCTATGAAATAAATTTTTTGTTTACCAATAGATCACTAAAACATTTTGACGTTTTTGCAGGTTGTAGGGAGCCAACCAGATACTAAGAAACAAAACACTCTACACTAGCTCTTTTCCAATGGGAGTGGCTCCATTGCCAACCTTCTCCACGGGACTCGCTTCCTGAAAGGCCTCAGCTTCCAAGAAAATGTGGCTAAAGCTGGAGTCACAAGGAAGTTTCAACCTATCAACGTGATAAAAAAAAAATGCCCATTAAGTGAACATTACATAACATTTCTCATCAAAAACAAATTTTTATGCCTGAGACCTGCATCCAGATCCTTGCATTGAACGTCACTGGGGTGAAGGGATTACAACCTAAGAAAGAAAAAACACTGAAGCCACTTGGTGAAGGATTTAGAAACCACATTTTTTTCCTAACAAGAGATAAGGGACAAGTTGACTAGTTTGGGTTATAAATATGAAAAAAAAATCCATTCTAGTATTTTTCTCACAAATTTGAAGCTCAAACTTAACAGATGTGGTCTTTGCATCCCTCCTTCATTTCTGAAAGCATATTTACATGAAAGTCCCTCTATAGCATACTCCTTGGACAAAAGGTTGCCATTGCCCCAATCGCTGTAAGACAAACGCTATGGCTCAGCGAACGCACCACGGTGCGCATGTGGGGCCACATTTTCACATTAAAAAGAAATGTTCACGCATACACGCGCGCACACGCGCACCAGCCCTGCCTTTCAGTCTAGTGTATGTAGACCCTTCTGCCTCCAACGCTTACAGCCCCTCAGTCTGCCAGGCAAGCGGAACCCCCATCCACTCCCCAATCAAGCAACTCCCCCATCTGACTAGGAGAGGCCAGGGGCCTTGCCCACTTACACTTGTCTGTCAGCTGGGTTGACAGCATGGGAGGGGGCCTCCCCCACCTTTCCCTGCCCATCAGCTCTGCTGACAGGTGCAAGCAGGCAAGGGACTCCCCCTCCACCCCATTCATGCCCATCAGCACATCTGATGGACACAGGCGGGTGGGGGAGTCCCCAGAGCCTCTCAGCAGAGAGGGCAGGCGCATTTCCACCCTGGGTGGGGCCCGGGCTGGATGTGGTTTCACAGTCTCAGTTGACTGGTGGGGGGAGGCATGGCTCCCAGCTGTTCCAGTGTCTGACAGGGAGTTACCGTTCACCCACATTGATTCACAGTCACGCCTCTGACCGACCGCGGACCCTGCCTGGGCCATGTTGGATGGGGATTCAGACAGGCATATTTAAGCAGAGTGGGGGCAGGGGATGGAGAAAGCAGGGAGCTGGGAGGCAAGAAGGGACCTGCCGGGTGGACAACTGGAAGGGTCACAGTAGAGCATCCAAGAAGAGGACATGAGGCCAACATATTTCAGCCAAATTGATCACTGACCAAACACTTAGAGTGTAAAAGGAAAATCCTCATGGGATATTGAAGAACACTGTGGTTTCCCTTGAATATCTTTGTCAAAGAGACTTAGCAAAGGCATCTCAGAGCTTCAGATGCACTGGAAGAACTAAATGCCTGGGGAGGTTACCTACCCCCAATCATTCAAGCAAGTATTTATTGAACACCTACTACATGTCAGGCCCTGAATGATACATTGTGCCTCCATCCCCGAGCCCCCAGACACCCTTCGGGCACTTTGTCGCCTCCTGTGGACCCTGGACAGGCCACCAGAATTCTCCGGCTGGCCCCGGTATGAGTCTTTTTGATGACCTGTGTTTATGCTGCGATAACGCCCTATGGAAATTTAATAGAATCATACATAACTTGTGACATTAAACCAGAAACATCATTATTTTATTAGTTTTTAAAACCAGTGCGGTTGCTTGCCCTGGTCTGGGTTTGTAGTGCAGTTTCGACTGATTGAAAGACTGAAAATAGAACTAAATACCAAGTTCCCATAACAAAATCAAGACAAAAACAAACAAAATCAAACAAAAGGTAATATTTTTAGAGGATAAAGAGCTCATTTATTTTAGTCAGCTGCCTCTCAGTGTCTTGCTTCAGTTTTCTTACCTTAACCTCAGATTTCGTGTGCACAGATGAGAAACTTTGAACACCGGTGCACAGTAGAGGAAAGGTCGGAACACGCGCAAACGCCTTGGGCTTCCAACAAACAGGAAACTCACGGCTCTGCAGCCACGTGTAGAGCCCGTAAGTCCGTGGTGGGAGGTGGAAAACAGACAGCAACCACCGAGGTGGGGTCCCAGCCTCCCACGCTAAGTCGGAGAACACCGTCAGGTTAACCTGGCTTTTACGTGCAATGATTTTTACCCGGAAAATTTTCAAGCGCTTTGGGTCTTTCCTTTCATGAATTCCAACACATCCTCACCAGACGCAACAATCACTCCGGGGAGGGAGGGTGACAGCTGCGTACGTGTGGCTCAGATTATGCCAGCATCTTACCTGGGCATCCTGGAGAACTGGGTAAGCCACACACCCCCACCCCCAGGTCAAGGTCAGACCTCCAGAGAGGCCATGGGCCTGTGGGCCCATTCGCACATGGTATCTATTTTCTTCCCGTGGACACTGGTGAGACCAAGCAGCTCTTCAGGGACATCTCAGACACAAAGGGAACTGATCCCAGAGACCTTTTATTTATTGACTTTTATTTAAGTTAAAGTAATAAGAAAGAGTCCTTCCTTGAGCGCTGTCTGTGTGGAATGTGTTTGCTAATCAGCTTTGCTGAAGAAACGAGAGCGGCTCTGATTTGGACGGCCACTCGGGCGGAAGTAGATGCAGTTTGCTGAGGGGCCGCCATTTAGGCGGAAGAAAGAATCTGTGAGCGATGTGTGGCTTTCAGAATATTCTGCCCCCAAACGTATCAGTCGAGTATAAAGAGGTTAAACACTATGGACCAGAGTGTGCGATAAGAAAGCACTTTTAGTGTTTCCTCCATACGTAGGAGAACGAGCAGGAAGCCAGAATTTTTAGCTGTTGAAGACGCACATTTCTTCCTTTTCTGTCATTGTCGACAGAGCGAGACAGGGACGATCTACGTGGGAGCAGAGCGCATTTCTTCAGGTTTGGGAGCTGGCGGCACACGGCCCTCGCACGCTCCGTTTGACAAACTAAACCTCTGAATTTATGCTCTCTTCTTTGAGGGATAAATAACACTTTAAGAGTCGAAGTGGTAAGCCAGTTATCAAATACTTGCATTTTCGCTCTAATTTATTTCATCCTACTTATGCAGTCGCATTGGAGTTCACGGGGTCAGATGGCAGCTTCGTGAAATCACTTGATTTTACCCCACTTCTGAGGAGAAGGAACACATTGCCGCCCTGACATTCGAGATGAGGAAATGAGACTCAGAAGGAGGTTTCTGCACAAATGTACGCAGCTTGTAAGTGACACGGGGAGAAAAGTCCAGATCTGCTTCCTGCGTGTCTTTGACAGGTGAAGTGTGGACGAGGAGGCTGAGGGGTCACCCTGAGGCTGGGCACCACTGTGGGGACTGGCCTGGGTGAGGACCCCACGGCCCGACCGGGGCTGGGCACCAAACCCGAGTCTTTCTCTAAACAAGGTTATACTATACAATGGGAAGTTTCGAGTTACAAAACACGACAACTACTTCTCAGAAAAGGAAGAGAGAAAGAGAATTTACAGAGTTTGTTTATTGTGGAAGGGCGACGTGACTGAAATTTTAAACTCCTTTTGGTGGATCTCTTAGTTTTCTATTTAGGGTCGACGGTCGTAAGCTTTTTAGTATGCAGGATGAATTTCACACATCCCAGGTAGGCTACCACCTAAAACTTTTATTTTTAAAATCATAATAAAACACTTGATTCTGTCTAGTAAGACTGCTTTGGAAATGTGGGGCATTTCTGAATACAGAATCCAAACCCTCATTGATCTTCAAATATCACAACCCGTGAATGCCTTTCTGCTTCCGATGTGAGCCTCAGGTTTTCTGCCTGGCTCCTCCTGGACTGTTGAGATTCTCAATTTACATCAAAATGGCCTGATATCCGTGGAGCTCACTGCCTTGCCCACATCAAAGCTCTGTTCCAATTCAGCCTGGGTGAAGTCTTCCATACCACATCTAATAGTGGATTTTTGTAGAAAGATAAAGGAAGCTTAGAGTCATATGGTTTAAACGTCCCTAAATGAAAACTGAATGTAGATTCCCAAGAACTACCACAAATAACGCTTTCATGAGGCCACTTGGCCGGAGACAGTGATAGATTTCCTGCTGCGAAACTTCAAGTGAAGGATTACAAAATTATAGAGACCATTTCATGTAAGAATTCCTACGTTCAGACACGTGCCTAACTTATGAATAACTGACATGAACCCAGTTCTTCCCACTCAGTGTATGTAAAAATAAAAGACGTCCCCCAGGGTGCATTCTGGAAACACCCCACTTCGTGGAACGTCAGTACTTTCTCACTCTGGAAGGTGTTCTCAGTGGTCAAAGAAGTCTGACAAACGGGCACCTTGTCAAAGTGGCTTATACCTACTCCAGGAATGTTCCGTCTTGCCATATCGGTCTGTGCTCTGAGTCCCTAGGACAGAGATATTGCATGTTGTGCTTCCCAGACTTATTTGGGCCTGGATTCCGTGTGTCCAAGAACACCCTCGGGGGTCCTGGAGTTCATGCCTTGATAAAAGGCTGGGTTTTGTTTTACTCTGGGTTTGAAGGAACTGGGCCAGCACGTCATGGGTTGGGGAGAGCATGAAATCTGGCTGAGCAACCACAAACACAATGAAATCCAAAAGTCAGTTACCAAGTGTCTCATTTATACAAGGACTCACCTCATTTCTGGAGCCACACAGTCTCTTCGGAACCACGTGGTTATGAAAAGTCGCTCGTAGAATGAGCCAATTACCATGGATTTCAGGTGAACTACGAACGCCACTTAAGACTGGGCCACGTTTTGCAAATTCCAATGCGCATCTGTAACAAAAGAAGCCATTTGAGCTTTGGGTGAATGAGATGCTAGTGAGAAAGACCCGAGCTCCAATATAAACATTAAAAAAAAAAAAAAAAGAATCAGGAATCTTCTTGGCCGTTCAGAAATTCCTACCACAAGAGTTTTCCTTGGAGCACGGCCACAGCCAAAATGAGGCCTCCCTCACTGTCCCTTTCACTCAAGACGTTCAGCAGACGACGAAGAGTCTGAGGGTCTGAACGGGACCCAGGCCTGAGACTGGTAACAATTAGCTTCATGTCTCCTGTTTTTCTTGCTTTGCCTCCTGGGTCTGCATTTTCCACCAAGACCCTGCAAGTCTCCTTGCACTGTTCCGTCTCAGAACAGAGGCCGCTCTCTCGGTGAAGCCTTCCTCCGCTTCCCGAAGGCCTGCGCCCCACTGCCCACAACAGTGCGCAAGTTACTGCCCTCTTGTGGGGCGGTTTGCCACCTACGAGCTCTGTGCGGTGGGGGAGACAGTGGTTTTGCTAGAGGTCCAGATTGCAGTAAATATTCCTCTTCCTCCCGAGCTTCAGACAGGGCCACCTTCCTTTCCTGCATGGCCTGGCACATGGCCTTCCTGAAAGCCCAGTGGGGCCCAGACCTCCGCATTCTAGCAACCTCCCCCTTGCCAGGCGGGAAGGTTGGTGCCAGATGCTGCCAGCTTTCAGTCATGGAAAAGCATCTCCTCTGATCGGGGGATGGTCAAGAACGGACATACCACGATGGCTTCACTTGGACTCAAAGCCACTGTAGCAGAACGCTCGGAGGAAGATGTGTCTGGAGCCCCGTGGGGGCTGGCCCCCCTTCGTCCTGGACCGCAGCACGAGATGTGGGATTCCGCCGTGATCTTCTGAAAGCAGACTTCAACCCGCATTTAGACTTCACATTTTCATCTGTGCACTCCGCCAGGTGAGTGCCGTCCCTTCTGGAAGCGGGGGCAACCGCGAGTGTGCCACCCACCCTGGTGAGACCGCACGTGTGGGGCTCCCCTCTCTTGCCTTTCTTGGGACTCCCAGTCTTGCCAAAGCTTCAAGCCATGTGTGCTTCTGATTAAACCTCTTTCCTGGAGAGGAAAGCGTCCTCTGCCGGGGTGCGAAAACACCAGATCATGAGTGACAGGGACGTTCAGACCACATGCGTGCGGACCTTCTCTAGAGATGGAATTTGGCCTCGAGGTGGAGGGGGGACCTGCCTGCAGCAAAGCCCCAGGAGGACGTGAGCGGTGGCCAGGTCTGCCTGCTCCTTAGGGGTGGCCAGCGCGCATCAGCCGAGATGCTCTCGGGAGGGAAGAGCTAAAAGGCCAAGCACCTGTGCGTCGTCAGTGTCCCGTCCATGGACCTCTGCCTCGGATGACCGAAAACTCTGAGCGCTCCCACGTGGGACACTCGGGACAGTCAGACTCCGCCAAGAAGCATCTGTGGCAATGGCCACGTAAAGGGGGAAGGGGAGTGCGTGTCCAGGGAGAAGAAATGAGTGATGATGTGACCAGGAGACGCTCGTTAAGCCGCCCAGACCAGAGGCGCTGTGGGACGGCTCACGAGTGCCCGTCACGGTCTCTTCTTGGGACCAGCCCCGAATCCCCGGCTGGCTGGGGGCCCGGGAGGCCGGACGGGCACCCTGGACGGCCGTCTCCCTTCTCGACCTCTGTCCTCAGTCTTGTTTTCATTCCCAGATGCCGACCTCACTTCGTGGGAAATCCAAACCTGAGTTTCTGGCAGGTCAGCCTCTGGCCACGTCAGGGGAGGCCGAGCAGTCTGCTTCCTATGTTGAGGTCTCTGACACTACAGACCAGGATGAGGCCGGACACTTGCCGGGGCCCCAGGGGGCCCGGGTCTGGGCCGAGCACCCACACGCTCTGGGCCCCGCATGCAGGACACGGTCCCCGTGAGCAGCTACCACCGAGGCCAATGACTGTCCTGACGCCTGTCCCCAAAGCGCCAGCCTGGCCCAGGGCGCCAGCTGCTCCCAACCTTCCAGGGACACGGCACAGGCCCCAGGGGCACCCGTGGGACCAGGCGTATCTCCGCCACAGGGTTGGGGGTCTGCCCCGGACCCCCGCCAAGGACTGACGATTTGAACGAGGTGGAGTCAGGATCAGTACACACAGCGCTCTCCCCCCCCCCGCCCCCCCCGGCTTTCCTGACCCACATCGTAACCGTCACGTGTCGGGCTGTGGTGCCATCCCATCAGAGGACGAAGGCTTCAAAAGAATTCTAGCCGTTTTATCAAAATTCCACCGAGGGAAGAGGTTTCCAGACTCCAGCACACTCAGATCTGAGAGCCTGTGAAGATGGGCCTGAGTATCTCTTCCTCCTCATGAGCTTGTGTCTCTGGAAATTTACCTCCGTGAGACGACCTGAGGCAGTGGCCTCGCCGGCGAGCCACCGGGTCGAGTCTGGGAAACTTGGCCCCACGCTGAGCCTCAGGTTCCGGATGCCTGGGGTCCATTGCTTCGCTCGAGCTTTGCCTCACTTAGCTACTGAAATGTCAGGGAATTTAATACCTGGGCCAGATGCAGGCGTGTGCTAGAGGGCCATGAGGACGGCCACAAACCGAGGCAACGTCAGGCATGACAGGCGTGCCCCGAAAATAAAAACACTTCGCGGAGACAGAGGAATGTAGCTAACTCTCTTCCACTTTATTTACTGAGCTCTGAGTTTTGACAACATTATTCTTTAGTCCTTGAGGAAGTGATATACTCTCGCCCTTAAAATGCTGTAAGCGGTCGATAATGCATTATTACAGTAAGCCGTTCACCCTCATAGTAATTATCTAATAACCCCTTATAAAGGACCGTGGCTTCCTAATCTGTTTATAATTATCATTTCAATGATCCCACACATTAATGTCTGACCTTCAGCAACTCTGACCTGATCTTAATTAGCTCTAATATCAAATCATCGCTACACAAGAAACTAGCCATGACCAAATGAATGAACCCCAGGTACAGTTAATTTCTGGAGCAATTATCTTTACATGTAGGGAGATTTAAATGATTATCTGCACAATTTCACACAGTTTTATGTAATTCTGCCACATTAGAAATTCTGTTTTAAATCATATTTCAAAGGCAGGACTCCACGGTCTGGTTTTGTGTAGCGCTCGCGCCCTTGGCTACGACATCACCCACTATCCCTGTGTGATCCAGGGTGATTTTTTTGTCATTATTTTCAATTATAAACAAATAACAAACACACAGTTTACAAAGTGGTACGTTACAGTTACACGAATGACTATAGCGAGGCCATCTAGGAGCAAATACCATCCGTGTTAAAGGGAATACTCCATTATGCGGAAATATTAAAAGCAATTGATAGTATACTACAGGTCGTGAAAAGATCGCGAAACTCAAAGTGCACGTCAATATGCACACCGCGCTTACCAATCCACGGCCGCGAAAGCACTTTACCAGCTTAACAAAGTCTCGCCGGGGGGGGGGGGGGCTGCCGCTAAGGAAGATTCAGTGATGCCCCCCGCTGAACCTCATTTCAGACACGAGACACACACAGGTGTTTTTTGTCTTGGTAAACATCTAACTTGCCGAGTAAACTCATTCGTATTACGCTAGCTTCACAGTGTCGGATCCATTTTCACAGACGTCCGGTTGACTTTTCGGGGTAAAGGCACAAACACAGCGGCGATATTACAGAAATGTTTGGGGTGCAAACAAGGCCTTGGAAAGAAATGCGATTCGAAAGTGTTTGGCGGGCATTGTGTCTGTTGTCAAAACGCGGGGATCAATTGATCAAAGTGCAGCGTTTCAACAAAGAATATTCAGTCTCCTGCTCTCGACACGATTCGTCAGGCTCGCACGTAAAGCCTTCCTCGGCAAAGTTTTGGCAACACCTAAATTTCATCCCAGATACCGAAACATCTGTCCTCCAGCCATCCACCGCAGCGAGCAGCCCGATGTGGGTGATTGATTTGAAAGCAATTTGGAGGGCGGATGCCGTGTGCTCCTCAGAGACGTCACCGTGAGCGGCCGTAATGCATCACCCGGAGCCACTAGGAGGGGCATTCGCTTAAAAATGCATCTCCAGGTGCTAACACGGCTTCAGAGCTTCGCAGGAATGATGGAAGGAGACCGCCGGTGCCCCCGATTCATCACGGCTTGTCCCTACGGTCGCCCTGGAGCCCGGGGCTGACGGCCCCCACTCCGGGGCTCTGCTGGGGCCTGAGACCCCCCCCACCTGAGACCCCACGGGGTGGAAGCCCGTTAGCGACCTTGGACAATGACCTCACCGGGACCTTTCCCGGCGTTCCACTCTGAGACATCTGTCATCTTGGCAATCCTGCGTGTTGCCTTTAAGATTAAACTCTTTTAAATACGTAGAGGTAGCAGTTAGTGCAAGAGAAGAAATCATGAAATAATTTTAAATTTTTAAACGGTGCTCATTTTGCACACCTGCCAATGTCAAGACAGCTTTAGAGATGATTGTGTCCTGAGTGGAAGGAATTATGCCTTCCACGTGAAGATCTTGCTGCTTTCCGCTTCTTTCTCATCTTTTGGAAAACGCTTGAGGTCTTTGGTGCATACGGCTCTCTCTTGCTTCCAAGTCGAAAGTTAAAGGGCCTTTGTGTCAGTTAGTTCTCTCCTTCAAAGGAAACCCCTGGGCATACACTCTCTCTTTTGTCATCCGTGAAGCTCCTAGAGGTAACTACCCTGTTCTATGTAGGGTCTGACATTCGGTATTAATTTATTGCCTAACTATCTGCTTTAATAAGGCTTCTGTGATGCTGAAGTCTGCTGTTTCTAATAGGAAAGGTTTCTGTCGTGTTCAGAGAAGTTCTCTCAGACACAGGAGGAAACCAGCCTCCTCTGTGCTGCACATGCACATGTATTTCAGGGGACAAAATGGTGCGAACATTTGCCGTGGGTGTGGTCCCCGACCCTCCGTCTCTCGGCGGGCCACCCCGAACAAAACCACCGCCACCGCCACCGCAGCAGAAGCAACAGCGACCACGGTGACCTGTGCATGTGTCCCGGCCGGGGCTTCCTGCAGAGAGCTGCTGCCCAGATGGAATGAATGATGCCGTGAGGCGCGTTGCTCGGTGTCTGGTCCAGAGTGAGAGGAGAGGGCAAGAAGGGCCTGCCTGAAGGGACGGGGCACACTGGGGACAGGCGGTTCCTGCCCACGGAGAGTGCCTAATGGCCGTGTCACTGGGCCTAGCAGCTGGGATCTGCTCTAACTGGGCACTGACGAGTTCCGTAAAGAAACTTTCCCCGAGGTCATCGGCCAGGACTCTGTGGATGCACCGGGCTGCCCCAGGCCGTGGTAGGACCCTGGCAGCCTCAGTGTGAGAGTGCATCCGCCTTCGAGAAGAAAGCACTTCCTCATGGTGAGGAGATTCTCTCCATGTGTCTGTCCTTTTTTTTTTTTTTTTTCTGCCTCCCCGAATATGCACATTTGAGCATTGCGCCATAACCCTCAGTGAAAAAGAGTTCTCTGTTTAGTAAAACAAACTGCGTTCTCTTTAAACCTTTTTTGTTGTGGACTTCGTTGAAGACACACACACTAAGACACATGAAGCCTAAAGATACAGCTCAGTGAACTTCCAGATTAGCAAGTAGAATATTCCCAGACCCTTGGAGTCCATTCGTTCCCTTCCAAATCATGACGTCCACCTTCCCCAACAAATGAGAACACTGTCCTCATGTCTGGTACTGTGATTTATGTTTGAAGTTTCGTTAAACCTCATATGAATGGGATCATAGTCTTCCGGTTCCAACTTCTTTGGTCTGATCACATCGGGGAGATTCAATCATTTGTTTTGTGCACTGTGGTTCTTTCAACGTGATAGTTTGTAGTATTCCATTGTACAAATACACAAAACAGTCTCCCAAAAACAATTGTATTGATTTAAACACAATGGATGAAAGTACCCATCGCTTCCTATCCTCTCAACATTTAGAATTGTCTGGTGACTTCTTCCTTTCCACGTTACCTATTAGGACACCTGTGTAATTGCATTTCATAACGGTGTAATTTGTGTTTCCTGATGACCAGTGAGATCGCATACCTTTTCATCAAAAAAAAAAAAAATTTCTTTTGACCGTTTGGATATCCTTGCTTGTGAATGATCTGTTCAAGTCTTATGTTATTTTCTTTTTCCTGTTGAGTTACCTAATTAAAAAAATGATTTTAACAGTTCTTCCCATATTTTGGATGTATTTGTTTGTCATACATGTTAGAAATATCTCTGTCTACCCTGTAGCTTACTTTTCAGGTTTTTAATAGTGATTCTTATAAATGGAAATTCTTAATTTTAATAAAGAAAATTTATAAGTTTTTTTTTTCTTTTTGTTTTGTGTAGTTTGCATCCTACTTAAGAAATCTTTTCTTACCTTGGGGTCTTGAAGATATTCTCTTGTAGTTTCTTCTAGAAGTTTAATTGTTTTGCCTCTTGATTTAGATCAACAATCATCCATAATAAATTTTTGTTTATGTTGTGAAGTATGGATTAAATTCCAATGTGTTATTCTTTCTTTTTAAATTTTTTTAAGTTTATTTATTGTTGAGAGAGAGAGAGAGAGAGAGACAGACTGTGAGCAAGGGAGGGGCAGAGAGAGAGAGACACAGGATCCAAAGCAGGTTCCAGGCTCTGAGTTGTCAGCACAGAGCCCGACGAGGGGCTCGAACTCAAAAACCGTGAGATCATGACCTAAGCCAAAGTCGGATGCTTAACCGACTGATCCACCTACAGTGTCTTATTCTGATATCATTTATTAAAAGACTACTACTGTTCATCAGTGCTCTTTGGGTCCTCTTGCATCATAAATCAAGTGCTCAGCCTGATTCTGGGTCTCTAATCTGTTTCTCTTGTCCATATTTTGATAATACCTATAGCCTTTTTTTTTTTTGTAGGGTTTTATTTTTTTTTTTAATTTTTTTTTTAACATTTATTTATTTTTTTGGGACAGAGAGAGACAGAGCATGAACGGGGGAGGGGCAGAGAGAGAGGGAGACACAGAATCGGAAACAGGCTCCAGGCTCTGAGCCATCAGCCCAGAGCCCGACGCGGGGCTCGAACTCACGGACCGCGAGATGGTGACCTGGCTGAAGTCAGACGCTTAACCGACTGCGCCACCCAGGCGCCCCAATTACTGTCACTTTTAAATAAGTCTTATTATCTGGTCAAATGATTCCTTCCTCCTTGTCATTCTTTGAGATTGGCCTCTTTATTTTAAGCCATTTGAATTTATATGTGAATTTTATAACAATGAATCTTCTAATCATAAACATGGCACACTCATTATTTATGTAGGTTTTCATTAAAATAATTCTCTATAAGTTTCGGTGCACATATTTTGTTAGATTTATTCTAGTATATTTTGATAATTTTTAAAGTATCTTTGCTGATATATACGTATATAATTTAATATATTTCTAAAATAAAAATTAAATTTTGTATATTAGTCTTGTATCTAGCAACATTGCCAAGTTTATTTACTTAATCTGGATGTTGTTCTCTTGACTTTCGGATCCATTTTTCTAATCAGGAGTAGCTTATATTAGTCTATTCCTCAAGAACAAATGTAATAGCGGGGTAATTTTTAGGAAGGAAGGAAGGAAGAAAGAAAAGAAAGAAAGAAAGAAAGAAAGAAAGAGAGGAAGGAAAGGAGGAAAGAAAGAAAAGAAAAGCAAAGAAAACTAAAAAAAGAGAAAAGAAACTCTGTTTAAAGATATAGGCAAATACCCAACTTAAGCCAGGACTTAAGAAGCCAACATCCTAGAAAGAAGAGGAATGCTTTGAAGTGGGTCCTAAATCCCCTGCACCTTTGTTCTTCTAAACATTGGCCAATTGGTGGTGTATATTGGCTTTCTATCGCTGCATAATGAATCGCTACAAATTTTACACTTACAACTGCATTTATTTATTATCCCACAGTTTCTGTGCTCAGCACCCCCGGCACAGCTTAGCTGAGTCCTCTGCTCAGGACCTCACAAGCTATAATATTGCAATTTAAAAAAAAGGATTATCAGAGTAAATTTAAAAGAAACTACATGCTGTTGTAAAAGACACATCTTAAATACAAAAATACATGTATCTGAAAACAAAATGTTGGAAAAATATATACAATGCAACAACTAAACAGAAGAGAGCTGGTATAAATATTCTAACATCATGCAAATAGGTATCAAGACTTGAAGTATAAACAGAAATTAAGATATTGTATAATGATAAATGGTTAATTCAACAGTATGACATAATACCTAACTTCTATTAGTTACTAAGATAGTCATGTTAAAATATGCAACTACAAATGTAGATTTGTTATTTCTTTGCCATTCAGGAAATGAAAGGCTATATTATTAGGTATATACTAGTACATTTAGAAGATTGAAAAATCAGTATGGATTTACATAGTTTGAATGGTTAGATGATTTATAAAATTGGTAGGCTGCATGTACTAAACCCCAAAGCAACAGAGTACACATTCTTTTCTAATACACACAAAATATTCACCATTTTATAGAACAGAAACCATTAAGAGCATGTACTCTGACCATGGTGAAATTAATTTATATATTAATTTAAGAAGATAAATAGAAATTCTTCAAACATTCAGAAGTTGAACACATTTCTGAATATTCCACGAGTTAAAAAAAAAGGTAAATTGAAATGGAAGCTAGAAATATTTTCTTTTTTTTTTTTTTAAATTTTTTTTCAACGTTTATTTATTTTTGGGACAGAGAGAGACACAGCATGAACGGGGGAGGGGCAGAGAGAGAGGGAGACACAGAATCAGAAACAGGCTCCAGGCTCTGAGCCATCAGCCGAGAGCCCGACGCGGGGCTCGAACTCACAGACCGTGAGATCGTGACCTGGCTGAAGTCGGATGCTTAACCGACTGCGCCACCCAGGCGCCCCTAGAAATATTTTCAATTAAATGTCATAAATTTGAAAAATGTAGCCGGAATAGAATATAGAATATAGAATAGAAATGCAGAAACTAAGTGCACATGTAAGAAAAGAAGAATAACTAAAAATTAATGACCTGCACATCTGAATCAAGACGCTGACATTACCGGATTATAATTTAGGTTTGCATTAACTTTTGAAAAAAACCTTGCAAACTTTTACAAAGTATTTGTACCTTTTGCTTTTCTAAAAGAAATGCCTGAAGGTTCCAGTTTATTTACCCTTCGCAATTTTTGATATTGTTAGTTTCTTTGTGTCCATTTTAGTGAGACAGTACAGGTTTCTTATTGCTGATTTTTTTTTTAATGTTTATTTATTTTTGAGAGAGAGAGAGACAGAGCATGAGCGGAGAAGGGGCAGAGAAACGGAGGGAGACACAGAATCAGAAGCAGTCTCCAGACTCCGAGTTGTCAGCACAGAGCCCAATGCAGGGCTTGAACTCATGAACCGTGAGATCATGACCTGAGCTGAAGTCAGACGCTTAACAGACTGAGCCTCCCAGGTGCCCCCTTATTGCTGTTTCAATTTGGATTTTCCTAATGACTAATGATGGTAACCATCATTTCATGCATTTATTACTTATTTGTTAATCTTCTTTGGTAAAATTTATTTCCACATCCTTTGTCTTTTTTTTTTTTTCCACTGAGAAATTGTCTTGTTATTGTGTTTCAAAAGTTCCCTATATATTTTGAATAAAAGTCCTTTATTGGATATACTATTTTTGCAATATTTCCTGTCTGTGTCTTGTCTTTTCAGCTACTTAATAACATCATTTTATTTTATTTTATCTATTTTTTTTTTTTAACGTTTATTTTATTTTTGGGACAGAGAGAGACAGAGCATGAACGGGGGAGGGGCAGAGAGAGAGGGAGACACAGAAT
>NW_024412377.1:1109454-1255337 GCF_014898765.1 Herpailurus yagouaroundi | reverse complement strand
TTTTTTTTCTTATATGTATTATGCCTTTACTGCCATGATACAAGCCCTTGCCCTAATTGAAGTTCACAGGGATTACTTCCTATGTTCTCTGAAATTTTACAGTTTTTACTCCTACATTTTGGTATAAGAGCCTCTATTACATAATATTAGGTATGGTGTGAGATAAGGTTCCTAACCCCCAAGTTTGTTTTCCTTTGTCGTTGTGTGTGTGTTGTTTGTTGCTTTGCATATTGATAACCGTTTGTCCCAGAACTATTTATTGAAAAACGTATCCTTTACTTATTGAATTATTAATTTGTAGATTAATAATTGGCTTTCTATTGAAAATCTAGTAACCGTAATGAAAGGGTTTATTTCAGGCTCCTCAATTCTATGTCTCTGATCTATAAATATATCCTGTCCTTAGTCTAATGCCACAGAGTTTTTATTACTATAGCTTTTTAGTCAGTTGAAATCAGATGGTTTATGTCCTCTGCATTTTTTTCTTTATTTTCTAATTATTTAGCCAGTCCTTGAGTTTCCATATACATTTTGTGATGAGATCATCAATTTTTACATAAAAGTGACCTACCTGGATTTTGAGAGGGACTGTACTGAATTTTCAGATCAGTCTGGAGAGAATTGAAACCTTCCTGTTTCGTATTCCAGAGTGTGAATATGACATCCTTTCACTCACATTTTTCTTGTTCTCTCTGTGTTTTGTAGTTTTCAGTGTACTAGCCTTCCCATCTTCTGTTAAATTATTTCCTAGTATTTTATCTTTTGTCACTTTTTGGTAATGGGAATCGTATTCTCAATTTAATTTTCAGTTTTTATGTTGCTAAAATGAAGATATAAAATTAATTTTTGAAATACTGATCTTGTATCTTGAGATCTCTTAAAACCCATTTATTAGTTTGGGTTCTGCATTTATGTATGTGTTCCTTGGGATCTTCCACACAATGGATCATGTAATCTGTGAATAAAAAAGTTTTGTTTCAAGGCACTTTGAAACAAAAGGTCAGTTGAGCGGTCTGACTTCTGCTCAGGTCATGATCTTGTGGTTCATGAGTTCAAGCCCTACATTGGTCCCGCTGCTGTCAGCGTGGAGCCCACTTCAGATCCTCTGTCCCTCTCTCCATGCCCCTCCCCTACTTGTGCTCTCTCTCAAAAATAAAAAATTAAGAATTATAAAAAATGTTTTGTTTCTTCTTTTCTAATCAGTATATTTATAATTTCTTTTTAAAAATGTTAATTCTTGAGTTCAGTATTGAACAAAAGTTGTGAAAGTGAACATCCTTGCTTTGTTCATGGTCTTAGGGGAAAACAGGCCTTCACTATTAAATATAATGCTAATTGCAGAATTTTTATAGAGTCCTTTGTCAGACAGGAAAAGTCCTCCATATTCCTACTGCACTGAGTACCTTAAAAATTATGAATGGATATAAGATTTTGTCATTTTTTTTTTGCCCCAATTGAGATATTCTCGTGGCTTCTGTTTATTGATCTTTTCATATGGCAAATTACATTAATTGTTTTTGGATGTTAAACAAATCTAGCAAGCCTGCTATACATTTCTGGATATATTTTGTAAGTTGTTGGATTTGATTTACTAAGACTTTGTTAAGTGTTTTTAGTCCTTTTTATGAGGGGTATTGATCTGTCTTTTTTTTTTATGTCTTTATCTAACTTTGGTATCACTGTTATTGACCTCATAGAATGAATTAGCAAGTGTTAGTTTCTTCTGTATTTTCTGGGACAATTTGTGTTATATTAGTAATATTTTTTATATAATGATAGAATTAATCTATGAAGTCATCTACACTTGGTGTTTTCTTTGTGGAAAGGTTTTTAATTATTGATTTAATTTCTTTGCTAGCTATAGTCCACTTGGATTTTCTATTTCTTCTTTAGTCAGCTTCGATATTTGTGTATTTCTAGGAATTTATTTTATATACATTGTCTAATATCTTGACATAAAGTTGTAGTATTCCTCTATAATCTTTTTCATTTCTGGAGAGCCATAGGAATGTCCCTTCTCTATTCCTGATTTGGGTAATTTGTATATTCTCTTTTTATTTTATAGTTATCCTACATAAAATTTATGAGCTGTCAGTTTTTTCAAAGAATCATCTTTTAGATTCATAAATTTTTCTCTGTTTTTCTGGAGTGTTTTATTGCCTTTTACTATGATTTTTATAATTTCCTTTCTTCTGCTTGATTTGGATTTAATTTTCCCTATTTGTTAAAGTTTCATGAAGAAGTTTAGATTATTGATTTCAGACATAGCTCCTCTAATGAAAATATTTATATCTCTAAATTTCCCTCTAAATATTACTTTGGGTGCATTTCATCTGTTTCAATGTTGTGTTTTGTTTTTCTTCATTTCAAAATATTTCCTTTTTTTTTAATTTTTTTTTTTAATTTTTTTTTTCAACGTTTATTTATTTTTGGGACAGAGAGAGACAGAGCATGAACGGGGGAGGGGCAGAGAGAGAGGGAGACACAGAATCGGAAGCAGGCTCCAGGCTCTGAGCCATCAGCCCAGAGCCCGACGCGGGGCTCGAACTCACGGACCGCGAGATCGTGACCTGGCTGAAGTCGGACGCCTAACCGACTGCGCCACCCAGGCGCCCCTCAAAATATTTCCTAATTGCTATTTTATTTTTTCTTTAACTCACAGGTTATTTAAAAGTATATTGCTTAATTTTCACACATTTGGTGATTCTCAAATTTCTCCTCATCATTGAATTCCAATTTAACCTTGCTTTGGTCAGGTGACATATTTTGTATGATTAAAATCCTTTAAAATGTATTGAGGTTTGTTTTATGACCCAGCATATGGTTCATCCTGGAGAATGTTTCATGTGTGTTTTGAAAGAATGTGTATTCTTCTATTTCTGGAGTGTTCTAGAAGTGTCAGTGAGGTTGGCTTGTCATGTTGTTCAAGTCTTCTATTTCCCTTTTTGTTTGCCTTCAGTTTAATTAACTCATCGGTTACGAAGAGTGTTCTTGATTAACTGACCCTTTAGTCATTATGAAATGCCTCTCTTTGTGATAATATTTTTTTGATATCACTATAGCCATTCCAGAAGTCTTATGGTTACTGTTGCACGATGTACCTATTCCATCCTTTTACTTTCAACCTCTTCATATCTTTGGATCCAAAGAATATCTCTCATAGAAAGAATATAGCTGGATCTTGCTTTTTATTCACTGTGGAAATCTGGATTTAGTCTATTTATGGTTAATATTGGATTTATGTCTGTCATTTTGCTATTTCATTTCTATGTGCCTCATTTTTTTCTAGTTTCTCTGTTCCTTCTTTACTCTTTTGGGAAAATAAACGTTTTAGTGTACTATTTTATTCTGTAGATTTAAATAACTATTTTAAAAATGATTTTGTGCTTACTCTATAGATTCCAATATCATCTTATCACATTTACTTAAGACTAGTACTAATTTAATTATGGTAAAATTTAGAAATTTTTCCCTAATACCGCTTCATTTCTTTTCCTTTCCTTTGTGCTATTACTGTGACGTGACTTACATGACAGTATATATAATAATAGAACTATAATATAGTATAATCAATATGGCCACATATTATATCACTGTATAAATATATACTGATATATATATCAGTGTATTACATGTAACTATATTCATGTGAATTTATGTAATAAACGCAATAACAGTGTCATAATCATGACTTTATACAATCCGTCTCTTAAAGAGGAGAATGAATCCAGAACTTGCTTTAGTACGTCTTGTAATAAAAACCTGATACCAACAACATATGGTCTTTGTTTATTTGAGAATATTTGCCTTCAGTTTTGAAGGATACTTTTACTCAACAACTAATTCCTCTTTGATATTTTTTAAATTTCTTTTTCTTTAAGCACTTAGCATGTATAATCCTTCTGGTCTCTGATCTCCTTTGCCTGTGATGGGAAACCGGCCATTAATCATACTGTTGTTCCCCTGCATGTGACAAATTGTTTTTCTCGTGTTGTTTTCCAGATTTTCTCCTTGTGCACATTTCTATAGTTTGTACGACTAGGAATGAAGTGGCTAGGTTTTCAATTCAACTTTGATACTCCAGCTTTCCAAAGAAGTTGTGCAAAACTAAGCTCTCATCCCGGTGACTTTATTTAATCAGAATCTCCCATCAATATTGGGTCATGGTCAATATTAGGTGCTGGGATTCCAGTTATCATAACGGCCCAGGATTCCTATGTGGCTGTAAGATAATGAATTCAGTTCACATCTTCATGGCTAGATACGAAGGAAGAGTTTTACTGAGATTCTTAAGTGATCTGAGCCCTGAGCTAGGCCCTGAGGTCATGGGAGGAGGAAACACGTTGACCTGCGAACACACAGCCACACTAACCTCTTTGAGTTCACACTAACGGCCACCTGTCTCTAGTCTATTCTGATATTCTGACCCTTGTCCTCATCATTCTTCTGGTGTCCCTACTCAGCATGCTGGGGTGGCTTTCAGTTATTATATGGTTTTGGGGGGAAAAGCCTTCCAGTATAGTTCTATGAGGAGAGGGAGTAATGTTTCGATCACTGTTTGTACATGCGGACAGAGGAATGAGGCAGTGATAACTCTTGTCATGAAGTTTGGAAGGCTCGAGGATTATAATATATAATACATATATTATTCTACATATCCTATATAACCTATATGTTCTACATATTCTATATTCTATATATCTTATATAATGTGTCTATATACACATGCACATTTTAAGTCCCTTGAATTTAGTTTCCCAAGTATGTTAAAAATATGTTTTTACATTTTGAGATGCTATGTCCCCAGTGTCACTGAGAGAGGAAACTACTGTAAATTTTCGATTTTAAGAAAAGACAAGAACAAAACTTCTGTCCCTGTGTCCGTTGCACATTGTTCTTTGGCTTTATTGTCACTGAAAATAAGGTTTATTTGTAAATTCCACCTATGTCTGCAGTTGCCCTTTTCTTTCACACAAAAATGTGCCTCAGATGTCTTTCCGTAAACGCACCAGGCGATGCAGGTAATTCCGGAAGAGCAGGAAGACCACTGGGTGTCCCGTAGCGGAGGGTGTGGGCTCTTTCCACACAAGCCACTGCTCCTCCCCTACTCCCCAAAGACGGAACCTGAAGGATGCAGAAAATCGAGCCTGGAATAAACTGATGAAAGATGCTTCGCACACTTTCAGCTGATTGTCTTGGAGTCGGAATCACTTCTCTTTCAGGTGAAGAGTGTGGAAGACGGGACAGAGAGCTGTCAGGAAAGTCGTGTGTTATCACCACGCAAGGGGGTTTATTCTGTACTAAGGACTGAATTGGGTACATTCCATGTCTTCTCGTTACATCCTATGAAGTGGGTATTCTTGTCCCCACTTGCAGATGAATAAACAATGAGTCGGGGGGTGCTGTGTAACTGGACTTTGGTCACACAACTACTGATCCCACCCCAGGTCTGTCTGATCCCGATGCCCCGGCTCGGTCAATGGCATCTTCTGCTTCCATGATGCACCGTTCCACATTTTCCTGCACCCACCATGAGGCCTCTGGGCAGAACTCAGAAACCCGTCGCTGCTTGGGACAGACACCTCGGGAGAACAATTGACATCACAGAAGCCAAGTTGATCCATGATGTAATCTTCAAACATGGGGAAACTCAAAGCAGTTCTGTACTGCCGAGAACCAAGAGAAGGAGGTCAAAGTGACTTTTTAGGCTCGCTACATATGTATATGGCTGTAATGTCCCTTTGACACAAAAGTGCTCAAGTGTGAGTCTCAATCTAGGAGTTGAGACCTTTTCCACTCTAAGGAAAAATTTCTCCATCGCGCCCACGTGCCACCAGTGCCATGATCCCTTCTTTTTAAAAATTTTTGTTAACACTTAGTTTTGAGACAAAGAGAGACAGATCAAGAGAGGAGGAGAGGCAGAGAGAGAAAGAGACACAGAATCGGAAGCAGACTCTAGGCTCTGAGCTGTCAGCCCAGAGCCCTATTCGGGTTTCAAACTCACGAACCATGATCATGAGCTGAGCCCAAGTCAGACGCTTAACGGGCTGAGCCAGCCAGGCGCCCCACGGTGATCCCTTCTACAGGGAGGACAGAGTCTGCTCGCTGGCCCCCTTTCCCTCACTGTGTTAGTAATGTGCTGCCACTCTCAGGCTGAGCTCTCAGCTCTCTCTGTTTGCCAAACACCCTTCCTTCATGTCTCACCTGGCTCCCTATGTGGCAGATGTTTTCATTGTCACTTCTAGCAGAAGCTTGGGGACTTTTGTCCGCCCTCTGCCCCATACGTCACACAGTTCATGTGTGCCCAAAGAGCCATTATTTCTCCCAGGACTTGGCTCAGCTCTCAGATTCACTGTGCTTTCCCCCGGAAGCTTTCAGAATTAAACCTGCAGTTGCCAAATACTGAATTTCGTCATCTGAATGGAATAATGGGACAAATATGAATACTGTCATTTAGTGTAAGCTTTTTGTCCTCCACAACCCGATGAAGGAGTTGATGATTGCTTCCGTGAGTCCATTTCTTTTAAAGTTACACAGGGGCGCCTGGGTGGCGCAGTCGGTTGAGTGTCCGACTTCAGCCAGGTCACGATCTCACGGCCCATGAGCTCGAGCCCCGCGTCAGGCTCTGGGCTGATGGCTCAGAGCCTGGAGCCTGTTTCCGATTCTGTGTCTCCCTCTCTCTCTGCCCCTCCCCCGTTCATGCTCTGTCTCTCTCTGTCCCAAACATAAATAAAAAACGTTGAAAATAATTTAAAAAAAAATAAAGTTACACAATCGTAGGTAGACAGGATTAACTTGTGGTAGAGGGTGAGACAATCATAGAGAAGTAACAATACTAATCAAAATGACTTTCAACAGGATAACACAAGTTTGCTGAGAAGGATAGCCTGTGCTAATTTTGTATTGTTGTCAAAATGAAATTTGAACTTACAAGCCTACAATGCAAGGAGTTTCTTCACACTCGACAACCAGTATCAGTTGATTTTTCCCATGTAACAAGTGGCCTCAACTCTTAATAGCTTAAAATAATCATTAGTCACTAGTTTATGATTCTGTGGGTACACACCTTGAACTGGACACCCATGGGTGATTTTCCCACGTCTCACCTGGAGTCAGTGTGTCGGGGGCTGGACGTCCAAGATGGGCTCCCATGCATTGCTGTCCACCGGGCTCCCAGGTTCTGCTCCGTGGGACTTTGCAACAGGCTGCTTCAGGCTTATGCACATCAGGCCACCAGTTCCCAGTGCAGTGAGAAGATAGAAGGCCCAATGCACCAGCATGGTTGAAGGCTCTGCTTCAGTCACAGTTGCTAATGCCTCATGGGCCCCATCTGTCATAGGCCCAACCCACATTCAAGGGGTGGAGACGTAGGTGCAAGTCTTGGCCTGGATGGCTGGGAGGACTGTGTGATGGGCCACATGTCCCCACACTTCCCATCTATGTCTCCTTGAAGTCCTCCTCAGACAAGGGGGTACAGTATCATGCTCCTTGGTTTTGCACATTTTGACTGGTTGGCTTATGCATTCATTCAATAAATACTCCCTGAGTACCTCTTCTGTGTTGGCATAGTTTCAGGTGCCGAAGATACGAAGACGGAGATGCCAAAGGACTGCACTGATTCTTAAGAGAGAGACCATGACTCCCTGAACCACGGGAATCTACCCCAAAAACCAAGAGCACACTTTACACACTGTATGTTAGCCAATTGGACAATAAAGTATATTAAAGAAAGAAGTAAACAAAGAAAGAAAGGAGAGAGAAAGAGAGAAAGAAAGAAAGAAGACAGAAGGAGAGAAAGAGAGAGAAAGAGAGAAAGAAAGAAAGAAAGACAAAGAAAGAAAGAGAAAGAAAGAAAGAAAGAAAGAGAAAAAGAAGGTTGTTTAGAAAACTTGGCATTTTCTACTATAAACATATTCTATCTAAATGTGAGTTCTCAATTTTGTGAGATCCATAATAGTTACTTCAAAATTTTAACCCAGTTCTTGTTTTATTTGATTTCATGGATTTTGTTATGAATTATCAATTTCCAATCGGAAAGAGGTATATAATACATTGAATAAATATGTGCGTATAAAAAAAAAAGAGAACGATCAAGAGAACCACTAGTACAAGAAGTGATGTTGGTAATAAAGGCAAGTATTTCCACTGAGTCGGTTTTAGAAATAGCAAGAGGAGATTCGACCTGGGTCTCGGAGGATGAGAAAGTCACAGGTCAAATAGGAAGGGAAAGCCTTCCATCAGCACTGCAGGTCATGAAATAGCCGTGGCCCAGCACCTGCAGGTTCCCGGTGTTGCTGGAAGGTTGGGCAACACAGAGGTGCCTCCCTGTCCTGTAAGGACGCGGCAGTAATCGATTCACAATCAGAGTCATGAGACCTGAGCAGGGAGGAAACTTCAGGTCTAACTTCTGATTCCTTGAAAATAACATTGCGATCTGGACGGTGAGGATCCTGCCTAAGGTCCCACCACCCCTGGGATATTTGCTGTTACCTTTGTGCTCAGGCTGTTTTCCACTTTGTTAGGTCAACCATGGGGGAGTAGCGCAGTTGGCAACACTGACGTGTTGTGCTGAAACCTATTTTAGAAAAATTAGCTGCGTCTCAAGGGAACCTTATTTAATACTTATGATTTACTTGTGATTGTTCCAACCAGATGTGCCAGCTTAGGATCCTTGAATGCCTGCGTTCATACACACACGTGCATACACACATATGCACACCCATACATACTTAGGTACGAGCGTGTGTCCCTGCACATGCATACATGTGCACGCATACATACATACAAGCCTACACACATGCATTCACACGTATGTGCATACAAACACACATGCATGTGCACACACACACAATTGGTTCTAGTAACAGATTTGGAGAAATTCTAAAAAGCCTTCCCTGTTTCTGTATCTGCATTTACCCCTGGACTTGATGCTGTGTCTCTCACAGGTCAAAAATGAGCCGATCTGAGAAAGAGGATTTGACTAATGTCTTAAGTACAAACTATCTGCTACCTTAGTGTTACCGGGATTTTATAAAAAGCACTGCTACGTAACAATGCTCAATAAAAGCTGTTTCTTAAAGTGTGGTGTTTTGACTGTAATTACCCCAACTAGCTGAAATGGTATGGGACCAAATGGTATGAGTTCTAGGGTCAAGTTAAACTCTGGGATGGTGGGGTGGGTGCCGCACGTGAGGCGTGCGGAGAAGAACGAAGGAGAGGCCCGACCACTTTGGCCGTCGAACCCGGAATCGAGGGCGGCCAGGTTGCTGGAATTCCTCAGTGAGGTTGGGGAGGGGGGTGAAATGGTACCTCCTCTCATGAAGGGGTGGATGGAATGTGACGTATTAATTGAAGAGATGATTGAACCACCCTGATGGGAAGACCAGAGCTTCACTCTGCTGCCGACATCCCACGGGACGACGAGCCAGGAAGCCCACTACACCATTCTCCAGTTCTGGCCATTAACTGTCCCCCTGCGTCTTCAACTTTGATTATCTGAGAACATGCACCCCCATCCATTGTCTCATATGCTCTCCGTGTTCCAAATGAATTTTCTGCTACTGAGCTCCAACTTGTAATACCAATGAATAGCATGATGTGGTTTTCTGTGACAATTTTAGAGTCACCTTCATGTTTTGAAATTAAAAAAAAAAATCCACTTGCAAAACTAAGACACACTGACTAACTAAAGTGAAGTCGTGAATTGAGACACACATAGTGAATATGTGTAGTTGGTTTTTTGAAGTTGAATTATGCAAATTGGCTGCCCGCGCTGTGTGCTTCACATCACGCTGGGACGACCTGGCATCGTCTGAAAAAAAAACATCACAATTTGTAACCAACGGGCATTTACCTCTTCTATTAACTCTTTAAATGCACTTGCACATGTTCCTAGAGATCTAACAGGAGGTCACTAATAAAATAAATAACCTCAACTCATATTACCTAATCTTAAAGAACCTAAGCGTGTTTTGAAGATGTTTGATTCTTCACTTTATTTTCAGGACTCCTTGGTCGAAGCGTCCTTTCTGTAAAACTATCCAAGTCTTCTGAATCTGGATACTGCTTGCATATTTTAGGTGGCGGGAATATACTTTTGGTGTCACTGTGTAATGTTACATGCTCTTTTCTCACTGCCGTGAGTTCATGAAAACATGTGGGTAGACAGACCGTAGGTCAGACCAGGTCCCTGAGCGACTGTACTGAGCAGGGGCTGTCCTGCTGGCTTGTGCTTGGTGAGCAGCATCACCGAGAAACACACTGTGTTTAAGTGACTGGGATTTTAAGGCTGGCTGTTACTGTAGTCCATTCAGAGCGATCATTCGCTGTGGCACGCACAGGACAGGCAAGGTGGACTTCTGCCATCCTGCCGAAAGTAGGGATCACGATGCCTTCCATTCTTAAAAGTGGCTTGGTTCGGATGACCATTTCAAGCAAAACTGAGTCTATCAGGACAAAAACAACTTCCTAACTCTTAGAGGAAACAGAACAAAGGAATAGTGCTCAATAAATTCAAATGAAGCATGAGAGAGAGAGAGAGAGAGAGAGAGAGAGGCAAAAGGAAGAAACATGTAAAAAATAGTAGGAACAAGTCTAAATAAATCATCAAATATAATTAGTACAAATGGACTAAGAACTCTAATTAAAATTCTAATATTATCGAACTGGATTAAGGAGAAACAAAATGCATAAGCCTTTCTAAGATACAATTAAAAGCATAAGGAAACAAAAGGTAGAAATCAAAGACGAAAAGAGATATGGCAGAAAAATAGTAACCAAACACTGTCCCAGTTATATTAAGGTGAAAGGCATATAGACACGAAGGGACACTACATATAGATACAAGAGTCAGTTGGGAAAGAAGATACAACAAATCTAAATTTGTACAAACCCAACAGTAGAGTTAAAATACATTAGTCAAAAGTTGATTTGCACAGCTAGGAATTTACCCACAGAAAACTAATTCAAAGGGATACATGCACCCCAATGTTTCCGGCTGCATTACCAACAATAGCCAAATTATGGAAGCAGCCCAAATGTCCACTGACTGTTGACTGCATAAAGAAGATGTGGTGACTATATCAGCGGAATATTAGTCAGCCATCAAAAGAATGAAATCCTGCCATTTGCAGTGACGTGGATGGAGCTACAGAGTGTTACATTAAGTGAAAGGAGTCAGTCAGAGAAAGACAAATACCGTATGATTTCACTCACATGTGGAGTTTAAGAAACACAACCAACAAGAAAAGAGAGGGACAGAGAAAGAGGCAAACCAAGAAACAGACCCTTAACTCTAGAGAACAAACCGATGGTTGGTGGGGGGAAATAGGTGACGGGGACGAGAGAGTGCACTTGGGATGAGCACCGGGTGATGTACGGAAGCACTGAATCACTGTACTGCACCCCTGAAACTGATATTACACTGTATGTTAACTAACCGGAATTTAAATAAAACGTTTAAAACATCGATTTGATTATAAAGGGACATCCACAATCATAAAAGCTTTAAACACAGACCTTACACATTTTAAACATCAATAAAAATCAGAATATTAGAATAGCATATTTAATAAGCCTAATCTAAAATACTCTTTCCAGGGACTCGTGGGTGGCTCAGTTGGTGAAGCGTCCAACTTCGGCTCAGGTCATGATCTCGCGGTCGGTGAGTTCGAGCCCCGCATCGGGCCCTGGGCTGACAGCTCAGGGCCTGGAGCCTGTTTGAAGATTCTGCGTCTCCCTCTCTCTGTGGCCTTCCCCGTTCATGCTCTGTCTCTCTCTGTCTCAAAAATAAATAAACGTTAAAAAAATTTTTTGAAAATACTCTATCCAAAAATAACAGAATACAAATTATTTCCTTTTTTTATTTTTAATTTTTAAATGTTTGTTTTTGAGAGAGAAACAGAAGGCCAACAGGGGAGGGGCAGAGAGAGAGACACACACAGAATCCAAAGCAGACTCCAGGCTCCAAGCTGTCAGCACAGAGCCCAATGCGGGGCTCAAACTCACAATCTGTGAGATCATGACCTGAGCTGAAGTCAGACGGCTCAGTCAGATGAAGTCAGACTGAACCCCCCAGGCACCCCTAAAATACAAATTATTTTCAAGCACACTGGTAATGTCAAACAACCATGTAATTCAAAATCCAACATTAAGGTGATGTGACCACACACTGGCTCATGGCACAAATCCTGACAAGTTTCAAAGGACTATATGATGCAGGATACATTTTCTGACTATCGTGAAGTCAAGTTAAAAATCAAAAGCGATCTATAACTATATATAGAAAGCTTATGTGGGGAAAAACCCACATACTTGGAAATTAAGGAAAACATTTGAATTCAGTCAGCCCTCCGTTCTTTTTCAGGAGGAATCATTCTACAAATAATGTGGATTTGGTGTGTACATGGGGGGTGGGCGGTGAGCTCTGGCACTCTCTGCGTCGCCATGTTGGACTGGAACCAAAACCACTGCTAAATAACTCACGGCGCAGAGAGAGAATCGCTGTGGACCTAGAAAGTATTGAACGCTGAGTGAGTAATTTTGGCAGATGGTCACTGTCACAGCACTCTCCATGTGCAAGCAGTGTTCTTAGATTTGTGCAGCTATTAAATCACTTAATTTTAATGATAACCAGATGACGTAATAACTCCATCGTACTGAGATATAGAGTGGTTACAGAATCTGTAAATCAGAAATACATATACTGGAAGAGATCATAGACCCTGGGTAAATGAATGCATGCCACTAAAAATCTAATAAGGGGTGCAAAACTAAACTACTTGATTCGTCTCAGAACCATAAAAGCACAGAAATTAGTAGATACATATTGTCCCAGAAAGAAAAATTTGGGCATGGATGGTTTGAACACCAAGTTCTGTGAAACAGTCAAGAAAAAATAATTTCTACGTTACGCACTCTCAAAGTAAAAATTAAAAAAAAATAAAATAAATTAAATAAAGAAGAAAAAGATGAAACAGTCCTCTCCCCTTCACTTTATGGGGTTAGTTTAACCTCAAAACCAAAAAGAGAGGTAACGCAGAAGACTATAGGCCCAATTCACTTGTATACATAGATGCCAAAGTCACAGAGCATGATCCAACCAAACTCAAGAAATACAAAAGTCATACATCATCCCAAATTGTTTATCCCAGCAATCAGTCTTGTTTAACATTAGAAGAGTCAATTACATTAATTCATGAAAGAAGTCATAGAATCTCAACAGATGTCCAAGAATGCATTAAGAAATGCATCTTTTTATTGTACATGATCTATAATAAATATAAATACACAATAGTGTAAATATGTTCTACATTATAATTTGCTAGAACATCTTGTATATTGCAATATATGTTTCAACATATATGCATTTGTATGTAATAAAGGTATATTATAATTATATATATATATAAAGTGATATTAAATTTCTTATATGCCTGAGGTAGAGAGAATAATGCCCCCCTGCTGCCAGGATGCCCACTCCTAATTCCTAGAGTCTGCGAATGCTACCCTACATGGGCAAAGGCACTTGAGCAGGCAGGACTCAATTAAGCACCTTGAGACAGAGAGCTTATCCCGGCTTTACCTGCTGGGCCCGGTCCGGTCATACTCATCCTAAAAAAGGAGACTTTCCAGGTGCCGTCAGAGGAGACACGGACAAGGATGAACATCTGGAGAAAGCACAGAGGCAGCAGTGACAGAGGACCGGGGCTCAGCCCTGCAGGCTTTGGAGATGGGGGCAGGGGCCCTGAGCCAGAGAATGTGGGCAGAAACCCGAGGAGCCGTCCTCCCGCGCCCCCAGATAGGAAGACCCCCCGTCAGACTTCTAACCGACAGAACTGTTAGATGATAAATTCGTGTTGTTTGGGGGCCACTAAACTTGTGGCACTTTGTGACAGCAGCAATAGCATTTATTTAATTACCAGTGAGCCTGCAGTATTTTTTTGTAATTTCTGACGCTTACATTTTCTCTTTTGCACATTACCTCTTTATTTCTTTTGCCTAATTTTTGTTAAAAAAAATTACTGCGGCCTCTCGATATTAACACTTTATTTCATATTGGTAGATACTAACTCTTGTCTGTCACCTTACTTTGGCAATATACTATCTATCTTTTATCATTGATGACAGTAGTATTTTTCTCTGGACTTTTAACAGTTTTTAGATCGAAATCAGTTGAACAGCTTCCTTGTTTCTGATTTTGAAGTCATGTTTAATAATAAAGGTTTACCCAAAAATAAAATAAATATTTATGTATGTTTTCTGTCAGAACATGACTGTCTTTTCATTTTGGATTTAAATTTTTAATTTGAATGTTAATTTTAAAATCAGTAGTGTAGCATCCATTAATATTCATTTTTTCCAAACAATAAACCCATCTTTTAAATACGATCTTTTTAAAAAAAATTTTTTTAACATTTATTCATTTTTGAGAGTGAGAGAGACAGAGCATGAGCGGGGGAGGGACAGAGAGAGAGGGAGACACAGAATCTGAAACAGGCTCCAGGCTCCGAGCTGTCAGCACAGGGCCCAACGTGGGGCTCAAAATCACGGACTGCGAGATCATGAGCTGAGCCGAAGTCGGACGCTCAACCGACTGAGCCACCCAGGTGCCCCTTAAATACGATCTTTCTAACAATCCCTCTTATTCCTACCAATTTGTAATTTCAAGTTTATCACATCCTAAATTCTTTATACTATTTCTGATTTGTTTCATTTTGTTCTATTGACATATCAGCCAGTCCTCAGGCTAATGTATGCAGTTTACATTATTTTAAGTTTATATTACATGTCTTGGTCTGTTATTGCAAATTCTCCCTCATTAGTCTTTTTTTATGTTTATTTATTTATTTTGAGAGAGAGTGAGAGAGAGAAAGAGAGTGTGTGCAAGCAGGGGAGGGGCAGAGACGGGAGAAGAGAATCCCAAGCAGGCTCCACGCTGTCAGCACAGAGCCTGGCGAGGCTTGAACTCAGGAACCGTGAGATCGTGACCTGAGGCGAAATCCAGAGTCGGGCACTTAACCGACTGAGCCTCCCAGGTGGTCCCTCCCTCATTTGTCTTGTTTTCAAAAATATTCCTGGTAATTTTCGAGTACGTACTTGTAGGTGAACCTGGGGGCCGTTTGTGAGGTTTAAAACACTGTCGGAATTTAGGTTGAAGTTACATTACACGTAGCGTAATTTAGGCTCTCTGCCCCCTGTCCAGCCTGTGCGCACACCTTCCGGTGTCCGGGGCACCAGCGAACCCCCCAGACCCTCTGCCCCCAGGAGCCGGGGACCAACCCCTGGTCACAGCTGCACACTGGCTCCTATTTCCAGTTAGAGACACTTTTCCTCGCTTTTCTGTTTTTCTACCATTTGCTTCCTTTTTCTTCCTCTTGTGAACCTTCCTTTCCAGGTGGCGGCTGGGCTGACAGGTGGCCTCCTCATCCCAGAGGACTGAGCTGGGGGAGCCTGGAGCCCAGGGAGGGCTCAAGTATCAGCGGGGTGAGAAGCAGGAGAGCCGGAGTGGGAGGCGGCACAGGTGAGCCAGTGTGGATGGGTGCTCAGCCAGGTGATGGGGGCTCAGTATCCCCAGACTCACACTGGCTTTCAGGGTGCCCCACATCTAAGCCTGGGCACCCCCTGACCTGTGGGTGGCACCCATTAGTGCCAGCAGCTGGCCGGGGCAGGGGGCAAGGACCGACGACACGGGTCTCTAGGGGCACAGGTACCCACGGCACTGATCGCTCTGCTGTCCCCACGCTCTGCTCTCTTTCACACTTTATGATTGTTGAGGGAGTCTTAGTGACAAGGCCCCAAGGGCCCCAGAAGCCAAAGGCCCCCCATCCTGCTTTCTCTTTCGCCAGCCATCACTGTGGCACAGACAAGGCGCATAAACATCACACTGCACGGCCAAGATGCCGAAGAAGGAAGGGAAGGAAGCTTCTCCTCCTCCAGATGAAGGCTCACACCCGCTCCGTGCCACCACAGTCCTGCACAGCAGACGCCCGAGGGCAGTGGCCTCGTTTGCCAAGGCGGTTCCAAGTAGGAAGACAGGTTATGAGCCCAGAGAGAAAGATGAACAGAACCCTCACCATGAAGAACAGAGGGGATAAGACCGCGAGACCCACCCACATTTCCGTGGGAAAGTAAAGCAGCCACATAGCTCAGAAAACAAAATATTTGGGCCCCTGTAACTAGCATGTGGCACATGTGGCAGATATAATCTACGATCGACTCTTATCTTTAGAAACAAAAACACTCAAGAGTATTATTACACAGGCATCGTTTGTTACTCTAACGGTCTTCCCAGGAGGACGTCCGCCGTCCTCCGTAACCCAGTGGCCGTGAGCTAGATGACCCGGGTTCTGTAGATGTTGGGTCATTCTACTCACCCCCTGAGAAGCGACAAGGCACAGACCAGTTTCCTGGGACTGGCCCGTAACTTTCCCAGGAAATGGTATGAAACTTAAAGGAAAGGTGTTCGGAATCCAACGGGAATTGCTGGGGAACTGGGAGAAAGGAGTCTACAAAACCCTCCTCCTGGCTGCCTTCCTCGAGCTGCATTGCCCAGGGAACGATTAAAAGTCAAAAACAAATCCTTGGGCATAAACGATTATTTCCTTTCACATTTGGGGCCATAGCACATACCCGATCTTCAAGTCTGCCTCTCGAGGGCACCGCCTGGGACAGGGGAAGGCCAAGCCGACGCTGCTCTGTGTCCTGCTTCGGGTGACACTGCACAGCGGGGGGGGGGGGGGGCCCCCCGGCGGCCCCAGGACGTGTCCCAGGGGACCCCTGCTGCCTCTTCCCATTCCTGCCTGTGACCCAGCGGCAGCCCACAGGGCCTGGCCACAGATCCAGATACACATGGTTTCAGCATCCGCCCCGTTGCATATCAGTGAAATGACTAAGATTTTTAAAAATGGCTTTAGTGAATCTACATCCATCAAAACTATGCAAAGTATATTTTTAAAAATCCCCATTCTGAAGCCTTTAAAAAAATTCAGGGGATGTCCATGGTTTTAGAAATCCTCTGCTAGTCTCTCTTAGGAACACACACCCGGGAAAAATGTGACCCTGGGCTCACGGGGACCGAGTGCGGCCGTGCTCTGGCTCCAAGCCACACCTGTCACGCACTTCGTCTCAGTGGCAGCTGCGTGAGGTCACCACCGTCCCTATCTGCACTTCACGGATGAAACAATCAAGGCTCCGAGAGATGAACTTCCCCATGTGGTAAAACTGGGAAACGGAGAAGCCATGACGTAAAGACAGGTCTGTTTGAGTCAGAAGCGTGTGCTGATAACTTTCGCCTCCACCGGTGAGGGCCTCGCGGCGGGTACCATCCACGTGAAGGCTGTGGCCAGGAGAAGCGTGCTGGCGAGTGGTGCCTCCTGTGGCCTTCTCAGACCCTCTCCCTGTGCACAGAAACGGCTTCCTGCTGCTGTTGCAATCTTCTTGAGCTGACAAGTCCATGGTTCGCATGTTCAAAGCACACTTCAAATTTTCCAAAGTGCGAAAAGAACTATAGACTTTTAAGCCTTTAAGTTAATGAAATCATGGGGAGGTTGCCGAGACAGATACTGTCACGAGACATGTTGCAAAGCTGCACAGGAATTAGAAGGCGTGAAACGTCTATGGAAGAAAACATGATGATGGGTGTGGTACTTGTTTGTGTAAAGCGCGATTCATAAGATCTTATGTGTAGAAACTAGTCATAAAAATAAGACGTTAGGGGCGCCTGGGTGGCTCAGTCGGTTAAGTGTCCGACTTCGGCTCAGGTCACGATCTCTCTGTCCGTGACTTCAAGCCCCGCGTCGGGCTCTGTGCTGGCAGCTCAGAGCCTGGAGCCTGTTTCAGATTCTGTGTCTCCCTCTCTCTCTGACCCTCCCCTGTTCATGCTCTGTCTCTCCCTGTCTCAAAAATAAATAAAACGTTAAAAAAATTTTTTAAAAAGATGTTAAAGAGTGATAAATGGTCCTTCTTGGTATTAAAAGTCCAATTCTTAAAATTTTCACTTGCATAAAATGTTAGGTACAAGAAAGAGACAGAGACAGAAACCATCTATGAGCGAACGCATAAAATACACAATCCGGCAGATTAACACAGGAATAGAAATGAGATGTTTCTTAATCCTGGATGGATTGCTGACTTACTTGGAATCATCCTATCTGCTACTTTCTCGATTACTGCACATGCCAACGTTTTCAAACTTGGACACACTCACAAACATGTTGAAAATGGTAGAAGGATCTTTCTGAAAGCCCAAAACTGAAGGGCGAGTCCAGGTTCCGAAGACAGGTGCACCAGACCACACAGCTCCTCCTGGGCGTCCTCGGCTTGGACTTCGGGGCTCGAGGTGTGGGCTGCTGCTGTCACATCTAAATCTGACCTTGATAGCGTGCTCGGGTCTCAGCAGGTGTAGTCCGGTCTGTCGTGGGTGTTGTTTACACGGGGGGAGAATAAAATATGATTTAAGAAATCGCATTCACATGGGGGCCCGTCAGCCACTCGTCCCCAAGAAGCCCTCTGTGAGGTCACTGTCTAGGGCCACCCTTGATTCGGGGGGCCAAATGCCTCCTTTCCGGTGAGCACTGGAGACGGGAGCAGAGCTGAGGCGCCCGGCAGGAGGTCCAGGGCGACGGGGTGCCCGGCACCCACTCTACCCGTCCGTCCGCTGTGTCATTTTATTTTAAAGCCAGCTTGGATGTAGCACATTGAAACTCTCTTCAATCATTTTGTCCTAAAATCTGCCCGGTACCCTCTGCCCTTTTTCAGCAGGACTTTTGAGCGTTTTGATCTCTGGACTGCTCCATATATTAGAAGCCTAATTCTGCATTGAAACGTATTTCTACATTGCATCAAACAGTTGGATTTAAATTTCCCGTGGCCTTGACAGCTGGTAGGATCCACGCCCTTCCTCGATGCAGTAGGCGCGCCCTTTATTCCCTTTCTGCAAAATAAGTAAGAGTAAAAATGTTTGCTGACGAGGACGAAGACGATGCGTTTGCAAATACTCGACGGCTTAGCATCACAAACACTGAACATTCATGGCCCGGGCTTCCCAAGCCGCCTAATTAAAGACGCGCTCCTTCAGGGCGCCGCGTTCACAGGCAGGAGAGGCCGAATTCGGATGAGCCGGCCTTTCCCCGCGCGGCTCTGATAGAGAGCTTAGCACCCTGGGCTGCTGTCTGTGCAGCTGGGCCGTCCAGGCCCCGCGCGGCTGCAGATTACGGTTATTCTCCCCACACGCGGCACGATTCTTCACGCTCTGGAAATATTTTGCTTATCAGTAAGAAGCACGGATCGACAGCTCGCACCCCGGCCCCGGGGAGACCTGGAGAACGAGGTCATCAATATTCAGATAGAGTCGGGCTCTCCCGGCACCCCACTATTAATTTGCCTCTAAAGCGAAGGCTTACTGTATACTTAAGGTGAACATTCGACGAACACATCGCCGGCCTCACACGGGGCGGTGGGAGGGAGGCTGGGGGGGCTGGGCACTGACACGCAGCTGCTGTTTGGGGCTCGGAAATTTAAACCGCCTTGGAAAGGCCCTTCCTCCTACCTGCTGGAAGAATATGAAGGTTCGGCCCCTGAAAACAAATAAAAATAAACAGGGTGGCTCTTGGAAAGTAAACCTTCTTCTGCAAACCATGGGGCCCACTGAGTCCGCCCTTTGCCTCCCCCCCCCACCCCCCCCAACCCACCGCGGAAGCCCTTTGCCTTGTTGAGTCCTGCTCGCGGCCCCTCCCGCCCTGGCCTGGGAGCGTAGACCCGGCCTGGAGCTGCTCCCCACGGTAGCTCCCCGCCTTCCCAAGCCCTTGTCTCCTTCATCCCTGATGCTCCCATCAGCCCAGCTCTGGGCAAGCATGCAAATGCGCCATGTGACTTTGGAGGGTTGGCAATCAGGAGGAAGGGGCGTCTCCAGACTGGGGACTCGAGTCAGCTGGTCCATGCAGGTGACCACATTGGGAAGAGGAGATTTTTATAAACACTGTGTCTTTGCCTCCTCTATATGCTGAAGGATGGGTTTGCTCCCCAGGCTGGAGGGCCCAGAGCAGCCCTACTCCCCCCTGCACACCCCTCACAGCCAGGACCCAGGGATGCCCATCACCTACTGATGGCCCTGAGCTCTCTCCTGGGGATGCTGGTTCTGAATGACACTGTCCGTAGGGAGACCCGGCTAACATTGAGTTTGTCATTTGTCTCTTGGAAGCCAAGTGCAGGCCTGGTTTTCCCACCAGCATGCCCATAACTTGTGGCTTATTTGAATTTTCTTTTTTTCCACGTTTTTATTTTATTATTTTTTGGGACAGAGAGAGACAGAGCATGAACGGGGGAGGGGCAGAGAGAGAGGGAGACACAGAATCGGAAACAGGCTCCAGGCTCTGAGCCATCAGCCCAGAGCCTGACGCGGGGCTCGAACTCACGGACCGCGAGATCGTGACCTGGCTGAAGTCGGACGCTTAACCGACTGCGCCACCCAGGCGCCCCCTTATTTGAATTTTCTAAAAGACGTTCATGAGGTTGTCACATGCGTGAATTTGTTTTTATCTTGATACGGCTTACATTTTCAAAACAGTCTGAAAATTAAATTATCTTAAATGCACTCAGTCATTAAGAATTCCCCCAAATACCTAGTATTTGGGCATTCTGATTTCCATCAACCTAGAAAAATCACATTTTACATTAAAACTGCAGATTAAGTTCATAGTCTCAATCATTAAAAGGATCTCCTTTTTAGCTTACAATCTAACCTGTTCTGAAACACAGGAGATGGGACACTAAAGTTAACTTTTTTTTAATTGTCGCTTTTGCCTTAACTAAAGGAAGACCCTTACTAGCCTCCCACTAGCACTGTCTGAGAGCCCAAACCTGTCCTGAGTTTAGGGTACTCTAAAATAGCTTTACCTGAATTAAAGAGAGAAAATAAAAATCTGGGGGAAACGTGCATTGATCCTGACCTGTCTTGAAGTTCAGAATGAGTTTCCAAATACCCCTAGAAGTCGTGACCCTTAAAAGCGTGAGCAGCTCACTTTCAAAAACACATTTCCTGTTTACTTAATATTTCTCATTTGCAATTCAAATGGCGCTTATCAGGCCGACAATTATAACTTGAGGACAATCCCTACATCACGCAGCAAGTGTGAAAACGGCATGGAAGAGGTGCCACCTTAATATTTTCCAGGAGAGCCAGCGCTGCCTTTTCGACACAGGGGACCCTCGAGCCACGTCGGGGACCCTGTGTGCTCGTCTCCGTGTGACTGAGACACGCCTGCACCCCCGTTTCCACTGAGTCACAATCTGTGCGGAGCGTAGCTCCGGGCTGAAGAGCAAATCTGCCTTCCCGGTGAAATGGCCGGGAACGGTTTCTTGAAGGCTTTGGTGGCTCCCGACGTAGACTCTGCTGCCCGGGCTTGGGTCCTGCCCGTGTTAGCCCTCGGTGGACAGCAAACGCCTTCTTTGGCATCTGAGAGGCAGCGTTCCCTTTCGATCGTGGAATTTCAACCTTGGATGGGATTTGGAGCCACCGCGGGCCGCCTGCAGGGTCACGGCAGGTGCCGCGGGGCCGCATGGGGAGCGGTGGGCCGAGGTGTGAACCCAGCACGCTCGCTCCTGAACCGGGTTGGGGCGGCGTGGGCACGAGGCCATGTGAACTTCATCTCAGACAAGAAGTGCGCAGCCTCCACCAGCACACCTGGAGAGGTAGGTACTTGGCAGGGACCAGGACAAAAAAGATGAATTATTCATGGGGTAAAAGCCCTGCGATGCCCAGAACAAAAAGCGCCACATTGCGTCACTCTGCGGTTTGTTTCTTTCTCATAAGTAGAGCATGAGCACGGTGAAGCAGGGCGCGGTTGTGGGAACAGAGTCTTGCCTCGTCACAGGCTGCAGTGGTGACACTGAAAAGAGCCCAAGGGTGGGGACGCCAAGGCGCCCGCGGGAGGGAGGACTGGCCTTCTGTGTAGATCTCTCACAAGGCTGTGGGGGATGCAGATCCTCGTTCATGTAATGGTAAGAAAAGGCCTCTAAACAATAACTGATACCCTGGAAATACCTTGTGAGTAAGTCAGACGTTTTAAATAATATTCTTCCTAAGGATTTGATGAGTAAAACCATGAATAAGGAAACACATATTTTAAAAATTATTTATTTTTATTTTTTAAAATTTATTTATAAGAGAGAGAGAGAGAGAGCTTGCAAGCATGTGAGCGAGGGAGGGAGGGGCAGAGAGAGAGAATCCCAAGCACTGACAGTGCAGAGACTTGACTCAGGGCTCGATTTCATGAACAATGGGATCGTGACCTGAGCTGAAATCAGGAGTCGGATGCTTACCTGACTGAACCACCCAGGCGCCCCTGATCTTCAAGGAAACTTTACACCCATCGTGGGGCTTGAACTCACAACCCTGAGGTCAAGAGCTACATGTTCCACTGGCTGAGCCAGGGGGGCGTCCCGAGAACACCTATCTTATTTTAGGTTTGAACTCCCAGTTTTGAAATACAACACGGTGCCGATATATGGAATCTTACACCATCTGCATGTGGAATGGAGTGCGGTGGTGTAATTCGAAGTTATACTGGGGTCGGGGAACTTACGGGCAGACACAGAGTGGCCAGAGTCGGGAGTGGACCGTCTAGGGCCAAGGGAGCTGCGGCGACTCCAACCCGAGACAGAAGCAAACGAGTGCGGGGCACCGATTGGCCGATGGCACCCATAACCCTCAGACCCGGGAGGGCGCCTACCGTTCCAAACTACACAGCCAGAGATGCGCCCCAGTGTCCGGCTGCAGCCTGGGGTGGCGGCCACACTTCTTCGCCTCCCCCGGGGGCCCGTGGGTGACACCGTTCGCGGGGCAAAGTCAGGAACGGGCTTCGCGCTGCGATCCCAGCGGATACGAGCAAGTGCCAGAGCTGATTCGCGTGTTTGTGCGCTTTCTACAGCAATGGCCGAGGTTACTTAGAACTCATCCAAAAATGCGTTCAGCGAGGACAGTTTTATTGCTGATACTGTTTAGAATCGGTGCATGGTGATAATTAGAGGGGCACCGACGTTTAGTCCCCTTTTGGTATTTCACATTCTCTACAGATAATTCACCCTCGTTGCCCGAACCAGCACAGCCTGCGCCTGATCCCCCCGCCGGGTGGCGGGGGCCACATGACTGGGTCTCTGAGGCAGCCCAGCCTGCACCCTGGACCAGTGAGCAAAGAGGCTTCCGGGCCCTCATCGGGCTGCCCCGTCAAGGCCCCGGGCCCCAGGCGGCAGCCCCGAGCTGCCCTCTGCCCTTTCCCAGGTCCTGGCCCAAGAACCCGGGTGCATCACACAGGGCATCACACACACGCTGAGGCGGCGTGCTTTGCCGCACTAAACTCCCAGAGCACATTCATTCGCGCCTCTCTTCTTCCATGCGTCCACCAGGGCCCTGGGGCACCTACGTGTGACCAGGACAGGTTCTCTGCTTCCCGGAGAGTCAGACCGTTCTGACATCCTTGTCCCACCTGAGTGCCGGAGCTGACCCAGCCCGCACGCACACGGGCCTCAGGAATGGGCCCGACTCTGACGACCTATGTTTGCCTCTCAAGCTCAGGGGGCCTCCCCGTGGACCTACCGGCCTAAGAAACACGGAACGTGGAAGACCTGTGCGGCAAGTAAGATCGGAGAAGAATGTACGACGACAGAATCCACGCTTCCCACTTTAGAAGAAAAACAAAAACATTGCCATGTCCTTTAGACGCCTTTTGTCCGCACAAGGTTGACTGTGTGTCTGTCCTGTCCATCCCGTGCTCTCGGCTCAAACTCGCCTGGACAACAAAACACGGCGTCTGTCTCTGCACGCTCTCTGCGCCCTCGCTGTAATGTCTTACTCTTTCTCAAACCTGTCTTCCCCAGGGACTGCGTTACAGCCACCTCCCACTGCTGGCAAAGAGCCTGCCCAGAGCTCGTCCCCCGTGACACGGGAGGATGTCCCCGGCATTTCGTGCTTCGGAGCTGTAAATCATCTAAACTGCAAGCCAAGAGCTGGGGATTATCATCAGCCGGAAGGAAAGCTGCACCGCCACGCACGAACCCCCTGTTTATGCTTGAGTCCGGGTAACAGCTCAGCCCAGGCAACTCTTTAAGGGCCGGTGCCCAGAGGGCCCTGTTATGGGTTCTTCCGACTGATGGCACGGTGGGCCATCTGGGATACCACTGATGCCTCCCGTGGTAACTCACGTAATGATATCCCAAACTCACGTCTACTGGAGAAGGTCACTCAACACAAAGAGGGCCAACCGTTCTGCCACAGTCCTGCTCTCGGCCTCCAGGAGAGGTGTCCGAGGGGACCTTCCCACCTGAGCCATGGAAGAAGGAAAGTTATACCGTTTCCTTGCTTTTATGTTTGCCTTCCTCCCTGTATTCTTTATAGGAAATGAGGGCAAGGAAAAGACAAGAACCCTGTATTTGCTCCCAGAGAAGAGGCAGAACTCGGACTCCGTCGGCACCGCCGGGCTGGCCGGCAGAGGCGACGGGCTAGGGCATCTCTTAGTTCATGGGGACGGGCCGCCGGCCTTCCTTCCCCCTTCACAGCCTGCCGGCTAAGAGTCCTCACGACTGGGCGCCCACACACAAGCCCCATTCTGATTACAAGCGTCCGTGCCACTGTGTTTGGAAACTTTCCCAGAAGCGTCCTCCATTTGGCTAATCAATTCACTTGAAGACTCTCAGCTCTGAGTCCAACTGGAGTGAGAACCAATGTATATTGTGAAATATGTCTTGCTTAACGTTTTTCACAAGAAGACATGCTGTGCCCATTAAACTCAGTATTTCTACAACATTTTGTTCTACACTCCAGTGCACGGCCAAGTGGTTTCTAGCACGTTCTTGTGCAAGTGAACGAAAAAGCAAAGCGTGCAAATGGAATCGCCCACGTGAGGGGAAAGTGTGACACAAACACAGAAATAGTTCCCTTTGCCCGTTTCATCCCCATGATTCTTTCTCTTTGTAAAATTAGAAAACCCTGCTTTGAATGAAAACTCCGGTGGCCTGTCATTTACGGTCAGTTTAATCACTGACACATTCCTAAAACCAAAGAACTCATTCTGAGACGGGCAGACACGGTCCCTGCCGAACGGCACTCTCCGGCTTTCCAACTTTTTCGTCTGACGTTTGACTTTGAATCTGAGGACCTAACTCGGGAGGAGCTGGATCACATCATCGCGTCTGACAGTAAAGGAGTTTCCTCCTGGGAGGGCCCACAAGCGAGAGCAGCCCCAAGCCCATTTTGGACTCAAGAACAGTGCCCACTGCCCCCGACGGGGCTGACTGTGCGGCTCTGGGCCCAGGGACAAAGGCAATGTGGAAACAGACACCTGTGTTCCTTTCGTCAAATCAGACAGACACAACCTTGGAAGCGTGCCTGCCTGGAAAGAGCAAGGGCAGAGGGCGCGGGGGGCTTCAGCCAGCCCACTGGCCGGCGGAGGAAGGACGGAGAGGAATGGAAAGCCTGGAGGCCGCGGGAGAACCCGTTTGTGGCAGACCGTCAGTGTCGCCAGCTAAACCCACGCACAACCCACGTTCCCGCCGATTCGAATTCCTCCTTGTTGATTCTGAAGTTCAGAGTGGACCCCTGCAATCCGTGGGCCAGCGGGCCTCGGGTTTTCTCTCCTCGTTCTTGGGGGAGGCTCGGTGCCACGTCCAAGCCTCGCGGCTGACCACACACCGAGACCCTCGCTGGTCAGCCCCTCACCGGGAGCGCAGGGGGCAGAGCTCACTGACGGGAGGGAAGCCGGTGGGACCCGACAGCACGTAGTCGTCTGGGGTGTTTGCCGCCGGGGGTGTTACTTCTGTCATGATTCCGCGGAGGCCGGAGGACTGAGCCCTAGGTGTCCAGAGGGTCGGCTTCTCCCGGAACCGCTCTTCTTGGCGTGCGGTCTGCTGACTTCCCCTCGCCCTCACTGGGGCATCCCCACGTCCCTGTCTGTGTCCTTATCTCCTCTCCCCATAAGGACACCAGCCCTATTGGATGAGGTGCTGGGAGTCCGGTTTCCAACGTGAGAATTTCGAGGGGTGGGATGCAACTTGGTGCACGACGTCTGTCCGGGTAGAAGGTCTCCTGTGGAGCTCTTCCCTGTTTGTGGGACAAATGCTTCTCTTCCTTCCGGAAACGCCTGGGTCTGTGCCGAGGACTGATTCTCCTTTCAAGGTCATCAGTTCTGCTGGGTGTGCAGGCCTCTCCCGGCTCTGGGGTTGGGCCTCCATGTTTGGAACTTCTGTGGAGACCCTGCTGAGCCCCTTCCACCTGCCCGAGGTGGCCCCCTCAGGCCACACAGACCCGCTAGGCTCCTGTCGTGCCACTCAAGGCCCAGAGCGTGCCGTGAGTGAGAGAACTCTGCTGTTGACACTCAAGTGCGACCTGTTGTTATCTGGCTCTTCCTAGTACAGGAGTGTTGACACTGGTCTAGAACATTCTATTGATATGCACGGCTCGGGAAAGCTGAGCTGGGGGGCATCAGTCAAGTCTTCCTTTGTGTACACTTTGTGCTCAACTCTATAAGGACTTATTATTTAAAATGAGGGAAGGGGGCGCCTGGGTGGCTCAGTCGGTTGAACGTCCAACTTCAGCTCAGGTCACGATCTCATGGTTCGTGGGTTCCAGCCCCGCATCGGGCTCTGTACGGACAGCTCGGAGCCTGGAGCCTGCTTCGGGTTCGGTGTCTCCCTCTCTCTCTGCCCCTCCTCCGCTCACGCTCGGTTTCTCTCTGTCTCTCAAAGATAAATAAAGGTTAAAAAACTAAATAAAAACAAAACGAGGGACGTGAACTGCAGGCAGGAGGACGAAGGCCGAACAACGCAGACTAAGACTGATTTTTACAGACTAGCGAAGATGCCACCAAACGTTTTCTAAGTGTCTCCTGCCTTTCAGCTCCCTGTCTCTGTTGTGAGCCCAGAACAGCGTGAGCTGAAGCTGGAAGGAGCGCGGAAAACACCCCTGTGTGTTAGCAGGCCGACTCTGCTCAAGGGGCCGTCTTCAGGGACGCAGACCAGTAGAGGGAGGACAGGGTCAGCCACAGCCGCAGAGCACGCGGTCCTGGGGCGGGCGGGTGCTGCGGGTTCAGAGACCCTCACCATGCTCGAGGGCGTTTTGGGATCTCTGTGCGGTGACACCCGGGTCTCTCCGGAGCCCTTCTTCAGGACAGTGGCCGGACGATGCTGGCAGAGTGGGCACGACATCCTGAATCATCGCAGGTGTGGCCGGGAGGGCTGTCACCTGCCCCCACTGCCCCCCCCCCCCCACCGAGAGCTGGCGACTCTAACGCTCCCTCTGGGAACACAAGAAAGCCTCCACTGTGTGTGCGCACGACTGACGTCCCCACGCAGGCACGGTGGACAAAGACAGAACTTCCCCAGCTGACGATTTGTCATCTAGCCTTTACGTTCTCCTAGCCCAGGGACATGCCCCACGACTCCGTTGTGAGTGGAAAGTCGATGGCCGACCCCGGGCCTCCCGGCGCCCAGAAGATAGTTTTAGGAGTCTGTCAGGAAATCCTGTGGCCCCAGGCCCAGGGAGACTTTTTATTTCCAAGCCAGTTATTGATTTTGGTATGAAGAAAATAATTTGCTATTGTTGCTTAAGGTGTCACCGGGAAAAAAAAATCCACTCCTGTTTGGTTTGCTAACCGATGGCAGTTGGGATTTGCCTTTTCATTATCAGGGCAGCGGGAGCTCCTGGGTGGAGGTGTTTACTACTTAAAGGTACTACTGTCTTTATGAGACATGGCACGCTAATCGAAAACACAAGTAAACTGAAAATTAAATTTAAAAGCCTATAATTTAGTATCTTCCTGGCCAGGAGTGATGGCTTTCATTTGCACGCGGGTCGGAGCTGTTCAGGGTCAGTGTGACGGGGCTGTTGGCAGGGCCTCTTCCGAGGGCTCGTGAGCTGATTAATCTCTTGGAACCAAGCTTTGTCTTCTCCAGCTCAGTGAACAACTTCATTCCAGCTGATGAGTTCACACAGGGGTCAGAACAATCCTCATTTCTGACAATCCCACGGAAAGGGAATTAATTTTATGAGTTAGTGCCACCGCGCTTAAAACGAGGCTGGAAAGAGGGAAGTTAACATAAGCAGCAGCGAGAAAATCTGGGTGCAAACGCTCGCTTGATTAAAACTAAGGAAAATATTTGCTTAACAAGGTGAGGGGACCAGAGACGAGAGGGTTCAAAGAGTCAGGAACACACCAATGGGGCCTCTCCCTTCGGTAAATACCAGAAACGTTTTATCAAACTTTTGTTCTTAGGGTTTAACACGAAAAAGACTCATAAAGGAGACAGATAAGAACAGTTTGAGAAGATTAAACCATTGTGGCCACAGCATTAAAAAGATAAAATTTTTAAAAAATGACTTGAATATGCAAGGAAGTCCTATCAGATGCTAGTCAAATACTATCATAACAATTACGATCGCAAAAAAATTCACTTAAAATTTTTTAACGTTTATTTATTTATTTTGAGACCAGAGAGAAAGAGCTTGAGCAGGGGAGGGGTAGAGAGCATGACGGAGAGTCCCAAGCAGGCCGCCCACCGTCAGGGCAGCTCGGGAGGTGGGGCTCGATCCCATGAACTGTGAGATCGTGACTTGAGCCGAAACCAAGAGCCAGATGCTGAAGTGCCTGAGCTGCCCAGGCGCTCCGACAAAATCACTTTCGTAAATTCAGGCAAACACATACAGAATGTCCCTTAGTTGCAGGGGTGCGACACTCTTTTCCTTCCGCCTCAAGGAGACATGAACGCATAGTCACAAGTGTGCATAAGGCTGTGTCTTAGGCTGCATGAGCCCCCACATCCAAGCTCCAACCCCACCACCTTTAAAAGTGATTGTACTTGAACATAAGCTCTTTAAACAGGTGATTAAGTTGGAATGAGGTCGTGTGGGTGGGCACTGATTCGACAGGACCAGGCCCCTTACAGGAGGAGAGGTCAGGACATACATGCGCACAGAAGGTTGACCGCGTGAGGACTCAGGGAGAAGGTGGACGTCTACGTGGCCAGGAGAGCCTCCTCGGGCCAACCAGCCCGGCCCACGTTGTGGATCTTGGACCTCCAGCCTCCAGGGCTGTGAGTCACCACATGTCCATTGTCGGAGCCTCCTGGCCCGTAGGATTTTGTTGGAACTCAGAGGGGAGGACCAGATGCATGCAGGCTTCCCGACTGTCAACAAGACAGCAGAATGCCCTCTCACGAGGGCTCTGTTTACCACAAGAGACAGTAAGAACACCACCGGCGTGTTAGACGCCCATCTCAGAACCCTCCCTCTGGACCGGCTCCTGACTCCATCGTGAGGTGCACGGGTTGGAGTCCTCCTTATTTCGCTGGCTAAAAAGCCAAGTTAAAGCGTTCCTTCAAAGTCATGGTCTTGAGACTCAGTCCGAGGGGCTTTAGCTCCGGAGGCAGATGCTCGACACACCTGCTCGTCCCTAACCCTGCCCGACAGCCCAGCCACCTGTCGCCCTGCGCTGGCCGTCTGTTCCCCGCTTCCAGGGCCACAAGCAGCCCTCCGGCCACAAGATCTCAGGTGAGGGCACATCCACACACACTCCCCGACTCCCACACACCTAAACCTGGATTCAGCCGTGGCTGCGTGCTCATCATGCACGGATCCAAACCAGTAGGTATTTAAACAGGTGCTATCAATGTCACAAGGTGCCACACACGTTTACATTTCCGTCACTTTTTCCCTGTGGCCCTGAAGCTTGTCTCGGGGCAGAGGAAGGGCAGAAAATGTCTTACGTTTGGACTTAGTAACAGAACTGAACATGAAGAAGCTTCAGGAAGCAGAGACCTGGAAAGAAGTTCCAAATTTCGTGGTCTGTAACACACTGTTGGCCGTGCGGATTAGCTGTCCATTCTTTGCTGTGCTGGTTTCCTTTTGATGCTCTCTAATTTCTAGGGTCACCCCCAGCTACTTATACAGATTTCACCTGGGCTCGGGGGTACAGTAAACACTGAACCCACCGCAGACACGGGACAAGGTGGAGTGGATTTGGGGGGCCCATCGTTAGTCGGGCTGCTAGAATTCAGCTTCTTGCCACAGGGACGTGGGTAGGAGCCACCTGGCCCCGGAGCGGCTTCACCCACGTGGACAGTCCTGCACGTGGCCAGCCCCCCTCCTCCTCTCCCTCCCCTCATCCAGTCCCGAGCCAATGTCCCGAGGGCAGGGGGCTGCAGAGGATCCCTTCCCATGAGGAGTGACACTCAGGGCCTGGCTGATGTGGTTATGAGGGCTGTGCACTCTCGCTGCTAACCCGACTGCTCCTCAGTGTGTGCTCGGTGAAGCCCCAGCTCCGCCTTTTGCAGAAGGGGAAACTGAGGCCAGGGGCTGGAGGCTCCTCCCCTGCCAGTTGCTGGCTGGCTCAGGAGGTCTGCAGGGAGGTGGGGAGACAGAAGTTACTCCGCCACTTGCGCTCGGAAATCAGGGATTACGGTTTCTCGAAAGAGATTCCCCCGTGAGTGTTTTCCACTCTTCGCTTTCGTCAGATTGGTCTTACTTAGGAGCTGCTCTCTCCGCACACACCGACCCATGGGTGGTCGCGGGAACAGCCCTGAGGGAAGGGGCTTCCTCTCTTCTGCCCAGATGCGTGGTCCAGGGGCGGCAGGCAGGGCACCCCCTCCCGCCCACGAATCCCTGCCATCCCAGCCGCTGCTGTGTCCTTCCAACCCCAGCTCCGGGCATGGCGTTACCGCCGTGGGCACACTGCCCCGCATCCCGCCGCGTGGGGCCCACGGTCACCCAGGCCAACCCCGCCGCCTTTCCCAGCCCTCCTTGTGCTCCACGGTCCTGCCCCGGAATTTCTAGCCTCCTGCTCTAGACTGGAAAATTCTCGAGAGCAGAGGCCATCGGCTCTTGTCCCCGTGCCCCTGGGTCCAGGAGGGCGAGGGAGGCCTGAAGAATGAGCATGACAGGCAAACAGATTCCACCTGCGTCCTCAAACCCGTGAGTGCCTTTGTCCCCAAGGACACACAGGATGTGTCCTGGGAAGGGGGACTTTTGTTCCTACAATCCTGATGTGGGGTTGCCCCAGCCAGGGCCTGCTCCAGGGCCCCCCAAAAGCCCACCTTTTCCTCCATTGTAGGTGGGCTTGGCCCCGCGTATGCCCTCTGTCCACACAGATGCTGCCGTGCAGTCTAGACGAGCCCCGAGGAGGCCGAGAGTGGCCCTGTCTTGAGTCTTGAGGCCAGTAGGGCAGGCGCAGGGCCAGACGGGACTCAAGAGCCAGGAGAGATTCGCGGCAGGAGGCTCTGGGAGGAGGGACGCCCCCTCGGTGGGGGGGACGCCCCCTCGGCAGGAGGAAACGGTGCCCCTTCAGCAGAGGGCAAAAGTGAGTGCATCAATCCCCTTGGCCCTGTGGGAAGCTGTTGGGAACCATTTCAGCCGTTTACATGCTTTGCGTCAGCCCGTCTCACCTCTGCTGGATGCCAGGCTTGGGCCCGCGTGTTGGGGGCTCTCACCGCCCCGTCGGTGCCCGCAGGAGCAGGCAGCGAGCCCTGAGTGCGTGTGGCCTGCTGCGCTAACGGCTCAGGGGCAGGTGACACACGCGTGCCCACCGTCCACGCACACGGCAGCTGCTTGTCACACTGCGAGCGACCTCCCCACCCTGCCGGCCGCACAGGTGGGCTTCAACACCCACCGCATCTCACGGCCTCCGCGGCAGCGGCTCCTGGACGTGGCTCCCGCCGGCCGGTCCGGCCCCATGCCCGCCGGAGGACAGGCCTGTGCATCAGCGAGGGGCTGGACGAGCCCGTGGCCGTCAACAGGAGGGTGCTGTGACTCCGGCTACCACCTCGGTCTCCCGTTGTCTCAGTTTCCTCCTCTGTAAAATGGGGCCAATTCCAGTACCTTCTTCGGATGGGGCAGGGAGGGTGTAGAGAGATACTACCCGAAAAGCATTAAAGTGGCACAAGGCACGTGAGAAAGGTGTAGACACCCCACACGGGCCGCATCTCACGCAGCGTGCGAGCCCGGGGGACAGGCGTGCCCCAGACGGAGAAGGGCCCCAGGGGAGACCCGAGGTCTGGGGAGGCCGGATCTGAAGGGAAGGGCCGACTGACTCCTCCAGATGGACAGCCGGCCCGGGGCTGTGGCCCGGGACGGCCCGCCGGGCAAGAGGCAGGATGACAAAAGGGAGGGCCGGCCACCTCCCCGGCCTCGGAGCAGGGCGTCCACAGCATTTCTGCGGGGTCAGGAAAATCAGGATGAAAAAATATCGATGATGGGCATCTTCATGAGTTTCTCAGAAAGCTAAGTATCGCCTGGAATCACCTCCTTGCTCTAAGTTTTGGGGTTACAACGTGCTTTCTTTTTAAAACCTGTCAATAGCAAACGTTCTTTTAAAATAACATCCTGGGTCAAGTAAGAGGCAGTTTGGCCCGCCCTATTAATTTTTTCAATGGGATGCGTCCACGGTTTCCTCCTGTGGAGGGTGGTCTTCGAAGGATTTGAGGCCTGACAGAGAACCAGAAGGTGGAAGGAGTGAGTGTGCATTTGGGGTGTTTCGGGGTTTGTTTTTAATATGGGAGGAGCCTGCGTGTGCAATCGGACGGAAGGGCGGAGCCAGTCTGGGGCTCAGAGAGAAGGAAGGGGGGGGATTAACGAAACCCCTGTCTCTCGAACAATCGCTCTAGCAGGTAAACATAGATACAGAAAAGACCCACCTTCCCATGATCTATAATCAGGAGGAAAATAAATTAAAAACAAGGGTTTTTAACAACTTTTTTTTTTTTTTTTTTTTTTGCCCCCCCCCCGGATCTACTGCCTACGTGAAGACTGGTAGGCCTGAGCCCGGGGCCATTTCTGTCAGTGGGTGACAGTCACATTATTCTAGCCCCAGGCACATCTTATTTACATAATTGCTCTTTGGGCAAATTTCTGCATTTTTCTGCAGAAACCCTGGCTCTTTTACTGGCATCCTCCTCCAACTCCTACTTTCACTCCATGGTTCATATCCCTGAAAAATAATTACAAGCTTTGATATTTAAGAAATCATTACCCACTGATTTAGATAATGAAATAATACCAACTGCACCAAGGCGTTCTGTGGTTCTTACATACTTCCTGCTGTCTCTAACATCATTTAATGATTGATTTTCATTGCAAAGTTAAGAAAAAAAAAAAACTTCAAATTCGAAACACAGCATAGACATCAATGCTCAGAAGCAAAGAAGGCATTTTATCTTATTTTCTGTGTGGTACTGAGGCACATTTAAAGAGAGGAAGATCTTCAAAGCCAGTAGGCAGCATTGCATGTTTTAAAGAGAGTCAGATCGCTTTGTCATTTTAAAAGCCCTTCCGGTTTGCCAAATGGGTCTATGGACTTGTACTTCATGAAGCCAATCTGATCCTCTTTTTTTTTTTTTTTTAATGTTTATTTATGTGTGAGACAGAGAGAGAGACAGAGAGAGAGGGAGAGAGAGAGAGCTGGGAGGGGCAGAGAGATAAGGAGAGAGAATCCCAAGCAGGATTCTCTGCTCAGAGCAGAGCCCGACGTGGGGCTCAATCTCACAAACCGTGAGATCTTGACCTGAGCTGAAATCAAGAGTCAGGTGCTTCGCCAACTGAGCCCCCAGACGCCCTGCCAATCTGACTGTCTTTGGAGAGATCAATCTCATTTACCCGTTCATCCTTCTATCGCCATTCTTCTATCATCACAATATATATAATAATAATCGAGAACTGGAGATCGGGAAGAGAATCAAGGAAACTTTCAATACCCTTGGCATCGTGTAATATTGTGTATTTGATGGATTCAGTGTCTCTTAACATCTTAACTTTTTTTTTTCTAATAGTAAAAGTAACTCAGGCTTATTATAGAAAAGTCAAATCATCCTAAAATGAGGGGGAAAAAGTGAAAGAGATTCATTTAACTGTCAGGGTGGAACATTGTACTTTCCTCTACCCTCTTACGTTCTTTGACTGAGGGCCTGTGAATTTAGCTGACAAAAGACAGATTAGTAGGGAGAATGGAATACAAATTTATTAGTATGTTATGCACATAAACGTTCACAGAAAAGTGAAATTTTAAAAAGTGGTTGGACTCAGTCTTATACACTATTTTAACAAAGGCAAGAGTCTGGACTTTAAGAGTTGAGCTCTTGGCAGGTGACTTAGACATATATGAGGAACTAATGGAAGATTAGGGTCATTTTAATCAGGTTTGTTTCTCCTCCCCCTGCCGACCCTCTGTCTCTGGTGGTGGGTGTCGCTGGAGTGATCTAGAAGGACACCTGTACCTGGAAATGTATGCCCTGATTTTAGGTAGAAACAGAGACGGAAGAAAATTTTTCTGTTATCTGTTGATTCTTGCCTCCAGCTCAAAATAGTGCTTATACCAAAATGGATTCGTTTAGGGTGAAATATTCTGATCAATTTCAGTCCCAACTCCAATAGATAACCTTTTCCAAAACTTACCTATTTAACAAAAAAACAGTACTATTGTAGCAATGGTTTTCCAAAGTTCTAAGAATGAAAGCATTCTTATTTTTTGTAAAGGGCACAAGTTAATTTGCTGTATAACACATGATTCAAAATTTATTGGCTTAAATAACAGGTGTTTATCATTTCCCTCTGGGTAAGCTGGGCACTTCTCCCTTCTGGAATACTTCCTTCCTGGAACGTTGCCTCACACTGACCCAGACGTGCCGGTCTGTGCTCTAAGTCACTCTGTGACTGTCACTCTTGCGTGTTTACACCGAGACCCTTCCCTTTAGACTCCATCCAACCTACGCTCCAGTGTCCGTAACCCCCTCATTTCCCTGTTCTTCCCTTATTATGAAACTCTCTGAGCTTCTCTGAGCTCTGATCAAGTCTCTGATCTGCGTTATCTTCTCCCCAACTTGCCGGACAAGCTTGCGCAATGCGACCACATCGGACCACACAGGGGTGTTCAGGCACCACCCTGGCCCCTGTCGGATGCCTGCTATGCCCAGACTTGAGAGAGCTCAGCTGTCAGCAGTGGATTTTTTCGACTGCCCCCTCCTCGGGTAAAGATGTGTCTTCCTGTTTTCCGTTTCTCCCTTTGCCAACAAAACCCCTCTCTTGCCCTGGATGCTGGATATTCTTTCTGGATCTCCCCCCACCCTTGGCTTGTCCGCAGGCAAGCATCCCCATGTGGGGTGTACTTCCTGGATTCCACCCTTCTGCACCCCAACCCCTCGGCCAACAAGCGAATGCAGTTGTCCTTCATCCTAAAAGCAACAGCAAAATCACATAGACGTGTGTTTTCCTCCACAGCAACTGTTGTTTTTTTATAGCCAAATTTCTTAAAGTAGTACATCCTTTAGTTTTATTTTCTTCCTTCTCGTTCATGTTTTAATTTGAAGAACAACACGCATAGACATTCGTGTGACGTGTGCTGATCCTAAGTGTGTACTGAACAGGTTGATGAATTGGTGTCTTTGCACAAATGACCACCACCCAGATCAGTAGTAGATAAAACACGCTCAATGCCATTTGCCCCGTCTCTGCCCAAAAGTAGCCTCTATTTGACTTTTATCTCAATAGATTACTTTTGCCTCTTATCAAGCTCCTATAAACAGAACCACATGGCCTGTGTTTTTTTGTGTCTGGCTTTGATAGGCCAGCATAAGGTTTGTGGGACTGACACACATAGTTGGATGAATTGACAACTTACTTGGGTTTTTTTGTTGTTGTATAGCGTTATATTCTATGACCCCACAATTTGTATCCATTTCCCCTGCTTTATCTTTTTGGTCACTATGAACACAATTTCTATGAACATTTTATATATGTATCTTTAAGCATGGATAAGCTAATTTCTCTTGGACTTCTACTTAGGGATGGGATTGCTGGGTCACGGCATAGACATATATCTAGCTAAGGCAAGTAAGTACAACCAAACAGATCTAAAAAAGGTTGCGCGAACTTACACGCTAAAACGGACAGAGGAGTGTCCATTGTCTCTGAACCCTGCTGGACACTTGGCATTTTCTGTCTTTCTCAGTTTTCCATTATGGTGGGCGTGTGATGGTATCTGATCTTGGACTTGATTCTCTTGCCCCTGATGATTAATGACGTTGAGTACACTTGCTGGTTGGCATTTTCATACCTTTTTTAGGGAAAGCTTATTTATAACTCTTTTTTTAACTTGATATTTATTTTTTTTTCTTACTGATTTATGGGGGATCTTGCATATCCTGGCTGGGTGTCTTCGTCAGACGCTTTTATTGCAAATACCTCCTCCCAGCCTGTGGCTTATTTTTTTCATTCTCTTAACAATGAACAAAAGTTCTTTACATTTTTTTTTCATGCAGAAATGACATTGTCACAGGACAATTATTTAAAAAGACAATCCTCATTGAATTATGGTATGTTCTTTGTTATTCGTGTTTTCTTGAATTTCTCTCGGCTATGTTTTCTAGTTGCAGAGTGAAATCCTGCATAGCTTCCCAGAGATCTACTCCTGTGTATTTAGTATTGTCTGTCTCTGTGCTCAGGGGCCAGTAAGCTGAGGCCCACTGGCCAGGCTGCACCACCAGTCTGTTTTTATATGGCCTCTAAGCTAAGAAGAGTTCCTATGCTTTCAAAAGTCCATTAAGAAAAAAAGAGAGAGAGAGAGAGAGAGAGAGAAGGAAATGATATACAACAGTGATTATATGTGGCCTGCAAAGCCTGAATAATTTCCTGTCTGGACCTTTAAAAAGAAAAATTTTGCTGACGCCTGACATTTTATAAAAATTTATTTTCCATTTGTTTATATTTGCACACAAACCACTATTGATTTTTCTATTGACCTTGGATTCAGTGACCTTATTAAATTCATATTATTTTACAGTTTGTAGATTCTCTTGGATTTTCTACCCACATAGTCATGGCAAGAGCAAGCAATTTTCTTTTCAACCTCTGCAACTTTTGTTTCTTTTTCTTGCCTTATTTGTTTGGATTTCTAGAAGATTGTTGAATAAAGGCGGTGAGAGCGGGCACTGTCTGACTATTCTCGACCTTAGGGAGGAAGTGTTCAGTATTTCATCATTAAGTACAAGGTTACCTACAGGTTCTGTTTTGATTTTTATTCATTATCACATTAATACTCTTCGTATTTCTACTTTGCTGATGTCTCCCCTTATGAGCAGATATTGAATTTTCATTAGCCATTTGCTTTCAGTGAAGCTAATAAATGACCAGGTGGCTTTTCTCTTTTATTCTGTTACTATGGTGAATCACATTGAATCATTTTCCAGTTTTGAAGTCAATGTACGCTCCTTCAATAATCTTGTTCAGGGTCCTTTAGATACCAAATATACCACTGATTCTGTTCATTAGTATTATGAACTAATTAGCATTAGTATTATGTATTTTCTTTGTCCATAATATTCTTGCCAAATTTTTATTTCAGAATTACCCCAGTTCCATAAAGTGCATTTAGAATTACTTCTATTTTCTCTATTTTTTGAAAGGGTTTGAGTAAGATCAATCTTCTCACTTCCTTGAATGACTGGAAGGATTCACCAGTGAAGCTCTTTGTGTCTGACGTTGGTTGGTGAGCAGATTTTTAATTGTAGATTCAATATTGTTGACAGATCTGGGGTGTATTTGGTTTATTCTTGTGTCAGTTTTGATACAGTGTATTTTTCCAGAAATGTGTCAATTCCAAGAAATGTTCTTTTCAAACAGATTGACAAAATTGTTTATTGCCTTTTTCATGTTTGTAGACTCTGTAATGATACATTCTTTGCCTTTATATTTAGTGTACCTCTGGCCAAGAGCATATAGTTGAACTTGTATTTTGACCCAGCGTTACAATCTTTGCAATTTAAGTGGAATGTTTGATCCATTCACATTTAGCCTAATTACTTACATATCTGGATGTCAGTCAACCGACTGGATATTTGTTTTCAATTTGTCCTATTTATTTTTAATCTTTTATTCCTCTTTGTCTTTTCTGGTTTATTTTTTCTTTGATTATGTTTTTTTAGTTAACTCTTTGGTTATGGATTTTGAACATTCTTTTTGTAGCTACTGCAAAGATACTATATGCATCTTTGACTTATTATTCTTTACTTTAAATACTATTAATACTTTAAATACTTTACTATTTTATAAACTCTGGGAAAAATATCTTACAACAGTTTATGTTTACTTACTCTCTCCTATATTTTATGCAATTTTTGTAATACATTTCACAGGCACATGTAGTACAAACACCTCAAATTATAATTATTTTTGCTTTACAGAGGCAACATTGTCTCTCATATGTTTCCTGCATATTTACCTTCTTAGGTGCTCTTTGGTCCTTCCTAAAGTTATATGCTTCCATGTAGATTATTGGATAGCCCGAAGAACATTCTGTAATAATTGTTATAGTGCAAGTTTGCTGGTAATAAGTTCTAGATTGGTACATTTCCCCTGGGACTCTTCATCTATTGTCTTCTGGCTTTCATAATTTCTGTTCAAAAGTCATCTGTAAGTCTAAATTTTGCTCCTTTGTATCCAATGTTTCTTGTTTCTCTTATCTTTAGCTTCCTTTAGGATATTTTCTTTGTTTGTTTGTTTGCTTGCTTGCTTGTTTTAGGGAATTTGACTGTAATATTCCAAAGCGTGTGTCTGTCTTGTTGAATTGTTTTAGTTTTGTTGCTTTGAGTTAAGTGAGAGTCTAGATCAGTGGGTTGATGTCTTCTTTTATGAATGCTGGAAAATCCTCAGTAATGATCTCTTCAAGTGTTTCTTCTACCCATTCTTTCTCCTTTTTCTTTTGGACTCCGCCGAGATGGCTTCACCATAGCTTGTGTGTGTGTGTTTCTATTCTCTCCTTCTCTCTCCCTCTGTGTCCCTCCCACTGTCTTTCAATTTGGACACATTCTACTGTCTTTCTTCTGCTAATCCTCTCTGCTACTTTATTCACTAATCCTTTGTTCTACTTCATGTGCAAGGGAATCTGGGCAAGCAATCTGGCATAAAATGAGATGTTCACCAAACATAGAAATTCATGTGCTGGGTGGCCAGAATTAATGACAGATATCTACTAAACTGCATATAGTGTGCTTTCCTAAAGACATTTATCATATAGTTTGGTTTTTAGTTGTATTTATTCTAGTTTTTTGTTTGTATTTCTTGGTTTGTTTATAGCATAGCTTTAATTTCTGTAAATGTCTCTTTTGTTCCGTCTTAAATATTTCCAGAACTCTGACAATGCACTTACTTATCCCTTTCTTCTAAGATTGTATAGTCTCCCTTTTGAACATTTATGTGTATTTTTTTGAGTTCATATTTTGATAGCTGATCTTGTCTACAATATCCTTGAGATTATGGTGAACCAGTTGTCTGAACTCGTTGGATACCCTGTTTGTGTTTGTTGTTCACTTACTTTTTTGCCTATATTACCTCTCATCTTTTATTTCCTAAATCTTTAGGCCAGGTCCCTTTTTTCCTTTGTGCTTATCATTAATTTTTCTACTGCCAGATCTTTGCTAAGAAAAGCCTAGGGAGGGACACATGGAAATCACTTGGAAAAACATTTACCTTTGAACAGGACTTAACAAGGGGTCTCAAACATATCTTGAGAAATCTGATAATTGTGTTATTTGAGGAATGAGCACACCATAACTTGAAACAGGACCCCATTCGAGCTCTCTGCAATGCCAGCAGCCCTTGCTGCCTCCTTGTCTGGCCTCACTCTGGCTCCCCAACCCCCAGAGTCAATTCCTCTGCAAGGGAGCCAAGTTGGAGATGATGATAATGCTGGTCAGCATAATTCTCCCTTCAGCTTCTTGTCCCCTGACATTACTTGGTATTGAATCGGGTTTGCTCTTCTGTGGTCCAACCACCACCCTAGATCTCATTGCACTTGAAAAACAGCTTTGGCATGACTGTTGCATATGTATCATTTTTGAGGATTTGGCACATTTTTGCAGGCCTTGGCACATTGTCTCCCTGGTTTGTTTTTGTTAGTTGTGGAAATTCCTCTGTTTAATTGAAGATGGCATTTCTCTTCTTAAAAAATTAGTTTTTTCTTTATTTTGCTTCTCATGGGTTTTGATGGAGGGGAGGGGTGTTTATTCAGGAGGACCACACTTTCAGTTTTGCTTCTAGTGCCTTCAACACCAATTCTTAACCCTCAAGAGAAACCCTCCAGCAAGGTTCGGGGACACAAACTTTCTATTCTTACTGCTTCCTGGGAAAGACTTCCAAACTGCAAATTTGATCATAACACTGACATATACTCACACTGGCTCGCACACACAGGTTCAAGCCCACTCAAGCTCACACACACACACACACACACACACACACACTGTGGGATGGAGGGGGGATGTAACAGCAGAGGGTCAGTGTGGCTCCTGCTTCCACCTGTGGTGGGTGACTCTGACAAGCTCGGCTGCATGTCTGTGCGACAGTCTCCACACCTGTAAACTGCACGGTGTCCTTTCTGACCCAGCTGCTCCCACAGGTGGGGGAGTGGTGAGTGAGAACAGAAGGGTGTGATGGCTAAGCAGTCCTCTGCAACCAGGTTGTTAATGTTGTTGGCCACCCTCTGCACAGCAGCGTAGATGCTTAAAGAACTAGACCATCAGACCTCTCGTGCTTTTGCTTCTTGTGCAATGGCTCTCTGAAACCGGTTCACATTCTCCTGATCCTGGAGCACTGAATCACGGCTTTGGCATTCATTAGGCAGAGTCCAGGTAAACAAGCACACAGTCTTCTGACTTACTCCCTTAACTCCATTTGAGATGATCAGTTCTCACAAGGCCAAGACTGGTCCTGACAAGCAACCAGACAAAGGGGCTGAAGCCTGGACGCCCAGAGAGAAGGCTTCTCACATGGGTCATGACTGGAGAAGGCTGGCTCTCAGCTTGTGTGGAGGTCACAGTGGGAGCACTGCATCTGAGCTCTCTTGGATGCTTGCTTACCTTCCTGGTAAGTGACTTGTAATCAAATTGTTCTGGTGGAAGGACCAGACCACAGGGACCCGTAGTCCAGGGACAGCCACTGCCCTGAAGTAAAGTGACTCGCAGCCAATGGTACGACTTCAGGTCAGCACTCAGGGAGAGAAGGCGGCCTCGGTGATGTGGTTTCTGCTAAACTTCCCCAGGTTCTGTAACTGTGGGCAGGAAATGAGAGTAAAACCGAATGACCGCTTCTAGAAGAAGCATCCTCAACTTAGCTCATCTTCCTACAGCCCCACATTCAATTGGTCACAGAAATTAGATTTTCCTGCACTAGAAATAAAACCAGCTGTTTACCAAGAAGAATATTTATGTATTTAATGACATTGGATTTTTATATTTATCATTTAGAGTAGGCTTTAAAGACAAAAAAGTGCATTAGTGCTTTTATAGAATCTATTTCATTGCTACGGGTGAAAATACAAACAAAAATAATAAATTAGCTACTAATCGTATATGATGCATTGAGTGTATTTTTATGCCGATGAAAGTATATTTAACGAACACAAAGATAACATACATAAAAGGTTAGTGGTATTAATTGCAAAAATGGCTCGCTGCTCTGAATAAAAACATACAAAGCTAAGAATTCCATCAAACATTTAAATCATAATACCGTTGGCCATCTTTTTTGCTATAACAGTAAAATACAAAATAAGCCATTTCATCACTGGGAAAATACCTTCTTATTTTTTTTTCAAATAAAGACAACAAAAAAACTACCATGCGTTCCGTGCGGCTCCTTGGCGAGGGCACCGTCAGCTCCCTGATGTCACTCTGCTCTAAGCCGCTGCACTCGGGCAGGTGTTGCCGAGGGCACGGGCAGATGTTCTTTGGGCTGAGGTCGCCTTCCAGATGTCTCCCAGCCAAATTACGGAAAGAGCCCAAATGTCCATCCACTGACGGATGGATACAGAAGCTGTGGTTTGTAGATACAATGGAACACTACTCCACGATGAGAAAGAATGAAATCTTGTCATCTGCAGCAACGTGGAGGGTATTGTGCTCAGTGAGACAAGTCAGTCAGAGAAAGACAGATATCATACGTTTTCACTCATATGTGGATCTTGAGAAACTTAGCAGAAGACCATGGGGGAAGGGAAGGGGAAAAATTAGTTCAGACAGAGAGGGAGGCAAACCATAAGAGACTCTTAAGTACAGAGGACCAACTGAGGGTTGATGGGGGGGTTGGGGGGATGGGCTAGATGGGAGATGGGCATCGAGGAGGGCACTTGTTGAGATGAGCACTGGGTGTCGTATGCAAGTGGTGAATCATGGGAATCTGCCCCCGAAACCAAGAGCACGCTGTATACACTGTATGTTAGCAAACTTGATAATAAATTATATTAAAAAACCAGATGAAAGCCACCACCCAGAAACAGCGTGTCATTTCTACTGACATTTCATTGGCCAAAGCAACTCACGAGCCCACACCTGCTGTTGGGGGGCAGGGAAATACCGTCCCCTTCCCGGAGTGGCAGCAGTAACACCTGGCAAAGCCAGTGTCCCAGCAGCAGACCCTGGAGCCCACTGACCCCCTTCGCACCCCGCGGCACTGTTGTGGGTGTCTGGGGCCTGGACCAGAGGCGTCCACGGCGCTACCGCCCAGGCGGTGAGGGCTGCCCGTTCACACAGACCGCTCGGTGCAGGGCTGGAACATACGATAGATCATGTGTCGAACAGATGGGGGGGGGGGGACAGAGCACGAAAAGCACTTGTTAAACTTCAAGCACACTTCCATGCATTGCTAACAATAAGTGCAAACAGCACCCCTGCATATTCATGATGGGGCAGAAGGTTTATTCCTACGGTGCGTGAATATCGAATAGCCATGTTAGCCCGCGAATCTCCAGCAACAGCTGACAGCTGAGGATCAGAAGCCTGTGGTTTGGGGGAAGCCCATTCCCAACGCAGATGAACGGCCAAGAACCATCCTGCTACGGTTTGGGGACGGGAACACAGAACCATCAGTGACACAAGCTGTGGGGTCTGAAAGCTGCTGTCACTCTTGGGAGGAGGGAGACAAGGGCCGCAAGCCACAGCGAGCAAGAGTCGCACACGCAAATGGCCATGGCTGAAAGATCCTCTCGCCCCTCCCCCGGCAACAAAGCCAAGCTAGTTGTGACGGTGCTGGTATTGTTGCTGTGAAAGCGCAGCAGACAAGTGACACAAAGACAAGCCTGACAATCGGGACAGTCCAGCAGCCTTTCCTGCTCACTCCTCTGCCGACCGGTGGAGAGCACGCAGCAGCCACTCGGGGCGGATCCTGGGGGGCGGTCAGCACCCCCTTCACTGGAGGTGCCGTGACAGAGGCGGGTCTGCCAATGGGGCCTGCCGAGTCCGGAGAGGGCACCCCCCAAAACCCGCTTAGAAGTGGCCGCCTCCCTCCACCTCTGCAGGAGTAAAAACGCTTCCTGGCACAGAATGAAGATTTAATAGTAATAATAATAATAATAATCATAGATAAGCTCATAAAACCTGTGGCCGTTCCTTAAGTAGTCCTGTCCAGCTAGCATTGGGTTTGGTTTCTCTTGTCTCTACAGATTCATGCTGACTTTACCTTCATTTGCACCCACACAGCAATAATAATAACGAGCACACCGCTTGTAGGAGCACCGTCACCACTGAGCCCATCCGAGCTCCGCCCTGGGGAACTGGTGGAGACAACCGCCTTTGCTCAGGGCCAGCCAGCTGGTATGCCACGGAGCCAGGCTTCCAGTTCATTCTGGTGCTGCAGACACCAGGGGCTCCACCCTGTACGCCTGGCGTTGGATGGCGAGCCGCAGACCCTCACATCGAGTGCCTCTTGCCCGCCGGCCACATCACGCACCCTCCAGCTCACTTAGTAGCTTCGTAGAAGTCACTTCTTCCTCCCTGCTTGGAAGAGAACTCATGTACTTTGTGATGCACGATTTTGAATCACTTCCATCACCCACGGGGAAAGGTCAAGAAACCGTGGAGTCCCCGCCTCATTGGGTGGCATCCTGCTCATTGAGAAAATCTCTGAAGGGCGGAGGGGTGGGGGCTGCCCGCTTTCGTCAACGCAGCCCCTGTGCTTAATGGCAAAGGAGACCCCGAAGTCAAAGACAAAAGCGTGTGTTTAATTACATTTTTTAAAAGAAAACTTAATTGTTACTCAATTGTCCCTTCCTAATGACTTTCTAAAAGACAATTAAAAATATATACTCCCATGAATAAAAAAGAGCCTATCCTTTTAGCACATTATAGCTCATGTGTTCAAGAATAATTGAATCTCTGTCAATTATGATTCCGGTAAATTATAGGGAAGATCCATTCTTAGCCACGTGGATGGAATTGGAAGCTGGCATGGTCTGACACTGCACGCTTACTTTAATAAATTGACGACCTTATAATGGGCTCTTCCCAAAGCATTTTTCCCACTCAATTCATCACGTAGGTTGACCCACCTTCTGAGAGCTTGAGTTGAGGATCCCCCGGAAATATGAACAGAGGATGCGCCCGCGTTTCTCTCCTTCTAGCCCCCGGCTCACGCATCCTGGCCGGCCTCTACCCGACGGCCGGGTGGCTGGAGTCATTTCCCGCCTCTGATGGGCTCTGCTTACAGAGATTTATCTCAGGCATCCTTGCCCACTCCCAAATCTTTGCGTGGCTCCCACCTTTTCTAGTAACTGCACAGTCATACATTGCACCTGTGGGTGCTGTGCTGGGGTCCACCACTGTCTGCAGAGTAAGGAACCGACTTAGTTCTACACAGTGCGTGTCTTTCCCCGACACCATCTGCCGAACGACAGATTCAACCCCCGGTGATTCGAAGACCGTCTTTCCCCATATTCGTAGTCCTCGTAGATACACGGGTCTCTACTCTGTTCCACTGCTCCGTTGCCTGCTTTTACACCAAAAATCTACTGCGTTTATTACTATGGTGTGTGTATTTCTTAATGACCGGAGGGATAGCCTGCCGTCTCTTGTTTTATAAGGTTAATGCAGATCTTCATGAAATGTTATTCATCCATTAAATTTTAAATTTACTGTATATCAAAGTGGACTGTTGATTGGGATTTCATTAATTTTACAGATTTATTTTGAAGGAATTGACATCTTTGAAGCTGCCCCAGTGAAAAGCATAGAAAATCTGTCCAATTTATTCAGATCAGATTCTGTGTCCTATATTAGGATTTTTAGAGGCTTCTTTGTGGAGGGCTCGTGTGTTCTTGGTAAAATTAACTGCAGATACTCCGTAGTTTCTGTGACTATTTATGAACAGTTTGTACTTTGGAATGGCCTTTGCTGGTTCAAAGACATGTTGTTACGGCTGTAGATGGAAACTCCTTGGGCTCTTTGTGGTTCTAACAGTTCACCTAATAAACCTGTAATTTTCTCGGGTATATAACGCCAATAATGATAGCTTTTCTGTCCCCCAACACCAGAACTTGGGCAGCTATGGCCAATCGTCACACGAGCGCTCTAGCACCCCCAGGCTGGGGATCCCGGCCACGCTGACCGAGTCATTCTTCAGGGGACCCGGTCTCTCAGCCACGGGACTCTGGGGCTCAGAGACACTTTGTGGTTCACGTGGGGACCCCTCTAACCACCCTCAGATACAAGAGGAGCCCCGTCTCACCCTATGTCTCCAACCCCCACCACCGCCCTCCACTCATCTCTTCCCCCGTGGTGGCTACAGTTCCCAGCTTGCCCTCACGCTTGTCCCTGTGACCCCGTGGCCCTGTGGCCTCTGTTGTGCTGTAGTTGTTATCACACAACCACATCTTCCCCCCCTGAATGTGATCTGGGCCTGTGATGCTTCTAAAATGTGGTGCTGAGCCTGCCTGGTGACGCTGGGTTCAACCTCCTGAGAGAAGATCCCGTGGCACTTCCCTTTGTTTGTGGCCACATGTGTGCCCGACACCTGGACGCCCGGCCGCGGCCCCGGGGAGCACCTGCCCCTCGCAATGAGCCCCGCGGAGATGGCAGTGACCCCCAGGTGGCTGGGTGTTCCCTCCTGCCCCCCTCGGGGCCACAGTCGGGTCGGCAGGGGTGCCCATAGTGCGTTCACACGCTCGTGGAGACTTGAGGGGCGGGGGCCACACCCACATAACTTTTGGGCTCACTCACAATGCCGCTGAGCCCTGGTCCCCCATGGTCCCCGCTGCTCTGGACTCGGTAACAAAGCGAGGCCTCGTGCGGCCCCCACCAGACAGCAGGCCCGCTTCTTAGACTCAGCTGCCCTTGACTTGTCCCGGAGGAGCCGCTGGCCAGAGCCGCCTGGCAGGTTTTCAAGGGAAGGGCGCTGTCAGGCTTGGAACGCTCTCCCGGGTGCTGCACACACACCTTTTGCTCCTGTTTCTCTGGAAATAGCGGCATTTTGTGTGAATTTTTAACACCACAGGCCTCCTCCCACAGCCTGCAGGGAAGTCACCTCGCGATGTGGCCACTCAACTTAAAGCTCAGGGTGGTGCCCCTTCTGCGTGTGAACACATGGGGGCCATGCGTTAGAGTCAATCCCCCCTCCCCGGGCCTCCCGTGTGCCACCAGGACCAGGTGGCCGGTGCCACATGGATGTGCCATTCACGGGCATTTTGCTCAACGTCTGACGTTCCAGACAATTTTCCGTTTTGTGCAGCATCGCGGTGTGATGCTGGTACCGAGGGGCGTCTCTGCAGCGGGGGAAGCGGCTCCGGCCACAGGCCTCAGCGTGGGGATGGCGGCTGCCCGGCCAGAGCTGACAGGGGCCCACACGTCAGCGCGAGGCGACGGCAAGGCCCGTCACATCGCACACACGGCCTTTCCCGATGCGCATGGAGCACAGGGCCGCCACTGAGGGTCTGCCTGGGAAACAGATGTCTGTGGCCGTCCCCGTGGGGCAGCCCGCCTCCGGCCGGAGGTGACGTCACCCGTTTGGTGACATCCTTGCCTGCTCCAGCCTGGTCACGCTCCGGTCTGATGGGATCACAAGTCAGCCAGTGTCGGAGCCCATCCTGTCCCTCTCCTCCACCCAAGTGGCTGGCCCAGGTCGCCTCCTCCCCTGTGCGCTTGCAAAGAGAGTGGGTGACAAATGGCAGGAAAGGCTGGATGCTCCCCGCTCAGGAAACAGGCTGCCGCGGCCGCTGTGTTTGCAGAGCCTCTGTGAGCTTTGACCTCCACTCTAAACGAGACAGGCCGCGCAAACCTGCAAGACGGTGTCCGGCCGGCCACAAACACTTCCCACCAACAACATGGTCGCCTCTGAAACAGGACCACGTAAAAGCCGGAGTGTGCACAGCGGCACGGTTGTACGGCCTGACCATTTCAATTGCAAACAGGAGTAAGCCGAGTACCTTCTGGAAGGTAGCAAGATTCCTGCTGTGGACAGAGCCAAACGAGGCTTCTCGCTTGTGCCAACCTTACTTAGTGGTATTTGTGGAAGCGATAACAGAGGCCAGTACCTGAGATCCCTCTCTGGTGGCCAGCTGGAACTCCAGCCTCGTTCCCCGGGCCCTGGAATCACAGAATGTCAGCACTGACCAGGTGCCTGGGGGGGTTCTGTAGCGGGGGACCATCTGCGAGTCAACGTACACACAACGCTGTGCTTCCGGACTTGCTCACGCTGCTTGCTTCTGCTGTAAGAGCAACGCCCTCGTCACAGCCTCTCGTAGAAGAGAATTGCCACTGCCCTTATCCACGGAGAGGGCCACCCTTGGCTGACTGACGTACCGGGTTAGATCCAAAGTTGCCAATGACCTCTTAATTTTACAAGCCACACTTCCCCCTCAAAACTCTCCCTGAGTCCATCGTAGACATCTAATCTGCTTTCCCGGCACATGTGAAAGGCCACGCACGTCGTCGCCAAGGTCCGGTTGGCTTTTCTGGGGTGACGCCCACAAGGCGCTTCCTGCCTGGAATCCCAGCGACGCCCAGATGCATTCTGTGGCAGGCACGACCACGCTTCTGCCCGTCTTCCGGTCACGGGCTTCCTCTTTCCAGGGGACCCGGTGGCTCCCTTTGTGGAGTAGGATGTGCCCTGGTCAGGTGTGACCTTCCCGGACCCACTTTCTCCATTGAGCACAGCCCCCCCACCCCCCGCCCTCCCACTGCTAGCTGAGCAGCAAAACTGGCCGGAGAAAATGTTAAATACTAATTCTTCGGTCACATACTTAGAAGCGTGCTGGCCATTTTTTGTGGTGATGATTTTAAATGAAGCAAAAAAATCAAGTTCTGGGTAGGTGATATGTGTACACAAGTCACAAGGTTGAAAAGGGGTGGAAAGGAAGACCTTTCTGACCCTGCTGACCTCCGGCTCTAGCCCCTCTTGGAGTGCCGGCTCACAGCCACCGCGCCCCTACCCCCATCCCAGCCGGGGCTCAGAGGACAAGGGGCCACACGCAGTTTCCTGAGTCTGATCGATATCCACACGGGATCCTGACCGTCCAAGGATTCTGGCGGTTGCTTCTCCTGCTGACCACACGCTGGGATGGACTCTCCCCGCCACCCCCGTCCCCATGAATGGGAAAACCCACAGGTTTTTTAATAGCCACAGGTTTTCACCCCCGAGACTCCAGTTAGAGCATCAACTCAAAGCATGCAGATGGAGGCGGCTGGGCAGAGGCAGGTAGGTGACCACCGGTCCCAGCTCTGCCCAGAGACGGCCTGGTCCCTCTGTTTGGGGAAACTGTGCTGGGGTGGGCTGCCCTTTAGGGGAGGATGTGGGGGAGGGGGTGTGGCCAGCCCCACAGACCCCCTAGCGTGCTCAGCCGCACGACAGGTCATGGCGTCTGCCCAAGGTGGACCGTGAGAACAGGGGGAAGTGCGTTCTGGACACTTGCCCTCCCTGGAAGGACAGCGCATATGTATTTATCCACCTGTGCAGGGTGGGCAGACTGGAGGGAGACACAGAGTCAGGGGTGACACAGAGTCAGGAGCAGAGACTCCGGAGTGAAAGGCCAGCACTGCCCCTGCAGGCCGCCAGACCCAGGCATGCCAGCGATGTTCTCCGTGCCTCAGTCTCCTCAAATGAAACCCAAGGCACCCACACCTTCCCGCTCAGGAAGGACGAAGCAAGCTGCGTGTGAAGACGGAGCGCCTTGCGAATGCCATGAGGTGTCTCCCTAGCCCTTGGTTCAGGGCCCAGGACAGCAGGCTCTGCTGTGGGAGCTGGGGACACGTGGCCACCGGGGAAGGCCGAGCCCTGGCCTCGGGGCGGGAGCAGGGGCGAGGAGGGAGCAGCAAACAGGTCCCCGTGCAAATGTGCGAGGTCCCCACAGAAGCCTGTCGTAGGGACCGGCGGGGCTGCAGGAGGAAGGATGAGGGTGGAAATGTTATTTCAGGCCCCACACGCGCCTAGGCCTGAGCGAAGAGGGAGGCAGCCCCTGGTGAGGAGCCGGGGGCAGTTCCAGGCAGAGGACAGGGCAAATAGGCCTGGAGGCAGGAGTGGGCAATGTGCGTTCACATCCCTGAGAGCCTGGGCGACAGTACTTGGAGCAGAGCCCGACCAGATCACGGTGGGCCGGGCCGGAGGGGACACCATGGTGGGCTTGGGGTTCTACTCTGAGTCTCACGGGAACCCCTCTGAAGGTTTTGAGCCAGGAGTCACCACGATCTATGTGACACTGTACAAATGTGCTTCCGCGATTGGTGTCTTGTCTGATTTTTTATTCCATTCTTGACTTGGCTGGCCAAGGGACCCGCCTGGTCGACAAGGACCAGCTGGAACGCGGCCTCTCTTAGTTCCGGGAGTGGAACCCAGGGAGCAAAGGGCTTAATCGGCCACTGGTGCCAGGCGGGGTGGGTTCCGTTAACACTGCCACGATGCCCCGTCCTCACAAACCCTGAGTCAAGCCCTGGCGGGTGTGCCCCCTGCTCCAGAGAGGGATAGACACACAGAGGGAGACAGACAGAGGGAAAGGCACTCTGCGCCTCCCAGAAAGATCCATGGTCAAACAGATCGTGGAAGGTGGCCACGGTGTGTTTCCAACATTCATCATTCACGAAACACTCTAATCTCCGCAGCCTAGAGTTGTCCAAACATAATGTGACTTGATTAGAAAATCCTTATAAAACACTAACTTCGACAAAAGTGACTTCACTTAATATGAAGGGATTATTTGTTTTTGTCTTCTCTAGAGATTTCCTCATAACATCCCGGGCACCACTCCATGCTGTCAATACTCACGCGACACCGCAGTGCCCTCCCGGCTGGGACAGAGGACACTGCCTCGCGGGGCGGGCAGTCGCCGATGGCCCAGCCTCGCTCGAGGGCCACCAGTCGGCAGGGCTCACGCTGCTGTCTACACTCTATGAAACATTAATTCATGATTTTCTTAATATCTTATTGATTTCCCCCCTCCAAAGGCCAGAGGTTAAGAAACTCCATAAAAACGTCCTGGCAATTTATTGCCATCCCTTTAAGATGCTACAGTTGCCCCACAGCTATTTGATTTCCCCCATTGTCTTTCCACGTAAGGTTGCAGCTCAAAATGACAAATTTACCTTTTCTATGAACTTTATATGAACTTGTTTTTAAATTTAATACGTCGAGAAATACCCAAGCACTGTTCTCAAATGCTTGTAGATCCAGACTCGCGGCAAAGCAACGGTCAAGTGGAAAGCCCGGTCAGATGACATCGCACACCAGGACGCCTTTGCACAGCGCGGCTCAGCGATCCCAACCGTGATCATTTTTTTTTTAATTTTTTTTTTCAACATTTATTTATTTTGGGGACAGAGAGAGACAGAGCATGAACGGGGGAGGGGCAGAGAGAGAGGGAGACACAGAATCGGAAACAGGCTCCAGGCTCTGAGCCGTCAGCCCAGAGCCCGACGCGGGGCTCGAACTCACGCGAGATCACGCGAGATCTCGCGAGATCGTGACCTGGCTGAAGTCGGACGCTTAACCGACTGCGCCACCCAGGCGCCCCCCAACCGTGATCATTTTTAACAAGCAGACGACAAACCATGATCTGAGTTCTGGTGCTTTGTGTTTGTTTTTAGGAAACGGGGGCGTAAAGAGAGCAAGGCTTGCGGTCAAATGCGAATGGTCCACTCGCAACAGGGCAACAGCTGCCTGCGAAAGGGCCGCATGTTTGGCACTCCCGACTTCCGGCCTGAAGGGAATTTATCAGAAAGTTGGGAGCAGAAAATCATGAACCAGAAGATTAAAAATGGAAACCATTTTGTAATTTCAGGGAAAACATTCGTTACTGTAAATGCTGTAATGAACAGGTGAAAAACTAAATGTCTTTTTAATTACATTATTTAGCTTGAATAGGCACAGACTTGAGAGTTTTAATTAACCTGACTCAGAAAGTAAATAATTTCACATTACAATTCTGCTCCAGCCTCTCCCGTGCAGAACCGGCCACGGCGCGCAAAGGCGTCCTGGCATTTCTGGCGAGAGCGTCCACGGGCCGTCACCGAGAACCAAGTGGTTCCATGGTAGGTGAGGGGTAGGCACTGGGCAGAGGGAAGACGGTTGTTTTTGGTTTTTTCATCTTCAGCTCAGGCTTTAACTGAGCAAATCTCAGGGAAGCTTAGAGATAAGAAAATTGTCTAAAAATAGCATGTTTCTAAAAGCTGCATACTTGGGCGAGAGTCTCTCGGTCCCTGTTTTAACTGGCTGCTTGGCCGGATTTGTTGTCTTCGAGCTTCAATTTAGAGCTATCAACGAGAGCATCTGGAGACAGCCCTGGTCCTCGCATTCAGAAATCTGGTATTTTAAGATGATCTTTTGTGTCGCGAAATGAGCGCTGTGGACAACGTGTGCCCTCCGTGCTGCTGATGTAAGCCCGCGCCCGAGCGCCACCTCTGTGCAAACCCAGGCAGACGGGTTGGACTCAACGGCCCCCGGCCGAGCTTCACACAGGCGTACATGTGGGTGGTGAGCACTGCCTGCTTGATTTCTCTCCCAGGGAAAATGCTCCTGTCCTGGGTGTTTTCTGGCTGATGCGTTTGCTGAGTGCAGTCCTGCCAGAAAGAGGGTTCAAAGGGCATTAGAGTCTGAAATACGATGCTCTTCGGGGTGTTAGGAGACAAACCAGAGATTCTAAGCATAAGTTACTTGAATTCCTTAAGTTTTGGTAGATGGCTGTGTCTTCGTTCCACCACATTTGAAATCGCACTGGCATTTTAAATTAGGAGATAGCAAATAATATTTTCCTTTTTAAAAATGCCCGACAAGGACAGAGCAGTCCCGGTTCTCGGCATTCGTTATGAAAGGTCCCCAGGCCTGCCGCCACTTCTGTGTCCACCTGTGCACCACCGCGGTGACCGCACGGCACAGGGCCCGCCGGGGACCCCGACCTCCGGCTCCCTGATGGCATGGGGTTGGTGGTTCAGGAATGCAGACCGCAAGGGCACGGCTGTGTTCCATTGTTGGCCCCTGCCCAGCCCCGGCTCCAGAGCTTTCTGAGCGTCCTACGACGTGGAGAAGGTGTCCTCACCTCTTTGAGGCCGTGACTGTCCCCACAAGGAGGACCGGTGGGGACAAGCGCTGCCATCAGCCCGGGGGGTTTCACCCCACATGCCTCTCCAGGAAGCCTGAGAGCCTGGTTTGGAAATGGTGACGCAGTGTTTTGAGAGGAGTGAGGTTTATCAGCCTGGATTTATAGATGGGGAGACAAAGTCCAGGGCAGAGGATGAACCACACACGTGCAGGACCCGAGAACCACTGGGCTCCTAGCCAGACGCTGGCCGTGCTCTAGACGAATTCTAGCCCTAGGCGGACAGAACTGCTCCTTCAACAATCACCAGGTTCACTCCGCTGCGGGAGGTGTGAGCGACCCTGTGAACAGAGCCGGGCCATCTGGGGAACCACGTTAACAAGAGTCAGATCTCCAGATTATGAAAATGTTTAACAGGACAGAATGATTTGAAAGAGTGCTGATGAATAATATGTAGCGAGAACCTAAGAATTAACACTTTTACTAAAAATGTGCTGGGGCGCCTGGGTGGCGCAGTCGGTTAAGCATCCGACTTCAGCCAGGTCACGATCTCGCGGTCCGTGAGTTCGAGCCCCGCGTCGGGCTCTGGGCTGACGGCTCAGAGCCCGGAGCCTGTTTCCTATTCTGTGTCTCCCTCTCTCTCTGCCCCTCCCCCGTTCATGCTCTGTCTCTCTCTGTCCCAAAAATAAATAAACGTTGAAAAATAAATAAATAAATAAATAAAAATGTGCTAAGTGTTAAAAATACAACCGTTTAAAAGCATAAGGAAGTCAGAAAAATGCAAAAGCAAATGCGCACTAAATACCGTTCAAAGTTAAATTATTATTTTCTGGGACCTGTAATAAAATATTCTGTTGATTCATATGTTTTTAAATGTTTAGAAACACTATTTAATATTCATTTAATAAGTTCAGTACTTGGAAGTTTTAGAGGGACTGGGCTTGACTGGAATCATTTTATGTCCGACATCAGCGAAGCTTTTTCTATCTCTGCACCTCTGGCCCCTCTCTGCCGCCCCCGTCCCTTCTCCGGGCCTTGACCCTCGGTCTCAGTCTCATAGTGCTTGTGCCCATGCAGAGGGCTGGGTGGTGTTTCCCACAGGGTATGACCACCCGCAAGTTCAGGATGCGACCTTGTCTGCAAAGAAGGTCTTTGCAGAGGGAGTTAAGTTGAGATGAGGGAGGCTTTCCGTCTTTAGGGTGGGCCTTAAATCCCGTGGCTGGTGTCCCCAGTAGAAGGTGGGGACACAGGGGACAGATTGGAGAGTGATGCAGCCACAAGCCCAGAGACACCTGAACCTCCCAGAAATGAGAAAAGGCAGGGCAGAAGGCGCCCCAGAGCATCAGGACGGTTGGCAGCCTGTCGACACTTTGGTTCTATCCTTCTGGCCCCCAGGACCACTAGAATCAACTTCTGCGGAAGCCACCTGACTTGTGCTTTCTTCCTACACAGCCCTGGGAGGCTGATCCAGCCCTCGTCCATGTCCACACTTCCAAGTGTTCACATCTGTAATTCTGCGGAGAGGAAGAGTGCCTTACATCCATCCATTGTGCGGGTGTGTGTTTATTTTTTTATTTTCATTTTCTTTTTTAAAAATAGTTATTTACTTTTGAGATACAGAGAGAGACAGAGCATGAGCGGGGGGGTGGGGGGAGAGAGAGGGAGAGGCAGACTTAGAATCCAAAGCAGGCTCCCGGCTCTAAGCCGTTTATGAGCACAGAGCCCGACGCGGAGCTCGAACTCACGAACCGCGAGACTGTGACCTGAGCCACCCAGGTGCCCCTTATTTTCATTTTCCAATTGCCTCTGTAGCAAGGAAGGTTGTCTTTCTAATTTAGTCACCAAGCACAGCCTCCCGGGCATGGGGGTCCCACATGGACTTTTCCCTCCCCCTGGATGAAATTTGCCTCCAGGTAGAACACTAACAAGCTGAAAGGTGTCGGGACTTGGAGAAATTTATTGGAAAATGTGAAACTGACAATCACAGCTCGGCATCATCGAAGAAACGTTATTTTCAGAACTAAAACAATGGCCTCTTTGGGAGACAGTTTGGTGGTTTCTTACAGAAATAAACCCACTCTTGCCACGGGATCCAACAACTGCACTCTTCGACATTTACCTAAAGGAGCTGATAACTTGCGTCAACAAAATCCGTGCACACGGATGTTTACAGCAGCTTCTTGCATGGTCGCCAAAACTTGAAGGCACCCAGCTGTCCTTCAGTAGCTCATGGACGAACCGTGGTCCATCCAGACAACAGAGCCCAGCATCCCAGAGGGCTATGTGGGGGTAAGACATGGCAGCATATTCCCAGATCCCAGCTCCGTGACGTTCTGGAAAAGGCGAAACTATGGACTGTGGTTTCTGGGGTTCAGGGAGGTAGGAGGAACGGGCAGATCACGAATGGTTTTCATGGCAGTGAAATACTCTGTGTGATACCATGAAGGGGAGGCGTGTCCTTATGCATTTGTCCAAACCCATAGGATGTACAACACCAGGCTTCATCCTCAGGTAAGCTATGGACTTGGGGGATAATGATGTGCCCATGTGGGCTCATCAGTTGTGACACACATACCACTCTGGACGGGGTGTTGATGGCAGGGGAGGCTGTGCACGGGAGGCAGGGACAGGAGGCTTATGGGGAATATCTTTACCTTCTGCTCAGTTTTGTATGAATTACAAACTCTTCTTTTAAAAAATCCCTTGAATCTATTGGAATTGGAATTTTCATTTAAAACTCTATGGTTTAAAAATGTTATATGGGACACCTGGCTGGCTCAGTCTGTTAAGTGTCCGACTTCGGCTTCGGTCATGATCTTACGGTTAGTTTGAGCCCCGTGTCAGGCTCTGTGCTGACAGCTCGGAGCCTAGAGCCTGCGTCCGATTCTGTCTGTCTGTCTGTCTGTCTCTCTCTCTCTCTCTCTCTCTGCCCCTCCCCCACTCACTCTCTGTCTCTCAAAAATGAATAAATATTAATTTTTTTCTTAATGTTATATAACACATGTATGTTGCATGCAATAAGAGCCACACACACACGCACACACACACACACTACACATTCTGTACATGTTTGCCTACATTTATTCTGGAATGTTTTTAAATAGACTTCCTTGCCTTGTCAAAAAGCAAATGACTGTCTCAGTTTTCTTCACACTTACGATGTGAATCACGTTGAAACTTGGAGAAAAGAGCACATCTGTAAGCAGATAGAGCATTCATGGGAAATTACCCAATTACTTCTATTTACTTTTTTATAAGTAGAAATTGAGATATTTTTCTGTGTTGTTAACAGCTGTATGTAGTTTTAGATCTTTAAAGTTTCAATGACTAAGATCAAGTTTTAATTTTTCTAGATATAGATACTCCACTGGATTATATATCTCCTATATAATAAATTTGAATTTCTATTTGCATTATCCCTTCATCAGTCTTTTTTTTTTTTTTTTTCCGTAGTGGTGTTTGGCAGTCTCGTGGGTCCCAAGGGTGTCTCCCAGCTGGCCTAAATACTCAGTAGGGATGGCCCTATTCTACTGACTAATGTCATATATACTTATGGAAGGTGTTTGCAGCTTATCTGGAAAACTGGGACGGGGAATTGTTTCAGATTTTTATTAGTTCACATCGTATTTTTTTCTAAGTCAGTCACTGATGTCCACGTGGCCAGTGCATAATCAATTTTCCAGAGCAGATGTTCTTGGGCCTCGTTCCCCCAGAATCTGTGCCACGTGCACACTAACTACTCTGTTGGAGAACACTGATGGCCAACCATGGGAAGCCAAACTTGAGGGTCCCTAACTGAGGTCTGGTAAGGTCTTGCCTTGTGGTATTGGGTTGGCCTAACCTTGTCTTAGGATTTAAAGTCAGGGAGGCTCGGGGAGCCTGGGTGGCGCAGTCGGTTAAGCGTCCGACTTCAGCCAGGTCACGATCTCGCGGTCCGGGAGTTCGAGCCCCGCGTCGGGCTCTGGGCTGATGGCTCGGAGCCCGGAGCCTGTTTCCGGTTCTGTGTCTCCCTCTCTCTCTGCCCCTCCCCCGTTCATGCTCTGTCTCTCTCTGTCCCAAAAATAAATAAACGTTGAAAAAAAAATAAAAAAATAAAGTCAGGGAGGCTGGGGCTCTGGCCTCCTTCACAGGTGGGACCCAACCTTCACACGTGATCCTCTGAGGACATAGGAGGGCACCATGAAAGCCTATGTCCACTCACTCATTGCTGCCTGGCCCCATGGCCACTGCACTGATGGGTCTAGTTTGGTGGGAAACTAAAGGGAAAGGTGTGTCTCACCTGTCTTTAGACTGCCATCCGCCCAGCTCAGGTGCACAGCTGAAGGAGAGCCACGTGGTTTGGCTTGCTTCTATCCCCAAGGGAGCTTGTACTGCTACAGCGATTGGATTTGGAGACGGTGGCAAAGCCCTAGGTGGAATGTTTTAAACAGTTTAATCTTACCACGAATCAGACTGATTTTCTATGTAGAACGGATAATAGGTGGGTACAGGTGTTTTCTAATTAATCATAAATACTAAATATAAGATAATGTTAATTAATACAATATATACCATTAAGTAGTACTATCAATAATATTCAAATTTTTGATAACAATAATGTAGAATTGGTTGTGATCAATCTCTTTGACCAAGCTAGAAAAGTTACTTGGAAAGGGTAATAACATGTATCCAAATAAATTTTATTTGATTTCAAATCTTCTGGGAAGCTTTGAGTAAGAGAAATAACTATCAGTAATATGAATGAAAATTTTTCCCAGTAACACATGGCATCTTAACAATAAGACCGTGTTTATGGAGAGAAAGAGACATAATATGAAACACTGAGCACATGTCTTTTCAGCCCTTTTTATGGAAATAACCAGCACACTGTATTACCCAGGAAGAAATCCTGGAGGTCATCAGAGAAAACAGAAGGCCAGCAGAATGCTCTCCCCATGAAGGAACACTGATAAATTCTTAGATGACCGATCCACTTGGGGAACACAAGAGTGAGAAATCTGAGTCCAAAACACAAGACAAAGTTCCTACAAAGATGACAGTGATTCATTCCAGAGATACCCCAAATTGAGAGTAAAAATAAATAAGGCGAAAGAGAAACAGGGCACTAGAAGAGGAAAGCCACCAGTCTGGGAAATCGGTTGCATTGTGGGAAAGACGGTCTTCGATACAAATAGAAGCAAACAACCCAAAACTTGCAGACCCTTAGAAAAACTAACACAATAAAAGGGAAGTATTCATCTAAATAACAGAAGAACCACAACTAGAGAGAACACAGGAAAACAAACAGAAAAAAAAAAGACTTTAAATAATTAAAACAGATATCCTGAGAGAGATTAAAGAGGCAGTCACATACATAAAGAAGATGAGATCTAAAAACAAAAACAAAAACAAAAACTAATGAGTTCTTAAAAAGTTGAATTGAACAAAGAGACTAGAAGACTAGGTACAGACAGAGGTCAAATCCCAGGAGCTACAAGATCAGTATCACTGCATCCCATGAACAGTCAGAGCATCTAAGAGACAAGCAGAGCACACACAGAACTTACAGTGCTTGTCCAGTAGAGTTCCAGGAGGAGCAGAGGAGAAGAATTCATCTTAAAATATCAGTAGGAAGAAAAACACCTGCCCCTCAGCTCTGCTGTGTACATACATACACAAAAATGCAAGGTTGAGTATGATAAATTCTAAAAGGTTTAGTTACTGCAAGACATAACTTGATGACATCTTAAAACGGCAAAGATAAAAAGAAAAGAGTAAAATCTTCCCCCCCCCAAAAAAAACAACCCAAATTTCTTAAAAATGAACAGGAGTTCATTTGACTTCAGGCTTCTCCTTGGTATGCTACGTGACAATATTTACAGCTTTGAAGCTCAGAATAAAAAGTATTTTGAAGCAGCCCGATGTGATCTCTGAAAATGGTTTGCTATTCAATTGACCCAGAAACCCCACAAAATCATGCAAATCAAGAGGTTCGAGTCTTTGGGTTCACTTTAGGAACACACGTGAAACTGCCCGAGACATCAAGGGTGTGCATGTCTGGAAAGTCCAAGTCTCTGAAGGATGTCGCTTTGCAGAAGCAGCATGTGCCGTTCCGTCGCTACGATGGTGGAGCTGGAGGGTGTGCCCAGGCCGAACAGTGGGGCTGGACACAGGGTCAGGTACCCATAGAGAGTGTGAGATTTTTTGCGGCACGTGCTTAAATATGAAGAGAGTGATGCCAAGCTTAAGGGTTGGGATGTAGGTTCTCTGGTCACTGAGCACATCCGGGTGAACAAAGTCCCCAAGATGCAGGGCAGAACTTCCAGGACTCACGATTGGATCAACCCTCACGTAGCTCTCCCTGCCTCGCGGAGATGATCCTGACGGGAAAAAGCAGACTGTCCCTAAACCAGAAGAGGGATGCCCAGAAGGAAAAGATATCCCAGAAGATGTGGAAACAAAAATTTATGGCCCGGGAATAAATTCTTCATAAAATAAATGCAAATAAAAGTGAAAGAGATGTTTATTTTAAACAAAGAACCATTTACCAAACTAGATAAAGCTTTAACGTTTAAAAACAAAAGAAAGTGTTTACATATATTGTCAAATGTGCTAAATGGCAAACTCACTGTCACTGAAAAAATATTACTTAAGGATGTGCTCAGGCAAAACAAAACAAAACAACAACCAAAAAAACAGTCCTCAGAAAGCAAAATGCGGGATTGAATAAATGAGGGCAAACTCAGAAATCAGTAAAACTGATCTTTAAATATAACACGTCTTTGAGTCATAATGAGACAATGACTGATATAAACATAAATACCTTTTAAGAAGTTTTTAACATGAATGCTTTGTGTGTAACAGGGAGGATGTGTACTGAATTTAGATATCCGTAGAACAACATAATTTTAAATGTGTTTCCCTAAGTGAATTCCGCATGCTAAAATTCTAAGAGAACTGCCAACGTAAAATAAGGCAATAAAAATGAGTCTAAAATGCCAAAGCGCCAAGACATGGAATCAGTTAAACTCAACTATTTCAAAAAAGAGTCTATGGTAGAGAGAGTTCCCAACTGTGTTCTCTTCCTGTCTGCATTATGTATTGCCATGTAAGACATCACCCCGAAACTCACAGGCTTAAACCGGCAGACAGTTATTATGTCCCAGTTCGTAAACTGGGAGTCTGGGTGAGTCTTAGCTGAGCCCTCCGGTTTAAAATCTCCCACTGCTGCAGCCAAGGGGCTGCCCTGGGCTGTGGTTTCATCTCGGGCTCGACTGGGGCAGGATCCAAACTCATTCAAGGGTGGTCAGAAGGATTGAGCTCTTCATGTTGCAACTGGAGAGGGTCTCGGTTCCTCACTATTTTTTGCTACCTGGGGCAGCTTAGGACCTGGTAGCTTGTTTCATCAGACGGGGCAAGCAAGAAAGTCTAGGGGGAGTGGGAGATCATGACTATTTACAACCTCATCTCGGAGGTGGCCACCCATCACTTTTGCCTATTTCTGCTCCTTAAAAGCAAGTCACCAGATGAAAGTCATCTCCAGGAGTGGGGATCATTTGTACGCAGGTCAGGGGCAATGCAAATCAGGAAGCAATCTGGCATGGAAATGGTAATCAGGAGGCTATCCGAGAAAATCGGGTTCATGCAAACAGTGATTATCAAGAACAAATGGTTTTGTTATGATGAGGCTTGCTCTGTGTATAAACACAAGATCCAGCAAGGAGTTACAAGTAAATGAAACATGTTCATCGAACAATAAAACTTGGAAATAAATAAGGCAAAAGTGTATAGAAATATAAGGAGAACTATTTGCACATTCTTTGCTCACATAAAGTAACCCCCAAAGAAGTGAGGATATGCCTCTTTTTTTCTTTTTTTCTTTAAGTTTATTTATTTATTTTGAGAGAGAGAGAGAGAGAGAGAGCAGGTGAGGAGCAAAGAGACAGGGAGAAAGACGATCCCAAGCAGGCTCAGCACTGTCAGTGCACAGAGCCCAATGCGGGGCTTGAACTCAGGAACTGTGAGATCATGACCTGAGCTGAAGTCAGACGCTCAGCTGACTGAGCCCTCCAGGCGCCCCAAGGATACACTTTGGTTTTGAATAACCAGACTGGACTGAGCACAGTTGTGAAGTTTGAGCACAACCACAACAGTGTATGGATCCTTTTCAAACGCGAAACTATTACAAAAATCGTATGAATTAGAGAGGCCCTGTGAGAGAATGTCAATAAACAGTAGTCCCCAGAAGAGTCATGTGAGCCAAATTCTTCCAGAGCAATAAAAGAAAAAACAGATGAGCATTTTCAAGAAGTCTCAAAACTTGGAAATTCAAAACGCAATGGATTAAATAACTCATAGCTTAAAAAGGAAAAAACAACTTTAAAAATGCCTACATATCCCATGTAGGAATGCTAGGAAAAAAGATACTCCCATACATTCTTTGTAGGGTTGTGAATTGTTTGACTTCTGACAAGCAATCTGGAATCTCCTATAAAAATTAAAATAGCATACTTTTTGGTCCAGCGTTCTGACTCCTGCAATCTATTGCGAACAATGAAAATCGCCAATATCTAAGAAAACATCTAGAGGACGTATACACCCGTGTTGTCTGAAGTGACGACACATTTGAAATGAAGCAAACGCCCAGGTATGGAATTAGAGACCAGATCACGGTTCTGCCCGACCACGGGTGGGAGAGTAGCCACGCAGGAATGCATAGGGCCTCGAGGACAGACCGGACGGGGTGCACGGGGCCTCGTGCAGTGAGCAAAAGTAATGGCACCTCCATGACAAGAAGGAAAGCGAAGAGAGCACACTGTCCCCGTTGGCCCATTTGTGCCCCATAAATCCACCCACTTGCCCTGGACTGTCAGCATGGAGAGCCGGCAGAGAGGGGCAGGGGATCTGCAGTTAAAGAAGTTACACACTCAGCCTGGGCTCCCTGTCTTCTTCATGCTGAGAAATGTTTGTAAAACTATCTGGAAGACAACAAAAGCTTAAATTACATATACGTGTATGTGCTCATATACATATACACATATATGCATGCATGTGTAATATGTGTTTATATGTGTGTGCAGAGACCCTGTGTGTGCATATATATATATATATATATATATATATATTCTTCTGTGTGTGTGCAATATGTATTTTCAAAGCCCAAATGCCTCATATGCACACAGGACTGGCAGCGTTGAATCCATTAAAATGAAACACTATGCAACAAACAAAGCCATGAGCAAAGGTTAAAAACAGTTAGCAAACTGGACAACTATATTTGTAACCTATATAACATCCATGAGGTGTGACCAGTACTACAAATGAATAAGAAAAAAAAAACTGACCAAATAAAAATTACTCAAAAGAAATAATTGCGAGAATTAAAAATGTGCACAAATGGACAATTGGAGACACAGATACAGAAGTAAGAAGCTGTTTGGGCTGAAAGCCTAGCTCTTTTATATGCCGGAAGTGAGCGTAAATTGGAGCCACTTTTCTGGAAGGTGATTGTTTGCAATTCTGGAAATTCACCACTGGGAATATGTGTAAAAATATTATTTTTTATTCAGGCAAAGAAAACAAAAGTCCATGTGGAAAGTTGTTCGCTGGAATATTATTTATGGCAGAAGACCCAGAAACGATCTAACTGATCAGGTGGGAAATGCTTCCCTGGCCCTAAAAGAAGTCACAGGCCATGAGGCTGTGGTGTGCAAATGCACGCCTAGTTTACCGCAATGTGCCTCTGCAGGAACTAACACAAAATGTTTCTAAGGGGAGGGGCAGCCAGGTGCAGGACAGTGTGATTTGCTTTAATGTTTGGAAAAATCCGCAACCAGTGTGCATAGGCACATACAGAATATTTTCAGGAAGAATGTCCGCCTAAATAAGGGCTTACTTTGGGAGGCGGAGTATGGCGTCTCGTGGGATGTCTACTTCAAAATGAAGATGGAGAGAGGTTGAGAACATCACGAATAGTGGCCGGGACGAGAAAGGAAAGTTAGGTCGAGGGTCGGACATCCGTTTCATCCAACAGTTTTGGGCACGGCTCTGCTCTTTCCCCTGTGATGTTCCTTGACTTTGTTTTCTCTTCTTTTCCCCGGGATCGTGGAAGTGATGGTAGCACGTGTCGATCACGTCAAACTACGGCTCTCCCTCTTTCGCCCACCTACTTGTGTGTTGTTAGCTTTGTTATAATTAGAATATATCGACTTATTCTCGACACAGTTAAAACTAACTAAAATTGTAATAGGAGTAGGAGGTTTGCAAGAATAGACCAAGAATGCCAGTGACAAAAAATCATCAGGGGCCCACATTACACAAGCGACAGAGCCTCAAATCAATGCAGTCGCTTATTCTTGGCCGACCAGTGCCATAGACCCTGGCAGGCAGGCCTGGGTGGAGGGGGCGGTCTCATGTCTGTGCCCACAGGCAGAGGGTCTGTCCTGGGCAGGGGGATGCCTGTGCCCCCAGAACTCTGCAAAAGCCCTGGATGTGAGCCAGGCCCTGCCCCATCACCATGGAAACCTTGCAACATCCTCGGTGCTAGGGCACATTGAGTACGAGTGCGATTTATAGGAAAAGTGCTGCTCTATTTCAAGAAGTCATAATTACCACTCTTTGGCCCTTCAACAACTAGAAAACTACACAGACATTGAAGACACATCTCTACTTGGGATCAGAATTCTTAAAATAATAGGAGTGTTGAGTTTCAGGTTCCAAAAGTATTTGTATAGGAACGTTGGTTGGTGACAGTTTATCTTAAAAACTCCTCCTCCTAATACAATATTGTTTTGAATCATTTAGGAAAGAGATGATAGATAAAAACACACTTGCATTTTCATTGAGTTTCTCCTCCCCAAAAGTCCACTTTTGTATATGGTTAAATTAATTACAGGATTCTGTTCATTTCCTCTCCGTTTCAGTTTCCAGTCTCAGAAATCATTAACCGCTCATTTGAAATACAATTTAAGAAAGAAATCATCCGTTCTGTTGGAATAGATGTGTGTCTATTCTAAAACGTTCTAACAGGAGAATACATTATAATACAATAATCCTTAAATGCTAGTATCTCAGTGTTCTGAGGGGGGGAAATGAGAATTTGCTTTTATTTTTTTTACAAGACAGTTAAAGGACAGGAAGTTATTCCCCCGGGCGAGGCTGGCATGGCTAGAGAGAGACTGAAATGGGTGGAGCTGAGGGGCGCAGGCGGGAACAGGCACCCCGCACGACTCCCGGTTCTGCATGAGGGATTAGCAGACGAGGCGGGTGCTCTCGGGCTGGAGGGTGGCAGGGTGCCAGCCCTCTCAGGCCCCCACGAGTGGTAAGAGCGCCAGTGCCCCCCATCTTGAATACGTGCGCATTAAAGCCACATTTCTTTGGGGTACATATTGTCGAGAGCCCCGTGGCACCTGAACAGGGACCACGTTTGCCCAAACAAGTGTGGGATTTTAAACGGTGCTGATTACACTGAACAAAAGACAAACCTTTGGCAATATTGTGAGAGAGATGTCATGCCTCTTGAAAGCGTTTCACTTCTCTGCTTCCTTTCTCCACGTTGCCCCCGAGACCCAGGATCTTCTGGACCCTGCAGCCATCCCAAGGCAGCATCCCTCCACCCAGGGCCACCCCCTCTGTGTGGGTGGCTCCATGTGGGGTCTGCAGGCTCCTGAGACAGCCTGAAGGGAGGGCTGGGATCTGAGTGCGAGTGAGCAGAGGCATAGGGCTGTGTCTTTCAGCTAAACTGTGTGATGTGGGCCTTCGCCCAGGGGATCAGAGGGCTGGTCCTTCTGTGGGCCGTGGTGAGCCGTCCTTCAGCACCTGCAGAGTCACCCTTAGCCGCCCTACCTTCCTCTCCTTGAGCCCCTGTACCCCGGTACTCTCCGGCAGCCCCAGGCACACTGATTTACGAATGCATCTGTTTCCTATTTCAAAAGTATCCTGATGTTATCAGTAGAATTGTGTCCGGCCCGTGAGAGGTATGTGGACGTCCTGACTCCCCATACCTGTGAACGTGACCTTATTTGGAAAGGCGTAGTCAAGGTGAAGGCATTTGGATGGGCCGGAGCCACTGTGACTGGAATCCTTAAACCACGGAGCTCGGGGCCCGTCACCAGCACCAGCAGCTGGACTTGCTGAGCAGACGCGCCAGCCAGGGTTGCAGAGGGAGCACGGCTCCGCACGCGGCCAGACCCCAGACGCTGGACCTCCACGTCGTGACACGGTCGTTTCTGTTGCCGGAAGGGAGCCTCCAGCGTCTGGCTCCTTATTGTGGCACAACAGCACGCTAGTGAACCCGGGTACAAAACCACATATGTCACGTAAAAATACCCAAAGAAAGTTCGACGTCACTTCAATTATATGGAAGGCTTTCTAAGAGAGACCAAATAATTTTCACGTCTGTCCCGGCAACTCTCGCATGTGTAGAGCTCCGTGGGACCCGATCTCCGTTCTCCCCATCTTCGTCCGGGACTGAAGCGATCTGCAGAAAAGTTTTGTTTTGTTTGTTTCTGTTTTCGTGCAGAAACGACCTACTTCCTGCTGTACAGGCCCTTCCGTGCCCAGAATCTGAGCTCACCTGCCCCCTTCACATCTGGTTTTCCTCATGTGATCCATGCAGAGGAGATCAAGTACGAGTCCCTGTTGACGAAACGGGCAACGGTATCGCTTCTGTCCTGCTGAATGAGAAATGAGCGAGCCACAGGCATCCGAGGAGAACACCCCCCGGCCCCCCCCCCCCCCGGCATGCCCCGTACCCTTGACCTCCCGGGCCAGGCCAGGCAGGGCCCCCGCTCCTGACCCCATGCCTGGCCCGCCAGGGTCCTCGCTCGGCTGTGCTCTGGCCGCCCGCTCCCGCCTCCAGACAGCTCCGGGAAGAAGGTAGGACCGTAGCCCTCCTGTGGCAAAGCTCCAGGTGCCTACCCATCGTGCCGCTCCTGGCTGTGCAGGCTTTTACTATCTGCATATTTATTTCACCTCTTAAATGAAATCCAATTTGAGGCTATTAATATTAATGCACAGAGATAATTCTGATGATGAATTAATAAAACACTTGGCCTCTCAATGTGCTGTTTGCTCTTACATTTAATGACGCTCTTAACTGGAAAGAGGAAGGAGCAGGGCAGGCTCCACCCGGAGCCTGGAAATTAGAAGCCACTTCATTGTTTTGAGCTCGCTGCTTTAATGACAATCAATAGAATCGATCTGGGAGAAGAAAAGTATTTACTCCGTCTCTCCCACGTGCTACACTCCTCGCTATTTGGATTTCTCAAGCATCATCTGAACGCAGTATTTCATCAGGGTCCTACGTGTGCTAATGAATTACACACTAAATGAATTTTTCACACACACACACACACACACCCCCCCCCGCATGGTTATGGCACCACAAAACATTGCTCTCCTGTAACAGCATCAGATGAACAGTGCGGGTAGGGCAGGAAGGGTGGCCTTGCCACAGAGTCAAGAAGTCATGTCAATTGTAGATGGATTCACTTGCAAAGTGGGTGTCATCCCAGGCCCTCCGTTTCCCAAAAATAATTCCTGGCCGGTGGGCTCTTACTGTTCAAATAAAGATAATTTACATTCACACCCTGCCGGATTAGTCATTTAGATGCAATTAACTTAACTAGATTTAGCATTAAACTTCAGCTAAACACCCGTTCGCTTCAGCAGTCATTCAACAAATATGTGTTAAAGTCCCCTAATTAGGGTGGTTTCTCAGTTGATTGAAAACAACAACATCCACAGTCTATTGTTCTTGGAAGCCCTCCCAGACGCAGGCACATTCCTGCCCAAAACGCAGCCCGGGCCTCTGCTCCATAAGGAAGGGACGATTACCCATCTTACCAGGAATGAAAATTAAGACCTCACATGGAAGCCATTAATACAAAGCCAAGTACTAAAAAGAACTAAAAAAGAAACAGGCTCACTCGAGATGGGAGCGCATCTCAAAACAGGAATCTCCGTGCAAATTAAGTGACGGCAGGCAAGACACAGCACCAGCCGGCTCTTTCTCAACTTGCGAAAGAGATGTTTTTAAAGCCCATTTAAATTTTAGGGGGGACCTGCAGGATGAGACCAAATCTATTTAGGGCAGAATTGATTTGTTCACTGTCATTTACAAGGGGCTTCCTAGTGTTTATTCTTCTATTAAATTGGAACGAGCTGTTACATGGGGAGCAAGCCACGGGTGTGTGTTTGCCTCGCAGTGTTTAAAGGCCATCTGCTTTAGATCCGAAGCCTCGCTCGGTTTGTCTCTATTGCAAGATGAAAGGGGGCTGAGTTTTAATCACTGGTGAGCACGCACGTTCAGGGAAGTAGCGGGGACGGGGAGCGGGTGGGGCCCGGTGGACATGGCCGCACGAGGAGCTTTTGGAGACGCGCTTTCTAAAGGGTGCGACAGCCTCAGCCGAGCCGTCTTCGGCCGTCAGAGATGCTAACCTCAGAGGGTCTGTTCGTCGGAGCGCATTACCGTTACCAAATCCAGCATCGTGGAAAACAGATTTTTGAGGGGACGTCGTGGCCGATGCATCGACAGTTACCGACCCCAGGGAATGAGCACACAACACACACAGGTGCCCACGCGCGCACACAGACGCATGCACACCCAGGCACGCGCGTGCACACACGTCAAATATCTATACATATGGTACATGTATAAACTTCCTGCAAACAAATGTACACACACAATGTTTTCAGCGTTTGTTGGCCGTTTAACCGCCTTAAAACGTGCTCCGAATGACTGTGACTCACTACTTCTCATCTACGGACAAATGGAGCCGTCATACGAGTCTAGAAAGTCACGCACGATGTAAAAGACCAAAAGGCCTCACTTATCATTAGTGTAAACTCGCGGGCACTAGACAGAGCGGTGGCTGCGGAGGAACGTGAGGGAAACGTGGCTGGCAGCCGTCTCCAAAAGGCTGAGATTCGATCTCAACCAGCCACCGAATTTCCGACCTGAGAAGAGCGGACGCCCACAATATCCGTTGGTTTGTAATTGTGCATTCTACTCATCTGCGACCCAAGCAGGAGATTTTGGAGATTAAAAATATTAATAGTTAATAACAGAGACATGCATGGACTTTAGGACCAGTGTCTTTGGTTTAAAAGAAAAAGGAGAACAGCCCTTCACACTCGATGTAGGGAGGACCAAGCCGCCGCTTGCCCTGGGGGTCAGGCTGGTTGACGGGAAGGGCGGTCTCGCAGGAGGTGGGAGAGCCACAGAGGCCACCCTTGCGGTGGCCCCCGGGGACCCGCTCCGGAGTCCGCTCCCAGCCTGGGGCAGAGCTCTGCTGTTGGCCGGCCGTGCAGAGGGCAGCTCGGGACACCTGCACTTGACCAACATGCATCCAGAACTCTGTTCAAATGGCTCCATTTTTCCACGGAGTCTTTTTGGAAAAGGTGTGGCATAAACACACGAATACATAAAATAAAATGAAATGGAGTAAAATAAAATAAAAATATTTTCCGCCTCCCACCACCATGCACCGTGGCTCCGCGGATCAGATTTATGCTGGAGGGGGGGAGATAGCAAATGAAAAATGAAAAACAATTTCATATTTTAAATTTATGAGACTGGAGGATAATATATCACTTTTTTTTTTTCCTCCTCAAGCTCACTGCAATAAATTGTCTATAGCCTGCTCGGCGTGTTTTCTGTGTCACTCACGCGGGCTCAGTTTCAGTTAAAGCCGTGAGTCTCGACTAAATTGTTCGTTTCAAAAGCAGCACTGCATAGTTAATTATTTGGGGGAAGAGCCTGTCCGATTTTTCTAGACATAGACAGATAACGTAGAAAGAGAGAAGAGGCAGACGGGAGCCTCGCACGGCACCTCCCACCCTCGGTGTCTATAAAATGCTTTCCCCAAGCTTCGAGGTGATGAAAAGGACAGAGGAAGGCGTCTAAATCAGCTGAGCTTGATATGATGCCAAAGCCTTTGGCTAAACAGAGATTGACTTAATTCTTTCAATAATGACTTTGGTCTGGAGTGCTTCTCCACCACAAGAGGGAGAGACCCAACAGAACAGAGGAAATCTCCTCAGTCGAGTTATCTGGACTCTGCTCCAGGCAAAACCTAGAAATATTTTTTTAATCGAGATTCTCTGCAGCAGCCCTTTCCAAATGCCAGCATCCATCATCGCTGACTGGATCAATATCTGTGTTTTGGCCCCAGTCTCCTGCGAGAGATGGTTTGCCATCAGTGATAGACAAATATCACAGTTAAGCAAAGTATCCAGCCAGACCCGGTAACATTTTTATTGATTTTTGTTGTGCAAATAATGTCTTTTTGGGCTGAATAAATGGCTTTGAGCCAAACAGTCATTGTTTATGATTCCAAAATGCAATAAAGGGACAGGAAATATATTATGGCCAATGTCTCAAGGCACACAACATAATCATCCTTTGGTAGTAAAAACCTAGCCATCTGAAACCAAGAGTGCATATACTTATCCATGCTTAAAGGTGCTTGTAGGGCTTGCAAATCTTACACAAAATGTCCTGTTAGGAAACAGATGGTTTTGCCCTTTAACCTATTGAACAACTACTAGAAGACCAAGCAAAAAAAAATAAGCACCATATTTCTTCAATCAATACAAAGAAAACAGTTTATTATACTCCCTTCGAATGAAATATCAAAGTCGCCAAAGCAGCATCCATTCACTTCCAGAGAAAACACATCAAGAAACCCCCTGACTTTATCAAATGCCGTAAAATCGGAAAATATTCTAGGAAGGTTTTTTTTTTTTTTTTAAACCATACTCATTCAAAGGGATTGTGAGCTCGTTCCGTGTGGCGGTTCAGCAGAAAGTTGGCCACGCAAGATCGGCCCCCGAACTAAAAGTCGCTTGTGCGTGTTAATTTTGGCTGCTTTATCTTTAGACGGCCTGGTTCCCCAAAGGGGTCGCTGAGGTGGGCTCCCTACTCACGTTCTGTGTGCAGGGTGGTTGCCACACTTTTGCATCCAGACCACAGCGGAATCGTGGTTCTGAGGGTCGTTCCCACGCATCCACAGAGACGGCGGTTGTGAGCTGGGCGGCTCCACACTGAGGAGCCATACAGTCATGCTGGGTCCCTGCGAGAACTCCACCTCCGGGGAGCAGCACGATTCGGGGGGGTGGGGGGTGGGCTGGACAGCCTGCAGTCTCGCAGAAGCGAGCGTGCATTCCAAACCACGGGATCACTCAGCTCTTTAGGTCCTGCCAGGGACACACGCACAGAAGAGGAGGAATTCACCTGCAACTATGGTCTATATGTGCTGAGATTTATTCTTGTACCTAATATCACCGTTTGATTCGTGCTTTCACTTTTCGGGAGTATAAGGCTTATTTAAAGAATAAACAAGCAGTTATATCCTACTTTCCTCATTTATTTATACATGGCTACTATTGAATTACTTTTTCATGAACTAAAGCATTCAGTTTTCTCAAAGAGCATTTCTTGTACCATCAGAACACACTCAAGGCAAAAAACACGGTTCCTCAGAAATTATATTTAAACAGGGGCGCCTGGGTGGCTCAGTCGGTTGAGCGTCCAACTTCGGCTCAGGTCACGATCTCGTGGTCCATGAGTTTGAGCCCCGCTTCAGGCTCTGTGCTGACAGCTCAGAGCCTGGAGCCTGCTTCGGATTCTCTCTCTCTCTCTCTCTCTCTCTCTCTCTCTCTCTCCCTCTCTCTCTGCCCCTCCCTTGCTCATGCTCTGTCTCTGTCTCAAAAATAAGTCAACATTAAAAAAATATTTTTAAAAAGAAAATATATTTAAACTTGCAATTAAGTACCATAACATTACAAACGGTATTCTTCTGTCAGAACGTATGCCTCTGTGGAGGATAATATATCCCTGTGTATTGGACAGAATGTTCTCTTCATAAGCAGTGCTTTATTATTATATGTTTACACGCGTAACAAAATGAGCTTTCGCATGCACATACATGAGGGAATGTTTGGTAACAGGATGCCGTGTCCTCGAGAAAGTCACGCTCGTGCTCACGCTCTCCCTCCAGCCGACACCAGCACTGAACAGTGGCGTTCTTTGGAATCCAAGCCCATCTGACAGCTACAATTTATCTCACAATTTTAAGTTTTATTTTTCTCATTTCTATCTTTTTTAAATTTTTTGTAATGTTTTTATTTATTTTTGACAGAGAGAGAGAGAGAGAGAGAGAGAGAGAGACAGAGCACGAGCAGGGGAGGGGCAGAGAGAGAGGGAGACACAGAATCCAAAGCAGGCTCCAGGCTCTGGGCTGTCAGCGCAGAGCCCGATGCGGGGCTCGAGCTCACGGGGTGTGGGATCATGACCTGAGCTGAAGTCAGATGCTTAACCGACTGGGCCACCCAAGTGTCCCTGTTATATTTTTTCTTTATGACAGGTTTTCTCATTATTCCACATGGGGGATAAAAGTCCTCTGTCAGCCATGGGGGGGAAGGGAGGGCACCGGGCGGGGGTCGGGGGGGGGAAAGACCTGGTCCTGTTATGTTCTTTGACTGTCAATATGTTGATGGTATTGATTATTTTACATACTGAATGATTTTGCTTTTCTTTTTAATTGAGTGCCCTGTCGGTCTCTTAGGGCTCTGTCTCCAATGTCATTCTGAGTATTCTGAGGAAGACAGACACACTCTCTGCTCTCACGGGGACGTCCTCTGTCCTTCTCACTCCGAACTCAGACCTGCCGGAGGTTTGCTTTAGCATGAGGTGTGCAAGAGAGAGCTGGTGGCATGTTCCTCAATGCTGACGAACACGTGGCTCTTTTCTGGACCATTCCAAATGCTTCATTTGTCATCAGTGGAACGTTTTGCTGGAATTCAGACTGTTTCCGGTATTCCCACCCTGCTTTCTCTCTCTCTCTGTTTCTCCCACTCCCGTCTCTGCTTTCATTGTGCTGCTGGTTGGGTACACGGCCTCTCTCAGCATTCCTTTCAACGATCTGAATCGTGACAGCCATTTTGCCTTTTCCGTGAACCGCAGCGTTTGACTGGACTCCCATAGTATTTATAAATTAGCTCAGGGGACGGCGGCATCTTCTCGTGCCGAGTCTCGTCCAGGAAGCGGGTGCTTTCCTCCCCGGTCCTTGGCTTCCCTTCAGATCGGGTGGCTTTCTTCCTGGACATCCTGCGTGTCTGTGTACCATTTGCTGCTTCTCAGCGCCCTTCAGGTTCTGTTGTTACCGGAGGCGAGCTCCTTTCCCACCATCTTGCCTCCCTGGCTCTTACATGAGCGCCTTGCACCGTCCCCTGCATCATTCTGGACCCAGACCCTCTGCTGAGTTTCTCCTAGAACATGCGGTTTTCACTGCCTCTCTGGAGACCTTTAGGTGCACAGCCATTTTCCGAAAATGATGTGACTCTTTTCTCTTTCTTTCCAATATGGTAACTTGTTTTCGTTAATGCCTAGAACCTCCAGAATAACGGTCCATGACGGTTGAGCAGTTGATCACACCTAGTGAGGGGTCCTTGCCCAACAGCTGTAACCTCCGATTTCCTCCTGGGAGCCGGGAGGCTGGCGTGTGCTGGGGGAGAGAACAACACTCTTCCAAATCCAGTTTGTTCCTTTGTGGGTGGCGTGTGAGGACAGGAGCATAAACCCAACAAACAGGTCTGGAAATAGAGCCCAACACGCAGAATCCAGGCACCTGCTGGGCTCCGTCCCAGGGCGCATCGAATGGTAGTTTCATGTTAGTATTGATTGTGGCTTTCATTGCCGAGTTTTCACTACCGAGATGAGGAAATATGTATTCCAAATCCAAAAATCTGTGTCAGTGATACGTGCAGGTCACATTTTGAACTATTCAGTTCAAACTACTCATTTTAAAGACAATACAGAGAAAAATTATAGTTAGCCCAGGATGTCCACTCATTGGAGTGAGCTGGCCGACCCATACCCCGTTTCTTTCCTACAGGCTCTAATGTCAGGCACGAGACATTGTCAGAAACCTTGTGCCTGAGTAATTTGCTCCTTTGTCTTTTAGAGCTTTTACCCCATGAGGTGTGTAAGTCACCACGTCCTAGTTCCCTTCTGCAGTCACACCCGAGAGAAACGCTTTCTGGCCTCTTTGTCCCTACAGACCAGGTTACAGGTGCTTCGCCTCCACACACCTGATGGATCCGTGCGACACTCGCTGTTCCCGTTACAGAGACAGTGGGACCTGCAGAGAAGGCAGGATTTCCTCCAGTCCAGCAACTCTCACCTCGTCGGCCCTGTAAACCTAGAAACAAACTTCTCTTCTTACTCTCTCCCTCCACACACATGTTCACCTGTGCTTTTTTACACACATGGCAAGCTTCATCGGACCCAACACTAAAGAGGAAAGACAACATTCAGTGATGAATATGGGGAGTCTACAGAATTTTGATCAATTCTCATGGGTTAGGTTCATCACCCCAGTCATATTTAAGAAAGAATATCTATACTTATGTTTGCATTCTCAAAACACTATGATTTCTTTCAGGATGGGTAAAAGGAAAATTTAGGCTATTATAAGTCTTAATATTGCATGCACATTGAAGAGATAATACTGAGACCCCAACCCCCAGACGGAAACCTACGTCCACGCAAAGACTCGTGTGTGAATGTTCAGCGAGCGTCAGTCACGGCAGCGCAAAAGGGAAATCCAGCCACGTGCCATCAACTGGCAAACGAATGCACAAAATGCAGAATATCCATGTGCAGAATGTTACGCGGCTGTGAAAAGGATCATGGTACCAATCCCCAGCACGGGGAAATCCGAACAGCATTACGCTACATGGAAGAGGCTGATCACAGAAGTTACAGATCTATGGCACACCTCCGTTTACCCGAAATGCCCAGACAAGACCAATCCGTAGGGAAAGAAAGGTTGGTGGTTGCCAGGGGCTGGAGGTGAGAATGGGGCCATATCTACACGTGAACACCTGCTTTGCTTTTCAGGTGATTTACATGTTCTACCCCTAGACCAGTGGTGGCCCGCATAGCTCTCTACATTTGCGGAAAATCATTAGCTCGTAACCCTTTAAATGCGTGAATTTTATGGTACATAAATTGTATTTCAATAAAGTCATTCTGAAAAGGGATACTAACTGCTAATTTGTGTCTCGACAATTCTTTACGAAACACTAACCTTTCGGAAGTTTTCTGTTAAAGTTTCTCTCATAGAGTCTTTTAGTGCGTGAAGGTAGGTAGGAGGCGTGCAGTCAGCAGACCAGGAATGATTCAAAGCTTTGGTGTATAACCTTGGGCAATTTACTGTGTATTTTTATGGACCCCTTTCCTTGTCTGTAAAAGAGGGACACCAGTAACTGCCTAGACACTCCCCCTTCAGTCTCTGGATGGGAAATAACAAATGCTTGCACTTGGTATGGGGCCAGACTCGGCAAACGTAGCTATTTAATTCACAGGGTTTCCCAGGTGGTGCATGGCAGAGGAAGAAGAATGAGGAGTGCACCATGGGCACCCAAGCTCCACGGTGGGCCAGCTGTGCAGCCAGTAGCTGATGGGCTGAGCCCCAGGTCCACCACCTGGACTCCAGGGCTCCCACAGCATGTTGTGGGCTCAAAGGTAATAACATAAAAGCACTTACCACAGGCTCTGGCACACAGCGGGTGCCTAATCAATGCTGATGTTCTTCAATCAGGCTGCCTTTTGAAGCAAAAAAAAAAAACCTAAAAAGTATTGACTGATGCTACCTCAAGTATTTAAGCAATAAACACACACCTTGAGTGTAGCCGTCTAATTAAAGAGACATGGATATTTTATTATTGATGCTCTGTATCCACAGTAGTTCCAGCAGATGGGTTTCATAACATCAGTTAGATTACCCATGCATCCCCACCTCTGCAACACGCGCGCGCGCGCACACACACACACACACACACACATCTCAGGGACTAAAATACCAAAACCTGGCAGGGAATTTCAGAAGGCTTTATGGTCTAGGTCTACTGGGTGTTGGAAAATCTGTCCCAATGGCATGGAAAAGCTGGGCAAAAACAAGTGTAAAAGTAGCGTCGAGATTCCCCGACACACTGGAAGGGCCAAAATCCGGAACATTGACAGCATCAGATCCTGATGATGGAGCCACAGGAGCTCTCGCTCACCCCTAGTGGAAATGAGAAGTATTGCAACTGCTCTGGAAGGCAGTTTGCTGGTTTCTTACAAAACTAAACCTACTCTCACCACGTGGTCCAGCAGCCGTGCTCCTTGATGTTTATCCGAAGGAGTTGAAAACCTATGGCCACAAAAACCCACACGTGGATGTTTACAGCAGCTTCATGCGTAATGTCCCAAATGCAGGAGCAACCAAGATCCCTTGCAGTGGGCGGTGGGTAAATAAACTATAGTCCAAGCAGACAATGGAGTATTACTCAGCACTAAAAAGAAATGGGCTTTCGAGGCACCAGGAGAGATGGCGGAAACTTAAATGCATATTACTAGGTGAAAGAAGGCAATCTCAAAAGGCTCCACACTGTATGACTCCGACCATATGACGTTCTGGAAAATGCACAACTCTGGAGACAGTAAAAGGGTCAGGGATTTCCCGGGGTTGGGGGCCAAGGAAGGATGCAGAGGTGGAGTGTGGAGGGTTTTCAGGGCAGTGAAAATACTCTGCATGACACTGTAACCCCAGATACAGGACATTACACATTTGTCCAGACTCATGGAGCATACCGCGGTAGGAATGAGCCCGCTGTGAACCGTGGACTTTGGGCGATAATGGTGTGTTCCTGTAGGTTCATCCATCATAGCAAATACCCCGCTCTGCCAAGGGATGTTCACAGTGAGGGAGGGTGTCGTGGGGGTAGGTGCTGTATGCGAAATCTCTGCATCTTCCTTTCAGTGCTGCTGGAACCCCCAAAACACAGTCCTTTAAAATGCAAATGTAAGTGCTCACTCACAGTGAACATTGTGAGGGTGTCCTCTAGGCTATTGTTGGCTATCGTCAACAGCAGAGGCTCTCGGAATCTGAGATGGGCACCCCAGGACACCTGCTGCAGGAAGCTGGGCTCCACCCTGGGGAATAAGCCCGCACTCCAGGGGCTGTTTACAGAAAAGCCCATTTTGCACACAAAATTAGCCAGCCAGGCACCCAGGTGTCCGTTTACCGCGCCAGAGATGACCTTCCTAGGAACGGGCTCAGCGTGCAATGCCGTGGATGGGTCAACCATCGCAGCAGCACTGCGTGCCTGAAGGTTTGCATCAGTTACCACGCTTCCAGATCACACTCTCCAACAAGACGCAGGCCTCGTTGGGCTCTCCGACTTTCCAGGAAGGCAGAAACGATGACGAGCGTGGGGCTTAAGCAGGAAGGCAACAGGAAGAGTTCTACCAACTGGGACCGTCCCCCAGACTAACCCAACGGGGCTAAAAGTCACCTTGCAAAAGGGTCTTTTGGCCGTTGGGAACCGGTGGGTGGACCACGAGACAGCAATGGCCAGGTCATTCTTGGTTCTATTCTGTAACGTTTTTTTGTGATCTTTGACCACTTTCAGAAACATTGTTACAAGCTTCAGATTGCTCATCTTTGAAATTGCACTAACAATAGGATCGATCCCACAGGATCGCTATAAGAAACAGAAAGCGGTCGATATACAAACTGCCTAGAGCAAACGAGGGGCTTATGAACATTCATTTCTTTTCCTACCTTTATTCCTTTCCTTCTTTCCAAGATGGTCTGTGTTTAAAGGTAGGAGCTGTGGAGCCCAGCGCTAAGGATCAAATACCACCAGTCAGGAAGGAAGTTTCATGACTTTTAATTTTTGAAAACAACTTGACTCGCCCCCCACCAGATCCCCCAGCTTGTCTCACCAACACGTGTTCTGATAAAAAGACAGGCTGGGGGATGTGTCGTCATCCACAGAGGACCAAAGGAATATGTTTGGGGAACAAAGCGTTTCTGTGGGGGAACAATCACCTCGTTTCCCTTGATAAAGGAGGTCCCTAAGCAGCTGGGTGGAGTCGCGTTGGGCCGTGACAGTTAGTCCAAGGCTGCAAGTATCACATCCCGGACCAGATTCTGAGATGAGGCTTTGGTGTGTGAATGGGCCAAAGTCACCAACACTGTGCACAGCCTCATGAAAACCAGAACCAAGAGGTCTCTTGTTCTGTTGTTTTCTTTTTCTTTCCCAAACATTTTGAAGTTTTGGGGTAGACCATTTTAACCTTCTTGTCTCTCCCTGAAGCCAAGAGGTTTTGTTTTCACTGAGCGCAAATGGTCCATTTAAATAGGTCATTAAAATTTTCATGCGTCTCCTACGTTCTTTAGGACTCTAAAGTTGGGGTAGAATAAATCAGGAGGAGACTGCCAGGAAAAGTGGCCAAATGCCTGAATGAATCTCCTTTGAGAACCATCTCCTCCTGGCTGTGCGGGAAGCAAAGTTGCAGAACGCTCCAATGCACACAAACCCATCCACGGACGTCGCAAGTGCTCTGTGACATTCTATCGACTCCGGTCCCAGCTCCTTTAAACAAACGGCAGAAGGTCATGTCACATGGTTTGCGGGTGGGGTGTGACGTTGAGTGGCTAACTGCCTAACAGGTCGACAGCATTTGTGCCATAGACTTGAAATCCAGACCACCACCCGTCAGAGCTGTGGGATCCGTGTCTCTCGCGAGGTTCACCAGGGCAGCCGAAATGTTGGTTGCCTTGAGTAAGAAAGATGCGTTGTCTCTGGGTAAGCGAGCAGATGGTAAGATCGTGAGCAAGGTGGCCCATGAGAGAAATCGTCTTTCAAGCCGGATGCCCGCGAGTGCCCTCCACCGTCTGTCCCGCTATCAGGTACTGCTGGACCGTGGAGGCTCTTCCCAAATCCTGGGGAGATGATGTTCTGCCTCCATGTGCACTACTGTCTGGGGAGAAGGTCTTCTGCATCTCCTGGGAGCAGAGCACACAGGGAAGGTAACAGAAGGGAGCTGAGCACAGGGCACCCCGTGGGAAGGAGGGGGCCTCCTTCACATCCTTACATCTACAGGGCTGGATGCCAGCTGGCCCCTTGGCCGGACAGAGAGTCTGCCTCCAGGACCTGTGAGGTGGTCTTTGGATTTGCTACGGAATGCCACTTGTCCCGGGCTGGAAGGGCTGCCTCCTGCGCTGAGGGCAGCCAAGCACAGTTTGAGGTCCCCGGACGGCGCCGTGAGGGCAGGAGTGCAGGCTTTCTCTGGTGGCGGGGAGTTCAGTCGTGGTCCCCGTGGCGGGGGAGACGTTTACATGCCACTTCTTTTTTTATACAGCTTGATTGGAATGGGATTTACATACCACATAATTCATCCATTTGCAATGTGCAACTTAATAATTTGGGGTACGCTTACAGTAGCGTGCAACTGTGACCACGGTCAATGTTGGAACATTTTGATCACCTCAAGAGAAACCCAAACTCGTTAGCAAGAACTCCCTTCTCCCGCCATGACCCAGCCCTAAGAGGCCACTCATCGACTCTCTGTCTCTATAACCCTCTTCTGGACATTGTACGTCCTGGAATCATAAACTCTGCGGCATTTGGTTTGGTCTCTTTCTCCCGGGATCATGTTCTCAAGGGCACCCACCTTGGAGACACGGGTCAGCACTTTACTCCCTTTGGTGGCCGACTCATTTTCCTGTGCACAATGGACCCTATTTGCTCATCCATCCGTATGCTGATGGACCTCTGAGTTGTTTCCACCCTTAGGCTGTTGTGACTCATGCCGCGGTGAGGATTTGTGTTCAAGCTTTCTCGTGGAGAACACTTTCATTTATCTTGAGCGTATATCTAGGAATGAAACTGCTGAGTCCTACCACAAGTCTGTGTTTAATTTAACCTTCGACGAGCCACCAGGCTGCTTCCAAAGGGGCTGCGCCATCAGCCATTCCCACCAACAGTGCGCGAGGCTTCTGAAGTTTCTATGTCCACGTCCACGTGGGTTTTTAAAAAATGTTTATTTATTTTTGAGAGTGAGAAGAGACAGAGCGTGAGCGGGGGAGTAGCAGAGAGAGGGAGACACAGAACCCGAAGCAGGCTCCAGGCTCCGAGCTGTCAGCACAGAGCCTGAAGCGGGGCTCGAACTCATGAACTGTAAGGTCATGACCTGAGCCTAAGTCAGACGCTCAACCGACTGAGCCACCCAGGCGCCCCATGCCGAAGCATATTTTTATTGGACTTTGGATTCCAGCCTCCCTAGGAGGGGGGAAGTACCCTCTCAATATCGTTCTGATTTGCATTTCACTGGAGGCCAATGATGCACGTCTTTTCACCTGCTTATTGCACATTTGTGTATCTTCCTTGGAGAAGGTGTATATTCAGAGCCTGTGGCCATTTTTTTAAAATTGAATTATTGTGTTTCATTTTTGAGCATAAGAGTTCCTTATGTATTCCACGTACAAACCCCTATCAGATATATGATTTGTGAATATGTTCTCCCATCCTATCCATTGATTGTATTTTAATTAATTAGTTAATCTATTTATTTTTTTGTTTATTTTTAAGTAGGATTCCCACCCAGCGCAGAGCCCAATGTAGGGCTTGGACTTACGAGCCTGAGATCAGGACCTGAGCCCAGATCAAGGGTTGGATGCTTAACTAACTGAGCCACCCAGGCGCCCTATCCATTCTTTTCAATTTCCTCCTGGCGTCCTTGGAAGGACAGAAGTTTTTAATTCTGATGAAGTCTGACTTGTCTGTTTTGTAGTTTGCTCATGCTTTTGGTGTCATACCTACCATCCACCATCAAACCCACAGTCTTGAAAATTTACTGGTGCATTTTCTTCTAAAAGTTTTACTGTTTTGGTTCATACATTTAGGTCATTGATCCATTTTGAGCTAATTCTGTAAATGGCGTAAAGATTCAACCTCATCCTTCTGCATGTGGCCACGCGGCTATCCCAGAACAATTTGTTGTCAAAGTTATTTTTCCCCATTGAATGGTCTTGGCACCCTTGTCCAAAATCAACTGACCATAGACACACTTGAGCAGAGACAGTCTGCAAAAGGTTCATCTTCTGTCCAAGACCAGCTAAGAACAGAAATAGAAAGTAAGCATTTAGAAACTGTTGTCGCACTGTGACAGAGTAATTTTATGTCTGTTGAGTTCCATCATTTAAAAGTTTGTTCTTTCATCATTTATATTCATTGTGATTGTTGTGTTTGTATTTTAAAAAGGCGGTCTGCTCTAGATTGGGGGTAGGGCAATCCTGGTCCTTCTTGCAAGCTGGTTGGAGAAGCGGTGATCTTCAAGATGGGGGGTCGGGGCGGGGGGGAGTGGGGAGACCCAGAGGGAACGCTGCTGTGTAGGAAGCTGATCGGTTCATGGGCAAACACTCCTTTCGTGGGTATGAAATCTACACTGACACAGTCTGGCCAAGAACAATCTGCATCTGCTCTTAATTGTGTTAAATGCAAAGTCTTTATCATTTAAAGTGCCCTATTAGTGAAAAAATTAGTAAGAATGCACTGTCTTTCTCAAATTAGCCAAGAAGTCAGACTATGCAGATCTGAGGATCAGACAGAGGCAAGGGGTCAGCAAATGGAACCGATAAGGCCAAGCGTTCCATGTGATTTCAAGTATTTCAATATACTTAAAAGGTGTGCAAATTCAAATAAATCTCAAAGCCTACGTTTATAGCTAACATTTTTTTTTTGAATTTTAAGATTGCTTCTGTTGGTTCAAAAAATGATGGGAGCATATTATTTTGCAGGGATATGAAGATTGAAGCCCAAATAGAAAACTCAGGAAAGCCTCCTTCTAGAATTCTAATAACTGATTCCGTAGAGACTGCCGTCAGGGGCTTGGGAGCACACACCGGGTACTCACTGCAAGGCCTTTCCTGGGTTATCTGGCTTTGAAAGGATCATGTTCAAACCCCGCCAAGATAAAAGGCGGCCTCCACAGGCTATGAGCTGGACCGTTAAACATTTCCATATGACAAAGTCCTCTCCTGAGGTCTGACCTGCTGGGAGAGCCCAAGTCTGCAGATCTGAAGAAGTCAGACCCTCTTCTGCCCTGCTTCTCAGAGACAAGTCTGGTGGGAGAGCTTTGAAAACTACTTTAAAATGCTTTCTGTGGGGGGAGAGTCTTAACGAAAAAGGAGCTACGTACATAACAATGTTCAACACCAAACTCTTATTTAAATGGATTTTTAGAATTTAAAAAAAGAAAGAAAAAAAAGGCAACCAGGGGTTAACGTACATCATGAGAATAAGGTTCATTTCTGTTGGCTCCCACTCGCTCCTTTTGATTCGCTTGTCAGATATTATTTATTTCTTATCTTGGTATTTACTTCATCAATTTAAAAGAATGATAGCGTTTTCTATTTAGAAGCACCGTAAGCTTCTTTTGTCCCACCATCTTAAGTTTCTAGAAGGACTCTCTTACCAGACGTGGTCTAAACGGGGGGACATACCTGGATTTTCTTTTTTTATTATTTTTAAAATTCATTTCTTGGGTTTTCTTTTCTACCTTTCCCACTAATTAATTTTAACCATTTTTCTCTTGACCTTCTTCGTCATCTTTAGATATGCGCTTAAAACAGGTACTGAATGCAATCAGTGTACGATATGTTGTTTACCCACGTCATTTCTCGCCAGTGTCTCAGATATCGGAGGCAACCGATATGTGATTTCCCACTGGCTGCAAAAGATCTATTCTTTGAAGCATTTGTAAGGCTTTTAGGAACCATTTTTATGTGAAAACAAAAACAAAGAAAATCGTTTCTCCTGAAAACATTCCTACCGTTCGTCTACGAGTTTATCGTGCTTGTATTTTCGAACGCTGCAACATGAGGCCAGTTGTGAAGTTGCGAAGCCTAACCCTGCTCCGTTCGGACCTCTCGAATGGTTTAGAGGGGACATACTGATTCCCCGTGACACACAGGGGTGGTTTTAACACCCAAACCCTTTGCTGATAGTAGAATGTGGGTGTAATTGGCCTCCAAGACTGGAGCCGCTGGAAGAATGACCAGCTTGATAACACATCGGAGACGCTGTACTGGCAGCAGGAGCTAAAGGTTTAAATGTAAGAAATGTGCAGAGTTCATGCAAAGGTAATGTCTTTATGTCACACAGGACCCAGCAAACTTCTTTTTTTTTTTAATTTTTTTAATGTTTATTTATTTTTGAGAGAGGGCGACAGAGCACGAGCAGGGGAGGGGCAGAGAGAGAGGGAGACACAGAATCCGAAGCAGGTTCCAGGCTCTGAGCCGTCAGCACAGGGCCCAGCGCGGGGCTCGAACTCACAGACCCTGAGATCGTGACCTGAGCCGAAGTCAGATGCTTAACTGACCGAGCCACCCAGGTGCCCCCTTTTTAATGTTTATTTATTTTGGGACAGAGAGAGACAGAGCATGAACGGGGGAGGGGCAGAGAGAGAGGGAGACACAGAATCGGAAACAGGCTCCAGGCTCCGAGCCATCAGCCCAGAGCCCGACGCGGGGCTCGAACTCACGGACCGCGAGATCGTGACCTGGCTGAAGTCGGACGCTCAACCGACTGCGCCACCCAGGCGCCCCTTTGTGCCCCCTTTTTAAAAAATAGTTTAATGTTTATTTTTGAGAAAGAGAGAGGCAGAGACAGAAACAGAGCACAAGACGGGGAGGGGCAGAGAAAGAAGGAGACACAGAATCCAAAGCCGAGGACCCAGAGAACTACCTCGGGGCTTGTGCACACCTGTGTCAGTACCAACGGGCAGGTACTGTGCTGGGTGACGTGGTGCCTACAGAGATGTGTCTCAACACAGCCAGGTCCCTCTGATAGCTGACAGGGCTGAGCCCGCACACGTGGGGCAGGGGGTGGAGGGGGGGAATCTTGTATTCTGTCACCTCTTCTGAAATACCTGCTCCAGGAAGGATTTTATTCCCAGAACCCTAAAATGCCACGTTTGTAAGCAATATGTCCCTTTAACCCTTGGGGATTAATAAAACCTTTTTCTGTCATCTCTGGGAGCTCCTGGTTTGCTTGGTCTGACCTATGACACATAGAGGCAGCCTCACCCACGATGCCCAGGGGAACAGTGAAGGCACAAAATAAAGGACAATGAGGTAGGCTTTCAGGTTAACTATGTATCAGGCAATTAAAAAAAAAAAAAAGTGGCTGATATGTGCATTTAGCAGCCCAAAGGCTAAATGAATCCATTGAAATTACCTTTATTTATTTATTTATTTATTTATTTATTTATTTTTATGAAACTTCACATGGAATAGTTTTTAGAAGTATATCTGGAAGGTCCAGAAAGTTGTATTTTAATCTGCCAACCTAAAAATAAAACGTGAATAGCTCTTCGGAGAACAGAATTTGTTCTATCCCGAAAGTTCCTTTTGAAAACTCGGTTAATAAATGTATCATCAAATTTACAGAGTTGGAAGCTAAATTTAAGGTTCTGAGGAAACAAATGCAACGCACCGTACCGTCTCACTTCACTGCACGCCGTTTTGGAAGCTCTTCGTGTTTCTGTTAAGAATTTATGAGTAGAAATGGAAGAATGGATAGTCGTACCTGAATCTCACAAGTGGATTTCACTATGTCTGTGAATATTTAAATGATCCGAAGTTACCCTCTTGGCTCCCTTAACTTCCAGGCCCTTTGTGCAGAGCGGCAGGGAAGAAACACACCCACACACACTGTAACCACTTCCCATAATCGTCTCTACAAGAGATTATTAAGATGTGGATTTTACTAATTTTATTATGAAAAGATATGAATCATTTCTCTGCCCGTAAAACTCACAATTCGCCCTTCCCTCCCCCTGGCTCGGCATCAGAACTATTGTCGACACCATTTTTGAGGACCCTCCCCACCGCTTCTACGCTGGCGGGGCCCGGGGCGTGGGTTCCTCTCCCGTCCTCCTCTGGCCTCGGCCACAGCTGGCTCTTGGCCTTGAGAACTTCCTACTCCTTCGCTGATCTGAAGACCCCCACCCGCTAGGCACCCACATGGCAAACCTGAGCCTCGCGAAGAGGCACCCAGCACGGAGTGAGGCTTGAGGAACCACCTGCCATGAGGAGCAGGGGCTGGCGTGTGTGGCTCAGACATGTGTGAGTTCGCCTCCCGGTTTTGCCTGGGTGATGCATAAGGGAGACTGTCAGAGGGAAAGGTGTATCAGCAAAAATGGGACCGACGTTGGGTCATCAGGTCAGATCTTTGGAGCAGCGGCGAAGAAATAAGGCCCCAGGAGCTCACAAAGAGTTGCTAGGATACCGAGGTCTCCACCGTCAAACAGGTGCCACGTCACCATGACCTCGTCCGGGAACACGGTTCCCGGCCTCGTACAGGTGACTGTCCCTATGCCGTCGGCCACTGTTTGTTAGTTTGCGCACAAAACTTAGCCCTAGGTATTGCTACACATGCCCTTGACCCTAACGATGCACCTAGATGCCATCACACGTGCAGGGACGTTGCGGGCGGGGGGACGATGAAGCCAGGTCACGGCGGAAACAGTTCCCACACTCAGCCGCCAATAGCAGGGACAACAAGCTGGCCCCGTGTCAGGCTCTTTGCAAGCTCTCTGGAAAAATGTCTCATTTATTCCGAGTCCTGTGGGCCCAGTGTTGTGTTGTCTGCACTTTGTAGATGACAACAGCGAGGTTTCACGGGACAGGTGTCATGCCCGACTTAAGGGAGGAGAAGTAACCTTACAGAGACATGGAGGGGACTTCCACTCTGCTCTCTGGGGTGACCTCTGTCCTGGCCAGGATGGTCTGGGCTGAGACATTGTCCCTGTACCCGGTGGCCATATCCATGTTCTTAGAGGGAACTTTCCACAGCAGAAGAGGAGTCCGTCCAGAGCCAGGAAGAGGGAAGGCTCACAGGTCTCGGCAAATCCGTTAGGAAACTGCCCGGTGACAGCTCTGGTCTCCTGGGTCATGTCTCAGACTTCTGGGTCAGGTGCTTTGTGCTTAAAGGGAAGGGTGATGGTGGTGGTGTTTTTAGCCCCAGGAAAGCCTTGAGGTCACACGTTTTGACTTAGCAAAGGCCATGCACCCCCATCCTTGGCACGTGGAAATGAAGCCACTGCAGTGACATGGGTCTAGAAGCTTCCAGGCAGCAAGGAGGAACTTTCTCCTGCTTTCTGCTGAAGGAGCGCTGAGCAGGAACCCCGGCCTCAGACAGGCCCGCCTCCCCGCCAAGCTGCACTGCCGCCCGGGGCACAGGCGGGTTCCAGAACTCCCCCGGCCCCGGCCGGCCGACACCAGCCACAGGGCTTGCCGGGCCTGCCCAGGGGCCACGAGGCACCGCAGTGGTCATTTCCAAGACCTCTTTACCTGCAAAACCTGAAAGGAAACGTACAGGTGCATTAAGTTCCTGGAAATGAGCAACGGGAGGCATCTCACCTTCCGAAACTAGGTTTTCCGAAAGCTTTGTTTAAAACTAAACGGACGTTTCCGGTCACTCGCAGCCCGATGTGAGCAGACTGCAGAAACGCCGCATGCGCGCAGGGAGCCCCTCGCCTCCTGGCGCCCCCCTCCTGGGGCAGCAGAGGAAAGGGGAGCAGTTTTTACTCTGTCCCTTCCATTAAAAGTTCGCTTCAAACGGCATCTCGCGCTTGGTCACTTTACGGGCGGTCACGGGCGCGATGCACTATGGAGCCTGTCCTGGGTGTCACCGAGTCAACACGTTAATTCATTTCATTTCTAAATGACATTTACTTATACGTTGCAAAGCCAGGGGAGAGAAAGTCTGTGTTGGCTTTATCTCCTCCGAAATTAAGATAGCGGCTTAAATTGAAAATGTAATTTAAATCCTCTCCGGCAGGAGAGTCGGGCCTCTCGCCCCCCCCCCACCCCCACCCCAGCAGGGCTTCACAGAGAGACTGGAACAGCCAGGATGCCGTAGAGGCAGCTCCCCCGTCAAAAGAGAATTCGGAGCGGATAGAGACAAATCATCCCGTGACAGAGGTTAAAAGAAACCTGTTACTATGACAACAGATGGGGTCAGATAACAAAATGAACAGCCACTTTTGATCTTCAAAAAATTCTCTTCCCTTTGCTCTCGCCTGTTATCTGGACCATTCCATCAAACACCTAGCAGATAACACAGCTGAAAACCCAATCGACCTTCAAGAAAACCCAGACAAGTTGGAAAGTGTATGGAAAGGTTACCATCACAGCCAAGGCTTTCTGATGATATTTGCCTGGGTACACAGAAACACACACACACAGCCATTCCTTGCGAATGCGACGGCGTAGGGTTCAAAGGAATCCACACAAGTGCTTAACACATGTACATAACAGTAATGTTTTTATATCACCGAGAATTGAGAAAGTGAGAGGCGTGCAGGGCTAAAAGATTTAGGTGTCAGGGCTCACTGTCACCTCGGTTTGGATTAGTTAGCGTAGAAACAGTTGACATCACATCGGCACGCAAACAAAATTACACCCATGAATGGCTGCGATTTAAATGGGGAGGGGGCTCAAACTCATTCGGTGGTAGTCACAGACAAGTCGATCAAAAAGCACATGTCGAGGAAAGGAAACTCGGCACGCCTTTCCCGTGCTGTTTGGCTGTAGAGAGATCGAGCGGGAGACCGAGCACGCAGTGCATTTCCTCCAGACGTTTGTGGCGCTCAGCACCCAGCACGGTCTCGGCACTGCCTAGGTCTCAGCACCTCGAGCAGGACGCTCATGTTACAGGGCGTCTTCAAAAACGCAACATGAACGTGTTCTATATTTCGGCATATGCGACTTTTCCTTTTTGTGATGATGGTCAACAAATACATTTGCATTGAAAACCATCAAGTTGTCTCCCCCAAAGTGAGGTAAGTCTTCCACATCAGTGCTGTACAATCTGTTCATTGTGGGCGGGTGCCCATCTCTGCTGCTTTGGCCAGATTGCAGCAGAGATGTGTGGTAAATGGGGAATTCGTCCTCTGTGAGCGTGTGACACCCAGAGCCTGATTCGCAGCGGCCTTGGGCGTGAAAGAGAAGAGGCGCTTCCACGAAGACCGCCCTGGTCCCGCGGATGTGACTTCCCACAACATGGCGCCATTCTGAACTCAAGTCTTCACGGCACGGCTCAGGCTGGAGAGATTTATTCACATTTGGTTTTAAGAAAAGAAGAAATGTCTCTCAATCAAATCTTTCATTCAAAAGATTTTGGAAAGCATACATCCCTTTCCTATTGGCTTCCAAAACAAATTATTTCCAACACGAAATCATTTGGGATGAAAGGTGCCCAAAGCTAAGGCAGCAAAGAGTGAATTTAAACTGGCTTCAGGGATAATTATTTGCTCTGGTCGAGCCCAAACACACAAAAACGAAAAGGACTCCCTACACGGTGATTTTCTCAAATACCAATAAAATGTTTAAATGTAACAATATGGAGAACGGCCACATGTCAATTTTGAAGTGACCTCAAAATTCATAATGTCTACGATCATGAAAAGACTAAGGTATTTTGATGTAAAGATGCTGAATGAAAACAGCAAAGGCGTTTTTCCCCCCTTTCTTTTTTAGCTTAGGTGGCATTTGTTGTTTATAATTTCTGGGTCTAAGAACTAAATGTCTCCCAGTTGCAGTAAAGAAACTCTGTTAAAAACCTTGTTATTAAATGAACATTTTCCAAATTTTCTTCAGGATATAGTAGAACAGTATTCAACTTACAGCAAACGTCTTGGGTCATTATGAAGGAACTTTGATAGAATTCGTTCTGTAGAGACAGCGAATTGCGGGGTGTTTCTGGGAGGCTGGATGGTGTTGGTCACAGGCCAGTGGTGGCCTCAGCACAGACATGCACTCGTCCTGCGGCAGCCACTCCTCTCAACGGTGAGGGTCACCTACATCCCAACGCAGTCCAAGGGGGCAGCTCTTACCTCTAATTTCAAATGGGGAACCCAAGTTTCAGAGACGTGGTCATTCCCAGGAGCACTTGGGTCGTCAGGGCGGCCGTGAGCCAAGGCCAGGGACCGTCCCAGCAGACATGACCTCTGTCCCCATGGGTTCTGTGACTCTCCACAGTCTGCCAACAAAGCATCCATCTCAGACTCCGAAATGACGTCCTCACAGCACTTTGCTTCTCGCCCACGCTTTTGTTCATCATTTTTGTCTTCGCTGAAGGTGGATTGAAATGTGTGGAGATGTGTGTGAGGTGACTCCCAGGGTCCAGTCCCCCAGTGCCACACCGTGTGTGCACGAGCCCCTAAGTTTGGTCTCCGACAACATGGGATACATGCCCATTCTTCAATAAATGCAAGGGTGCTCTTGTAACATGGACGCAGCGAATTCTCTTTCTCCTACGTAAATAAACATGACGGCCACGTTTCTTCACCTCCATCACCCTCTCACTCTTCTACGTGTTCCATCTCTCTAACTTTCAGAAGACCCCAGCTCACTTTTCTATGTTATCCTGCTTTCTCATTTGCAAAGATAACTGGCCATCGACACAACCTTCAGGTGCAACCCAGGAACATAAACGTGCAAATTCAACGGGCAAGAACATCCGGCAGATCTGACCGTCTCTGGTTCATTCTACGATTCAGTGCAGCAAACAGGAATTTTTGAGTCATGCTGCAGAGAAGACAATCTGGCAACGAAGAGCCCTCCAAGACCGACATCGCTAAGTGAAAACAAGTCACACGGTGAACCTGTCGTCTGTGACGTGACCGCCCAAGCCGTGTGCTTGTGGGAGGCTCTCCCACGTCCCCTGGTCCAGGCCAATGGTTCTTCCCGGGGACAAAACCGCTCGATGGTGCAACGATCTCCATCCTACTGTTTTCTTGCAGACCACACTTCCTGTCTACCCCCACTATCCGACAGATTCCCCCGCCAAATGCCTCCTTTTCCTTGGTGGGGGGGGGGGACCCCATAACCCTCAGGCACTACCGCTCCTCTCCTGGAGTGTCCTGTCCGGGCATGGCTTGAAGGCTCCCAGTGGTGACCTTTTTCATGTCTGAGCCCCCTGAAGCTCCAGGCACAGTGCCTTCAAAGCCCCAAAGTTGTAGGGCCACAGCCTGTGTTCGTGGCATCCAGTGATATCAGGAAGGACCCCTCCTTCTAGAGTCATCGACCTCAGCCCTCCCTTCGCTTCCCAGATGAGCCGGGCTCCAGGGGGCAGCCCTCTATGCTCCTGTTGCCTGGCTCCTCTGTGAGCAGAGCATACTCGGGCATCACTGGATGATGGAGGCAGGCTCCCTGCTGACCTAGTGGCCCTGGTTCCCTTTGAAGACTCGATGCCAGACTCCCTGGGCGAAGCAGTCAGCTGGAATCTGTCTTTGCAGGGCGACTGCATTTCCCCAAAGCTACTGCAGAAGGGAAGGCCAGCAAGCTAGAGACAATCACCCGTCGATTAAGGGGAGGGGAGGGTAGAAAACAGTTCTGGGGCGTGGGTGTTAGGTGGCAGGCCGGTGGATGTGAGATGTCACATGACCCAGCGGCAGGAATGCGTAAAATCATCCCAGCCCGTGAGGGTCCGAGCACAATGTCAGCACAGCCCTGGCCTGACCCAAGGCCCTTCTTAGGTCCTGTCACCATGGTGACACTCACCTGGGCCCACCCAGCACTGCCCCACACCGCCCCGTGGCCGGTCGGCAGGTGCAGCCTCGGGCTAGGGGGCTGTGCTAATACATAGTTTGAGGTGATGAATAGGACCATTCCACTCAAAGGGATTGATTTCAACTCCATCAAAGGGTTGGGACCAGAGGCCTAGCTCGCATTCAATCATGCCTGATGCCCTAGAAATGCCTCCCACACCGATCTCTTTCTCTCAGGACATATATGCGATGTTGTGCATCGGGAAGTGGAATACTGAGGACAATATTCCATTTACAGGATGACGAACTGGCCGTGGGAAGCCGTCTAGGGCTTTGAGATGCCCTCAGACACCGTATGTAAGACACGCCTTCATTACCAACATACTAATCATATGAACGTTTTCAATACTTTGCATTTCAAGAAAGACCTTCTGTGTTAAACAATCAGCAACAGACTCACTCCCAAACCTTGGAAGGGTTTCGGGCTCTACTTTGTGATTACTAAAATCAAACAAACAAAAAACAAACGACAACAAAAAACCTTTACACCAAGCTATAAAAGGAAATAGGAAATACTCCTTAACGAAGGACATTCAGAAACATTTTTTTCCGTACGGCAAGTAGAGGTAAATGTTTCATTCACTTTGGAACATCGTCTAAGAAACATCTTTTTGTACTTGTATGGTATTTTGTAGGCAAGTAAATGTATTTTTCCCCTCTATTGGGCTGTGATGTGCTTGTCCACGAAGAAGAAAAGGTGTCTGTGTTTTTTCAATATGAAATTGTCAAATTGGTTTACATACAACACCCAGTGGCTCGTCCCAACAGGCGCCCTCCTCAGTGCCCATCACCCACCCTACCCTCCCTGCCACCCCTGGATCAACCCTCAGTTGATTCTCAGTCTTTAAGAGTCTCTTATGGTTTGGCTCCCTCCCTCTCTTTTTTTTTCCCTTCCCGTCCCCCATGGTCTTCTGTCAAGTTTCTCAGGATCCACATAAGACTGAAAACATATGGTGTCTGTCTTTCTCCGACTGACTTATTTCACTTAGCATAATATCCTCCAGTTCCGTCCACGTTGCTACAAAAGGCCATATTTCTTTCTTTGTCATGGCCACGTAGTATTCCATTGAGTGTATAAACCACAGTTTCTTTATCATTCATCAGTTGATGGACATTCAGGCTCTTTTCATATCACCTCATGCCAGTTAGAGTGGCTAAAATGAACAAATCGGGAGACTATAGATGCTGGAGAGGATGTGGAGAAACGGGAACCCTCTTGCACTGTTGGTGGGAATGCCAACTGGTGCAGCCGCTCTGGAAAACAGTGTGGAGGTTCCTCAAAAATTAAAAACAGATCTACCCTATGACCCAGCAGTAACGCTGCTAGGGATTGACCCAAGGGACACAGGAGTGCTGATGCAGAGGGGCACTTGTGCCCCAATGTTTACAGCAGCACTTTCAACAAAAGCCAAATTATGAAAAGATATCTGTTTTGCAGATAATACTCACCAGGTGATTTTGTCAACTAACAGCTACTTTCCAGGCACAGCATCAAGGAACGCTCGGTGAGTAAATAGCTCGGGACCCATGTGACATGTTTCAGCCATTGTCACTTGACCTTGAGCCGGTCCCTAGCTCTCCCCGAGCCTCCTCCTTACCCTTTGTGAGAGACGGCAGATTGGAGTCGGGGCATTATCTCACTGCAGCCCGGAGAGTTCTACCTGAAAATCTTTGAAGCACAAATACAGAAAGATAATGAGAACAAGAAGAAAAGGAAAACACGTGTAATCCTTCTCTGTTCTTATTTCTTTTCAGATGATCTTAGTAAAGTGAAATGCTGTTGGGCAACTACTATGCCCAACACTGGAGGAGCTCTTAAATACGTCCACGTCCCAGACTCCAAGGTTTTAAAAGGGAAAAAAATAATTCAGTGTATAGAACGAATCAGGGAAATCAAATGAAAACGCTTTTTCAAGCTTTATGTCCAACCTTGCAGTCCAAATTCTAACTCCAAGTTTTAGTGCCCAAGAGAGGGGTGACCTTAAGTGACAGGTGTTTCCGTCACTGTATCAGATGGGTCCCCAGCAGAGAGGACACGTGCTGACGCGCCCTCCGCAGAGAGGGGAGGGGCAGGCAGCGGACTCCGTGCCACCAGATAAAAGAGTTTTCACACACAGAGAAAACTGAGGGGCAGAGCTCATCCGGAAAGAAAGCTCGCGAAGTGATTCTTTGAAGGTTGGGTGCTATTTAATATTTACATTTAAAAGTAAATTAAGGGCTCTTTAAAGGCTGTTTGCATTAAGAGATTGGATTTGCTTTAATTATGTGGTTATTTGTTGTTCCTATATAGGATTTGTTAACCCAAGAAAAATGTGGCTTTTAATAGAAAATGTGGCTTTTAAAAAATAGGGCACTAATTTCTTAGACGGCAGCCTCCCCCTCCGGGGTCAGCCTGCATCCCTCCATGACGACCCCAGCCTCCCCCTCCCCCTCCCCCTCCAGCCTCCAGCCTCACTCCAGCCTCCATTCTTTGTGGGCTTGCAAACCCGGAAAGCGTGCTGTGTGGTCTTCGCTCGGAGCGCGGCTTCTAGTGACCACGTTCCACCTAATTTCACTTAAAATCCTCAGTTCTGGGGCTCCTGACTGGCTCAGTCGGTTAAGCGTCTGACTTCAGCTCAGGTCATGATCCCACACTCCCTGAGCTCGAGCCCCGCATCGGGCTCTGCGCTAACAGCCCAGACCCTGGAACCTGCCTCGGATTCCGTGTCTCCCTCTCTCTCTGCCCCTCCCCTGCTCGTGCTCTGTCTCTCTCTCTCTCTCAAAAATAAATGTCAAAATACATTTTAAATCTCAGTTCTCACCTTGCTGAAGACTGAGGCTTCCTCACCTACGAGGCGCGCGGCCATCGCGGCCCCTGGGGTTGGCCTTTCCCCACCTTCCCCGGGCACACAGCGCGGGGATCTGGAGACTGACTGCGGCCCCCACGGCACCTCTGTCTCCAGCCCCGCGTCTAATGTGTCCCCACTGCTGGGGCGGCGGTGGCGTTTCAAGCGCCGGAAACCATAACTGGAGGCCCATCGTCCGTCTCCCTGCCTCCCACCAGATGCCCCAGAAGCACCGTCCTTCCCGCTGCCGGCCTTTTCCGGCACCCCCCCCCCCCCCCCCACGTCTGGACCACCTTCCCTTCTCCTTACACGGGCCAGGTGGGTGCACGCCCCTGCCTCCGGAACCCCACCTCGCTCCTCTGTCCCCACGGCTAACCGCGTAGTGTCCCTCAGTGGGGCCACCAGGCCCACCTGTGGGCTGAGCCCCCCCGGGGCTGCCCCTGGAACCCCTCTCCCCGAGGGGACCCTGGGCGACGGCCAAGGGCCCAGGCATTAGTTCTTCCAGCCGGGTTACATCTGCGTGTGACTGTTGTGTTTGGCCCCAGGTGAGAAGCTCACCCCGCCCCCGGCCGTGAGGTCCGGAGCGTGCTCCAGCTGGGCCAGGGTGGGCTGGGTGGCCCTTCCACCGTGCAGCTCCAGGGCCCAGCTGGAGAGGCTCGGCCCTCGAGGGATGAGCGCGTGGCTGGCCGAGTGAGCACCTGTCCGCAAGGGAGAAGGAAGCGGGTGAAGGAGTGGCGGCTCACTCACTCGGGGAACAAGGCCACCAGGCCCACCGCTTTCTGCCTGGTCTCGCTTGGCTCGCAGCCTTGATTCGCCGGTTTTGTGGCTCTGACCCTTTTCCGTGGCTTGCTGGGCCCATCACCTAGCTCCTGGAAGTGAAGCTCCTCCGGCTCCAAGTAAGGCCCAGCTACGCCCAGCGGCCACCATCCTCCCTGCCCTTACACCCACCTGGTGGCCACCGGGCCTTGCTGGCCTCAGGGGGGCACAGAGCCCCATTTCTTCAAACCTGCACCCTCACATCCTAACATCTTAGAACCTGTGCCCGTTGGCTTCCTCCAGCCTGGAAATGGCTCAGGATCGTGACCTGAGCCATTTCCAGCCTGGAAATGTGGTGTCGGTCACGTGAGGCAGCCGCCCACAGGGTGCAGGCAGCGAGGGGCGACCGGGGCTGTGTTCGAACCCTTCCCCAGACGGGAGCTCCGTGTGCAGCAGGGGCACACTCGTTCACACCGTACTGAGCCAAAATCTGTGCCCCTGCCATGGCAATATGCTTCTTAGGTGTGTTTTCTAGAAACAAAAAAGGGCAAAAGTCCAAGTCTTGCTTTAAGATATCTTTCCCGCAAGCACGGCTCTTCCCCCTTCCCGGTGTCTCCAGGCCGCTGTCCTGATGCCTGTTTGCGTCTTGACTGCCCTTTGGATGTGCTCATCACCGCCGGCCCCGGCCCGGCCTCCCCCATCCCGGGGAGCACCTTCCAGGTAAGCAGTCACGGTGAACCAGCCCACCCAGCTCCACTGCCCCCCAACCCGCCTAGTCCTTGGGGCCCTGTGTCCAACACCTGCGGAAACACACCAGGCCAAACCTATGTGGTGACCCCAACACAACAGTCTACTGGGAGACGAAACGCACTTCGTTAAGCCTGGCGGTCTCTCCACCGACGCGTGCCCACTCTGAAAACAAACTCCACCTTTGTTTTTAGAGGCGCTGATCGTCCACAGCCCCCGGGGGCGGACTGTCCCCGCAACAGCGGTAGAAACAGCTAACGTTTGTCGCACGTTTACCATTCTGGGTATTGCTAACCATCTTACAGACTTCATCTCGTCTGGTCCTCAAAGTAGACCTTCTCTGCCGGGCCAGTCTTGTCTCTGTTTCAGTCTGAGCACACGGGGTCTAGGGAAGGTGCTCTAACTACAACTTGTCAAGAATTGCCAACCGATGAGGGACGGGGAGGATGTTGTCTCAGGTAACCTGGTACCGGGGCCCCACTCTTAGCCATGACGCCACCCAGGCCTGGGACGCGGTCCTGCTGGGCCCTGCGATGCCATCCACCTGGCCATCTCATGACCCGCCCTCGTGGGCTCTCTCTCGGACACGGGTTATTCAACCACCCCGGGGGGCCCCTGCACCACCGACCGTGTGCCAAAGGTTACAACAGTGCTAGGAAGTGAGCGAGGGAATAAACAAAGAGGCCCCCGCAGAAGGCGCCCCCACAGAAGGCGCCCCCGGAGGAGGCTCCCTCTGCCTTCCTACACAATCGCTCTTCCGTCTGTTCCCACGGCGATTTCTTCCTTTCTGTCTGTGCTCAACTTCCTACCTCGTTTGACCGTATTTCATTCCGCTTTGCACTTACCGTGCGCACGAGGTACATTTATGGAATTTCATCCGTTGTATTTCTTGAATTCCTGCAACGTGACTCCACGGTTACTGTGGCATCGAAAACACTCCCTCGGAAGGTCATGACCACCTGTTTCTTGTCAAATTCCGCGCAACCTTTTCCTCCCGCGGACTCGGGTCTCCTGGGGCTTTCTCTGCACCCGCGGCTGCCACTTGTCTGCAACTTTACTGACCCGCTTTGTTCAAACTGAGAAGCCCCCGCCGCTCCCCTCCCACCTGCCCGAGTGCCTCCCTGCACCCCCACAACTGCGCTCAGCCGTGCAAACGCTCCCCCTATCTGCATGGGCGTCCGTCTCCAGAATACCCTGGCACAGCGACACCGTGGAGGTTGTGGTTCCGCATCCAAACTGTCCAAGCGCTACACCATTTCCTTGTGGAAAATAGGTTCTTTGGAAGTGACTCTACAGACTTGTAGGTGCTGATTTGTTGGAAGGACCGAGGAAGGCGCGAGGGAGGGAGGGGCGTGTGTGGGGGGTGGGGGTGGGGGGTGTGGTGATGACTCCACCTCTCACCTCTCCTCTCCGGAGGGTCTGTGTGAAATCTTGGCTGCCCTCCCCTCTGCCGCTGTGCCCCCAGCCACCGCCCTGGGCCAGGCCCCAGTCCCCTGCCCTGACCTCCCCAAGATCTTTCCCTTATGAAACGTGTCTCCCAGGTTTTCACCGTATCATCTTCTGGAAACAAGCCTGGGGGCTGAAATTTATAGTCACCCCATAATGACTCCACCTGCAGTCTAAGCGTGGAGGTTCAGAGACCCTCACGCGTCCCCTTCCTTACACAAACATGGTCGCGACATCAGCTCATTCCTGAGAATGTGCGCCCTGTGCAGAGAACCTTCCGGCCCTTCTCTTCCCCAGCCCGCCTCAGGCCACACTCCCATAGGTAGCGCACTTGTGGTGTTGGCTTTGTGCTTTGGGTTTTTAACCATGATCTGATGGTAGATTCCCGAGGGCCCGGGTTACCCCTAACAGGGTGGCCGTGTTTCCGGAACAAAGCCCATTCCCATAAATACGCTTACTCGGTGCAGTGTATCACCGTCCTCAGTGCGTCTGACAATATCGTGGACGCACGCTTAGCTAGGGGCCCCCGTCTGGCTCACACCGCGGGTGTCCTTGCGCAGTCTCAGCCAGGACCCCCGCCGCCGGGTCCGGGTCCAGGGAGCCGTGTGGTCCCTCCGGCCAGGCCTGCAGAGCTCAGGCTTCTCTTTCATCCTGCTCGGGGCACAAAGGGCTCTCTGGATTCGTTTATTTATGCACCAGGGAAACCGACAGGCAAATTTTCAAAAAGAATTGTATGTCATTAATTCCTATTGATGTTAAAACTTTCCTTTTTAGCAAAACAAAAAACTGTCGGGTGAGCAAGATGCTCTCTGTCAATAGCGGGAAGGAAACTAAATGTGAAAACGTACTAAATAATTGCCCGACGGTACTTGTACTAATGACCGTAAACTTCTACTCTGCTAATTTTTCTCTACACTTTTAATTACCGATCAATAATACTTTGCAGTTGACATTTAAAAATGCTGAACCGCATGCAGCAACACAGACTGAGTGAAAATCTACAATGTGGGACTGAATTTGCCAAATCAATAAACGTTGCCATTTAACAAATAGTAGCATGTAAACACTCACCAAGATTAGCAAGCGCGAAGGGCTGCACCTGCGGGGTTTAATTACTGTTTAATAACACGACGCTGTTTCTCGCAGACGGAAGCCCTCTGCCGGGGGAAACAGGGCAGCCCCTGTCCTCGGCCCTGCCGTCCAGACCAACCTCCTCAGCCACAGGAGAGCCTGCTGAGAAGATGGGACTTGATGGTCTGAAGGGACAGACATCTCCATGCATGGGCATTCTCCTTGCTTAAAAGGAATTCCTTCATAAAAATCAAAGGGTCTGCCCAATGTCTGTAATCGATTGAATTATAAAGGCATTAGATGAAGGCATGTGATCTTAAAACCATCCTCTCGTGAGGATATCAATATTATGTCAGTCATTTGTTTGGAATATAAAGCATGGAGGCTATGAAATACCCATCCACCTTGGAGACTAAAGAAAAGGAAGTCTTAGAACACCATGCAGACCTCAGGAAAATCAATTTTTGTAGAGCGCTGTGGTAGAGCATAAGCAATCTTCATTTTTATTATTATTAGCAATAATAATAAATCTAGACCTTAAGTACCGGGAGCCTGCGATTGTCAAAACGCCGTTATCCACACCGGAGGCAGAAGTGATTTTGTCTCGGCTTCACTGGGCCGTCGACGGGCAGCCAGGCGGTCCGTGTGAGTGTTTGCAAGAGGGCAGTGGTCAGTGGGCCCGCGGGTCTTCTCCTTCGCCTCGGCAACTTTTTGTGCCACGTTTGGCAAGAGGAACGTGGAAACGAAGTGAAAGACGTCGGCTCGCACCACAGCTGTAGAGCGGTCCGCTGGCTTCTCGAGGCATCTCCTCTGCTCGATGGGAAAAGTCCAGAAGCTATTTAATGTTCCTGTTTACATAGCATCTCAGCCACCACAACTGGTGGCCCGAATCTGTTGACCGTGTGCCACTCGAGTCCGTTCCGGTTGAGCAGAACCAGAGAAGGGCACACTCAGAGGGTGGGCCCAGTAGCGGGGGGTCGGGCCGGTCCTCTGCGTGGCCTCGGAGCCAGGCTGACGCGTGGGGCCCAGGGGTCCCTCCGGGGTTCAGACTTTCTTATTTTCCAAGGACAGTCTTCCTTTATAAGGACGCCAGGGACGCCAGGCGGCCCTCTGCACTTGGCTCGTCCTGCACCCGGACGGGGCTCACAACACGCCTCTGGGTCTCCCCTCAGCACGAGGCCGAGTGGGGTAAGCTGCCTTCGTCCTGTCGGTCCCATGGCCTCAGAGGGTATCGGTCCCATCCCCCCGAGAGGGACTCCTGAGAGGAAGGAGTGGAGGCGTCCAAACATTCTCCCTCCCGGGCCCCCTCCGAGACCACCCTTCTCCATTTCCGGTCCTTATTCCAGCTCCGAGCACATGGGTCGACCAGATGGCCCTGTCCTTCCCCAGCTCCTTCTCATCCAGGGCTTCCTGGTTCAGCATCGTCCTCCTCAGGTGGGCGAGAAAGGTCGAGACTGCTCTTGCTTTCGCTCTGCGCTCCGGACAGGGCGCTCTCGCGCTTTCGCTCCCACTGGCCTGCCCCGCTTCAAGGTCCCCTCCACCCCTGTTCACAACTTGCCCTTCCGTGACTCACCCCTGGGCCGGCCCCAGTTTTCTGGTTGAATCTTAATGAGTTTCTGATACTTCCTGCCTCACAACGGACGGACGGCTCCCGCTCCACAAATGAAGGGCTTTCTCGCGGCATTTGAGGACCCTGCGTCCCGACCCCACCCTTGTCCCCTAACAGGGCCTCCTCCAGGGCAAGCACGTGCCCGCAGGCCGCCAGGCTGGGCGGAAACCCAGGCTCGCCTTTAAGTGGAAAATGTGCTTTCACAACAGATTTATCACTGTCTGCATCAATCACTTGTCTGCCAAGGGAAAAAGACAGAAAGACAGACAGAAAGGAGGCAAGACGGAAGGAAGGGGAAGGAAGGAAGGAGGGAGGGAAAGGAAAGGAAAGAGAGAGAGAGAGAGAGAGACAAAGACAAAGACAAAGACAGACAAAGAAGAAAGAAGGTGCCCCGAGAGGCAAGGGTCTGATTTTGAACACCATCTTACCCCAGAGCACCTGGCTGCTTTTCTGTCTTGAAACAACGCTGAACATATGGTCCTGGCATTTTCCAGGAGCCTCTGATGGGCTTGGCCTCCTGCCATGAGTGTGATGGCCTTGGCCTCCTCTGGGTCCCTCCGATCACCAAGCCCCAGGGGAGCTCGCTGATGTTACAGGCCCTCCTCCGAAACACCGTCTGATGTATTTATCCAAGTGTGCCCTGTCCTCCCAGGCAGCTGTCAGGTGTGGAGGGACCTCAGCCACGGACAAGGTCATGGTGGGAGCCTCCCTGAAAGCCCACACTTGACTCCAGGGCTGGTGAGTGAGTCTATTCAACATAGCAGGAGAGAGCTGTGTTCCTAATATCGGGACAAGAAGGCTTGGGTTGAGGTCAGGGGGTCGGCCTGAGAGCTCAGAATCACGACAAGGCGGGGTCAAAGGGAACGGAGCGCAGAGTGGCACCTTCTACCTGCACACGTGGCACACAAGACCTGGAGCGCAGGGCTCCCTGCGCCGAGAGGCAGGGCGTGGGCGGGTCCGGGTGGAAGGAAGAGGAGGCAGTTCTCCTGGCCCTCTCTCCAGACACTCCCCCGCCACCACGACCAATTCTCGAAGCTTACAACAGGATGGCCACTACTACTGAATGGCTGTCCGTGTGCTGAAGGGCGTGGAGAACGACAAGGTTATCCCCCAGCTGCCCCTGCTGTGCGTCTGGTCTGCGGGAAGCAGACCACAGCATCACGTGCAGTGAGGCACATGGCAATGGAAAGTCAATGAGCACAACCCGATCTCCTGGCTCGGTCCTGGGTGCAGCAGAGCCTTACGGCCCCATCCAGGTGGATGAACCTGGAGAAAACATCTGGTCAGAACCACCCTCCGTCCGCAGGAAAGCACAGAGTAGCAATGGTTCCTTAGTCATCACTGTAAGAGAAGTGATTCCGGGGTGACAGCTACAAGTGGTGGAGGGCAATTCTTAGATGACTGAAGCTAAACTAGCCGGACGCTTGATCGAGCCATCCCTGAATTCCATACCAACCCCTGGGCTTAGCTGTTGTGAGAGCCAATAAACTCCTATTAAACAAAAATGAAAATAAAACATAGGACTACGAGGAGCAAAGGACATGGCAGGGACCGACTACCGGAGGGAAGGTAGCCCTGACGTTAGAGCCCTCTTGGTGGGACACAGGAAATTGCTAATAAAAACGCCACGGCCAGAGATGCTTCTGCAGCGTGTGGAAGTCAAAAAGCGTGAATTAAATACAAAGACGTTCCCTGAATGTGAAGTAAAAACTTCGTTTGCAGCATAACTGTCCCCACTGCACCCGCACCCCCACGGGACACGCTCCGGCCCTGTGCCCTATCCACTTGCGAGGGGCGTCATTCGTCATTTCTGCTGAGCCATCACGACCAAATGACCTTTTTCAGACAACAGTTGGGGAGTTAGCTAGCCATCCGGGTGAGAACATATAAAAATAATAAGTAGGGGTAATTGATATCTAAATATCTGCAGAGTGGTTAGGATCAGTCAACTCGTAATGTTGCATTGGAGGAAGCGTGGCCGCCACAGGCCTACTCGCGGTCACCCTTAAAGACACCTCTCCCGGGAGAAGTCGGTTCTGTGGAAACCAGACAGACAGCGGTCTGGTTCCGCGGAAACGGCCACTCACTGGTGTGAACTAAATGCTCAGGCTTCAGACCGAGATTCCATCTTCCTGAAGCAGCAGGAGGAAATCTCACCTAAGGGTCCACCTTGCCGTCCATCTGGAGAGGACAACGGAGGACATTTGACAAGGGGGTGAGGACACGTGCCTGCAAGAAGCGGCCTTGCGCAGAGAGTGTGGACATAACGTGTGCGCCTGTCAATGAGTGTGTACGGGGTGCGTGGGTGCACACGCGTGCTCAGGTGTGCCTCCGTGTTCATGCAGTCACTGCAGTGCGCGGGTGTGTGTGCGAGAGGACGCCAGCATTAAGTGTGGCAGGGGTTCAGAGGGACCCTTTCAGCTCTGTTAAGTTAGTGTGGACACACCCCCACGTTGTCTCACCCCCTTCCTGGGCACACCTCTTCGCCGCTCACACCCCATCCCACGCACAACCCCCCAGTGCGAACGCCCCTCCCGGCCCACGCCCCCTCCTTGCCCACGCCCCCTCCCGGACCACGTGCCCTGTTGACCACGCCCCCTCCCGGACCACGCCCCCTCGCGGCCCAAGCCCCCTCCCGGACCACGCCCCCTCCTGGCCTACGACCCCTCTCTGCACATGTCCCCTCCCGACCCACGCCCCCTCCCGGCCCACGCCCCCTCCCTGCCCACGCCCCCTCCCGGCGCACGCCCCCTCTCTGCCCACCTATAAAAACATTGTCCAGGTCATGCTAATTCTGCCCAAAGGATGTTCGTCCAAGGGATCCTGTACTCCAAGAAATGGCCTAAGGCCAATGTGTCTCCTGGCCTCTTGGTGGTCTGTGAGCTCCCCTTGGGCCCCTCACGTGCACCTGAGTCACTGTCAGAGGCTGCCCTGGCTTCCAGAACCTACTCTGCCTGCAAATTGGCAGGCGACGTCTTCCCAGGGCTCCCCCAAGCAATCCTTGCGGGGTAGGGGAGTGGGTGTCCCAGGCCCCCTCCCCCTTACCCCGTGGATAGCTCTTCCTGGGGCACTGACAGGCTCCCTCCGTGGGGTTGGCCGGACGCCCGCCCAGCGCGGCTCCCCGCTTCCAGGTTCCGCGCCTGCCTCCAAGCGGGTCTGGGGGAACCCTACCTGACACAGCACGGCCTCTCCCCTCACGGCTTCCACGCGGTCAGGACGCCACTGAGGAGGCTGCCCGGCCAAGGCCGAGACTCCGTGTGCGGCCAGCTCGCTCCTGGAGGGCTCCCGCCCCTGCAGGCCGTGTGCGCGTGTCCGGTGTGCCCCAAAGGCTGGGGGTGCACCCACCCTGCCTCCGTTCCCCGCGGGCCGCGAGCCGGGCACGGGGTGACTTCCTGTCAACTCCACAGACGCTTCCCTGCCTGTCACCCACACGGGTGCCAACGCTGGTGACCAAATGCGCTATCATGCGCGAGACCGCAGGCTTTCTACCTCACCGTGGCCGATAGTGGCCTTTTCTTATAGTGCCTAAAATGTCATGTCTGAAAACGAGAAGGGTGCAAAAAAAAAACCAGTCAGTAGTGCACCCCCTTTAATGTAAAACATCTTCTACAGTCTGATCTGCAAGAAATGACTTGATCTACAAGAAAACAATGGAAAATAACTAAAAAGGGCCACCTGGGTGGCTCAGTGGGTTAAGTGTCTGCCTTTGGCTCAGGTCACGATCTCCCCGTCCATGGGTTGGAGCCCTGCATGAGGCTCCAGGCCGCAGCTCAGAGCCTGGCATCTGCTTCGGATTCTGTGTCTGCCGCTCTCTGCCCCTCCCCCACTCATGTTCTGTCCCTGCCTCTCAACAATGAATAAACGTTAAAAAATATTTTTTAAGCAACTAAAATATGTAGGTCATTCAACTCATGAACTTAGTTGAAGGGGTAACTAGTGTCAAGAATTGGACCCCAAAACTAAATACGAAGTCAGTGAAAATCAGCAAATCCAATGAAAACCTAATCAAATGTTCCCAGCGAGGACGCTGGGTGTGGAGAGGAATGACCCGCTCATGCTTCCCCACCAGGGTCACGGCGAGGTGTCCACAAGGGTCTCTGGGACCTCAGTGTTTACGGGGCAGCCCAGCACGGTGTTCGGGGAAATTGAGGGAAATGCAGGAAAGTGTGTCCGACCGTGTCCCCTCCATCCCACGACAGGTGGTTTGTGGGGGGGCAGCACCCCAGAACTCAGAGACGCAGGCACACGCTGGCCGACCTGGCCTCCAGGGGCAGGCCACGCACCTGCTTCGCCATCGGATTTTCCACCCGGATTCTAGGGCCATCGTTGTCTGGGGCACTGCCCTGCCAAGCATCGTTTGGCTGTATGTGAAATAACATCCGAAAGCGTTTTAGAAATTTGAAAGATGTTTCGGTGCATTTTGCACCGAGAACTTTCTGTCTGCTGACGTGAGCCAGTCCGGGAAAGCGAACCGTTCCGATGGAAGCACGGGACACTCAGCACCCTCGGCGGTTCCCGGGAAAAGCCCTGTGTTCCGTCAGCCACCTCGACTAAACAGGGAACTTGTCACCAGCATTACATAAAGGGGGAATACGCAGTGCCAGGAGACCCTCTGCGGAAAATATTCTCGGGACGCCAAGGAAGCCACGAGCCTCCGTCAGGCTCCCCTCACCCAGAGCCCAGGGAGGGACAACGGGGCAGGGGGGCCACGTTCACACTCGGCACGGGTCGTAGCACGGACACCTGACGAACGATGGCCGCCCATGGTGTCTATCGCGGCGGGAACGTGAAGCCTCATTTCAAGATTTAGTTTTCTAACTGGATTGAAAAGTGTTTGTTAGATGCTCTTAGATGTCGTTGTTAGCACCTTTCAAAATAATAAGCATCTGTTTACATAGGTTACAAAGGATTCCAAAAACTGTAATCCACAGTGTATTGGGGGGGGGGGGGGATGACATTAAGAAAATTGTGAAGGAGCCACAAAACCAGCTGGCTTTGCCTTCAGATAAATGCGCCCGGGCAGACAGCCTCCCCAGCGGCACAAGCAGGGCCCTGGCCCATGATTAATGAAGCCCCGTAAGGATGCCGCCCCTGAGATTGACCTGCCGAGGCCCGCTCACCCCCCGGCCCGGGTTCCCGTGCACCCCACTCCTTGGATTAGCAGTGACAACATCCTGGGGGAAATTACCCAGCGCTCCGGATTTGGCTCTCGTGTCTTCAGGAGCATTCGTACAAAAACATGGAGTAAATTAAGCACACAGAGTGATTTCCCAGGATCTTTGAAAAGCAATCCATCCCAGCGCTGGCACTCACGCGGCCGCGCGCCTTTAGCTGCGCGTCTGGGACGCTCTCCCTCCATCTGACAGCCTCATTCTTCCGCAGGCCCAAAATCTCCACACGTTTTAGAAAGTTAATTATTAAATACCCTCGATTGTCGTTGAGTTGTACAATAGCAGGGAAGAGGTGCAAGTAAGTTACGCTATCTCTCCCCCCCATCTACCGCACATTTAACCACCTTTGATCTTATCTAATAGCAGATAGAGAGCTGAAATAATCACCATTTAAATATATTAGGTTGTTTGACATAGGTACCGCACACAAGGAAAATCAATAATGATTATACAATCACCAGATACAGTGTAAACGGCATACCGCAAAATCTTTACGGGGCGAGATAACATCACAGAGATCCCAACGAGAGTCAATAGCCATTAGTTTTTAAGAGTGGCCACTTGAACTTGTGCGTGTGGGCGTGTGCATTGGAGCCCTGGGTGTAGGATCTTAAAATAGACGAGGTTCAAAGAAATAAAGAGAAGTCGGGTCTAAGAGACCCGTCTCAGTGGCGGCTACGGCTTGCTGAACTTTTGTAAACCCCAGTATTATCTGTTTCCATTGAAGCAAGAAACGGCTGTTTACATTTTGCTCAGTTTTTAGGAAAATTCTACCGGCTAAGGAGGTTCTGTACAATTACAGTTAAATTCAAGTGTCTGAAACACTTAACGCGGACAGCTCGGCCTCTAAGCCTTGGCCTCTAGCAGGCTCCTTCACGGCTGAAATTTGCTAACACCTGACACGCCTCTCTCCACTAGGAGGGGAGGAGAGGATCTTGCGAACGGGTCTGTTCTGTGTTATTTTCTTCAAGGCAGTGGAGTCCTGAGATTCTCATAAATGACTTTTCACCACTGAGTCATTTGGGAAAGAACATCGTTTTCACTCAGGGAAATACCTGCACGAGTTCCGGCAGCCCAGAGACCTCTCTGGGCATGTGAAAATTGATGAGAGTCAAGGATTCTTGGTCAATATTGAAGAATTAAGAAATGGATTCAGTAAAATGCAAGCGGTTATCAACTTTCCAGATTGTACTCGGGCAGAAGAGGAGTCACGATGATTAATCTGTTCTGAGTCCTCAAAGCCGGGCCCGAAAATGCATGTGCTGATTCCATTGACATATTGGTCCCTCTTTGCCGTCCAGACGCCATTCTGATAGGCCAACCTTCTCAAGCATTAATCCGGATGGCAGCGAGTGTGTTCTCCCTCTGCTGAGAGTCATCGAGAGAGAGGCGTTCGGAGAAAAAAAGTCCGTGTTATTCCTCTATTTACATCCACCGGTACTAAAAACTTGGCACGCCTGAGCCCTAGGCAAATACTGCAAGATGAAGAAAAAGTCCAGCAAAAAATAGAACGCAGCCATTCCTGTCCTCTTAGAAAATTAAAAGCTCCTGGAAGGAATACAGGCGTCGCTTTATAACCCTTATCCCCTACCCTGTGCAACCTAGCTGTCAAATTTACTGTTTAAGCTTTTCTTTGTAATCACGCGATTATACACTTTGTCACCTTCCCCACCCCCATCATTCCATCTAATGGTTTTAAAGGGAAAGGAAATTACTTGTCTTCCCAGCCAGCACTTGACAGTTTTATGGGTCGTTTGTAATGAAGCTATTCTTTGGCTTTAATGGAGACCTTGATCCCGACCAGTGTGAATAATTGTCAAAAGGTGATTAATTAAATATTCACCACTCCCCTATAAAATTGATCAACATATTACATTACACTGCTCCAAAAGTTATTTTATTTCTTCATTCGACTTCAAATTCTATGCATTTAAACAAGCTTTAAACCGGAGCCATATAATTTACTACACATTAATTATACATACACGCTGACTAAAGTAAGGAGTGTTTTACACCTTTTTTAACTCTGTAAAACGTGCCACTATCACTTACAACATTGAGAAGTCCACTCTGGGAAACGGATGTCTTACATTCACTTCCGGCATGTATAGAGTAGTTACCTTGCCTAGCAGGTTTCAGATTCTGCAAACACGTAGCTTTATGTGAAGTAAGTTTCCAAGGCAAGAAAAAAAAAAAAAAAAAAAATATATATATATATATATATATATATTTACATATCTGAATTCAATCGATGTGTGAAATTTTGGCTTTTAAAATATCATCCCAGGGGGGCACCCGGGTGGCTCAGTTGGTTACCCATCCAAATCTTGATCTCAGGGTCTTGAGTTCAAGCATCGTGTTGGGTTCCACATTGGGTGTGAAACCTACTTAAGAAAGAGAGAGAGAGAGATTGAGGAGAAAGAAAAAAGAGAAGAGAAAGGAAGAAAAAGGAAAACGAAAAGGAAAAGGAAAAGGAAAAGACCATCCCAGGATGAGGCCCATCATTGAACTTTGCTCATCCGTTTCTTGAAGCACCCTGGGCTAACCATTGAGGTGAGTGAGAATGAGGCACAGAGAAGGGAAGTCATGGACCAGGAACTTGGCTGGATAAAAATAATAAATAAATAAATAAATAAATAAATAAATAAATAAATGAAAATTAAAAATAAATAAATAAAATAATAAAAAATAAACAAATAAAATAAAGAATAAACAATAAATAAATAAAATGATAAATAATAAATAAATAAAATGATAAATAATAAATAAAATAATGAATAAATAATAAAGAAAATAATAAAGAAATAAAATAATAAATAATAATAAGTTAATAATAAATAATACATAATAAATAAATAAAAATAAAGCCCAGACTCCCTTCCTCTCCACAACTCCCAGCTTCCAGTCACCCTGGGTTTTGACCGTCTGCATAAATACATGCGGAATCTTCCTAGCATGTGGCTCCTTCCTGCTCATGTCCCCTGACCCAGCATCCGAGCTGTCTTCATCTGAGTGTGGGGCAAACAGAAATTCCCAATTTCGAATGTAAACTCCACCTCAAAGACGCCCGTGAGGCCCAGAAATTATACCAAATGTTATTATTAACGAGGAAGAGGTGTGATGTGGTGAATTATGTTTAAAAACCTGTGAAAATAAATGGAGCGAAAATCACGAAAACTCAAACAAAACAGGCCAGTTTTCTGCAGACAGGGTCTCTGCACTTGACCGGGGAGCGGCCGGTGAGAAATAGAGCGTCACAAGCGTGCTCCAGACAGAGGCCAAACGGTGCGGCACATTCAATGAGCGTAGGAAAGTCAACACTTCACAGAAGTGTCTCTGCTCCTCACACAGGGAGACGCCGAGCCGTCTGAACCGTGCGGAGCCGCCAAGGGTTAGCGGGCACCCCGGATTCCTGCTGGGTGACACCCAGCGCGCAGCGGGACCTCCGATCGAGACGCGCACCGCGTCCACCCACGCGCTGGCGTTCCAGAAGGCCCCGGAGGCAGCTCGGAATGCAGATGGCTGATTTCACTGAAGTAGTCAATCAACCCCCGGCCCCCCCCCCCTTTTTTTTTCCAGGCTGTTAAAATGTCACCGAGTGAGCCTAGCAGGTAAAAAAAAAATGATGAGCAAAAAAAAAATAATATTTCAACTTGAACAAACTTGCTATTTGTACACTTGATCACATGGGTCTGCTGGTGTCCAGATGATTCCAGCAGCAGCTACAGGAATGAGTCCCACAAAGGGACTGAGTTTAATCATCCAATCCCAGACTGTATTGATTTTGGGACTACTTGCAATGACTATATAAATAAGCCATTTCTTTGCAACTGTATCTACAGCCGGTCATGAACCCAAAACCTTCACAACCTGGTCCAAAGTGAATTATGCCCCGCAGAAATAAATTAATAAAACTAACACAGCCGGGCTCCTCCACCAACTTATTTTCACGTTTCAAGAGCTCAAAAATATAAAATCAATAATCATTTAGTCATATGGGTAAATGAAGCGACATAACATCAAAGTAAACCCTTTAGCTATGCATCCTAGGTAATTTATCTCATCAAAAGGCAGTGGTAATAATCCTTTCCACTCCCAGACAAGCTGCCACATAGCTGCTGTATTATCCTGGAGTAAACACGTTGGGAGAAAATATTAAAAATCAATATCTGTTTCCTTCTATCAGACCAGATGGCATCCATCATAAACCAATCCCTGTAAAGGGTCCTTGGAGCTGGGTGCCCAGGGTGGGAAGACAACTGAATTAACAACATAGTCGACGCTCTGCTCAGTGGGTACCAGTCGCTGGATTTCTCTAAAATTTCAGTATTTTACAATTGCAAAAAAATTTGCTGAAATTATAATGATGAGGAAAAAAAAAAATCTATCGCAGCCATAGGGCGCAGAAAGGAAGCGATTACCAGGCCTGCGAAATACAAATGTGAACGGCAGCTTTCAGGAGTGCCTGCAGGGGATCCCAGGTATTTGATTGATTTATTGGATCATTCATTCATTCATTCATTCATGTAGCCTGCTGGTTTCTGGCCATGAAATTCAGGCATGAGCCCCTCCAAGTGGAGAACCCATCACCCTGTCACACGCTGGGCAGACGGCCTCTGCTCACCCAAGACACCTACTAACAGGGTTTGCCTGGCTCTTTTCTGACCACAAGTGCCCACGGAGAAAGAGCTGTGTCGCTGAGCCCCTGAGAGGTCTGTTCCCTAAGGGAGGGGAGAGCTGCCTGATCCAAGCGCCCTGACAGGGGGGCTTTGCCGGTGACAAATTCGTACACTAGACATCTGGACACATGAGCCCGAGCCAGAAGCTGCATTCACGGTGTGCCGGAGGGTAAGGCTGCTGAGGCTTGACATGAAGGGCGCAGGAGAAAATGCTGGAGAAGCTCCTCTCAAGAGTGGACGGCTCCCCATTTGTAAGACCTGCTTACTTTCAGTCGAGCCTGAATTTTATTATTTCTGGGAAGTGGGATGTTGCTGTCATTCTTAGCACCACCTCTCCTGGTGAAAGCAGAACACACACACACACACACACACACACACACACACAGTAATTAAGCATTGGAAAAACAAAAATTCCTCCAACACGAGGAGGAACTTTCAGGAAAGGCCAACTTAAGTCTTGGGAATCTGCTTCCAGCCATCCTCACTTTGAGAAGCCATTTAGATCTCATGTTGTCCCTTACAGATGGAACTGTGTTCCCCCCACATTTGTATGTTGAAGCCCTACCCTCTGGCACTTTGGAATGCGGCTATGTGGAGATGGGGACCTCATAAAGAAGTAACCAGCCGAGGGGCGCCTGGGTGGCGCAGTCGGTTAAGCATCCGACTTCAGCCAGGTCACGATCTCGCGCTCTGTGAGTTCGAGCCCTGTGTCAGGCTCTGGGCTGATGGCTCGGAGCCTGGAGCTTGTTTCCGATTCTGTGTCTCCCTCTCTCTCTGCCCCTCCCCCGTTCATGCTCTGTCTCTCTTTGTCCCAAAAATAAATAAACGTTGAAAAAAAAATTTAAAAAAAAAAAAAAAAGAAGTAACCAGCCGAAGGGTGGACCCTAATCCAGCGGACGTGGGCTCTGACTAGAGGAAGAGACACCAGGACGGCCACCTGCAAGCCTGGGCCACAGCTCACACCAGAAAGCATTCCTGCTGATGCCTTGATTTTAAACACCCAGTCTCCAAAACTGTGGGGAAAAAAAATAAGTCTGTTGTTTAAGCCCAGCCAGCTGGGATATTTTGTCACAGCAACCCATGCAGACTGATACACAGCCCTGAGTTCCCTGTACTTGAAGTTCAGTTTAACAGCTGCCTCAGAATTTCCTCCCTGCAATAGCTTTATACACAAAGTGTTTCTTAACGGGTTCCTCGTCCCCTTGGATAAATAACCCTGTGAAGAGAGCCCCAAAGAAATCTCTTCTGAAGTCAATCCTACTTGCGTCAGTTTAGGGGACAATCCCTGTATTTTCTTTCAGAAGAAAATGTTCTTGTCCTCAGTCCCGGTCACTGAAACGTCCCCATGACCCAGTTATCTCATTTTCAAATACGCATCCCCAGATTGAACATCTTACCTGTTGTATTGTCTGACCAGTGCGCACAGCCTCCTAGTCCGCGTCGAGATACCAGGTATTTATGAATAAGAACTAAGACGACATCAGATTGTGACAGAATCCTTATCACTGCTGATTTACTGGGAATTTATACGTAATCAAAAGCCTTAATTATTTTCACATATATTCTTATGTAGAAATTCATGGTTGATCATCTATCTGACGTTTTGAAGTTGCTTTTGTTTTAGGCTAGGTGGGTGCCCTTAGGTTTTTTTCTCCTGGCAAATGTGAGTTCAGGGTGGACTCCTTGCTCTGGCCTAAGGAACGCTGTATGTGAATCTTCACTCCCAGGCGGAGAACTTACTACTGTCGCCAGAGGGAATGTCATGTCACAGATTGCAGTGTGGCGGACAGGACGTACAGAACTGTCAGAGCCATGCTGCCCCGTTGTCCCAGAGTAGAGATCTCCACAAAAGCCTGCATGTCCCAAGGTACAAACACCAGAAGAGCAGAGGCTTCCTCCACCAACCTGCCGGGTATTTCCAGCCCTCCTATGGCCCTGCACCTGCACGGGCTAAGAGGAACCAGCCAAGGAAATGAAACACCACGGCTTTGCGTGACGTCAGCAAAGAGCAGAGCGATGCCTTATTATTCCAAGAACAATCCAAACTTGAGCCACATTATAGATCATACCCAAAGTCCAAAACAATGCTGTCATGTTAGAAAAGTTTACTCTGACGATAAAGTTTCAGTTCATCTTGGCATCTTTCAATGCCCTGTCGGAGAATCTCTCTCCAATTGGCCACTTATTTTTCTTAAGTACTGGAAGTTGAACCATATTTATAAAATTAGTCCATTCCTTGAATGTAACTTTTCTTTCTTAGAAATGACTAACTGAGCTCTTGTTATCTGCTTTGTTCAGAACCCAGAGTGTAAACATTTGGACTGTGAAGAATTTGGCTATCAATCCTCAGAAATATCACATTTACCTCCCCATAATACTATATATCAAAGCATCAAACGGATTACAAATGAGACCCACTCAGAGAAAGTCACCCGAAAGCCCGTAAATGTGATCCCAGACCCTGACACCCAGTTTTGCTTCCCAAGATGGCTGTGAAGGTGGACCATACATCAAGACCACTGTCAAGTGTTATCAGGGGGGTTGGGGCCATCAATCACGTAAGCCTTCCACGGGACCCTCCCAAGCCGGTGGTGTTCCATATCTTTCTTTTAGGAAACATTTAATCATCGACACACTTCTCAATGGGTATTAAGAAAGTCAACTCTTTAAATCTCTATGGTTGCTAAGAGACTGATATTTAATGTTCGAAAATTTTCATCTATATCAGATATATTTTCTTCTACGGCAGACAGGATCTTGAGATCTGCCAAGAGGGTTAAAAAAAAGCTTTTATAAAGAGAAATCATACACTTTTGTAAATATTAGTCTTTCCTTTTTAGAAACGATTGTCTGCAATTCTAATTTATCGATGAATTTTCAGCATAGCATACGACGCATACTCACTCTGGCTAACGGCAATTAGTAACTTGGACTTAGGAACTGAATGTTTGGCAAGCAAGGAAATATGCCCTAGATAACCTTTTCCCATTTATGCTTTTCCTTCCCTTCCTGGCTTAGGTTAGACCAAGCTGCTTCAGACTTGAATGGAACGGACAAATTAAAAGAATAACATCCACTTCTAAAACTGAGGCCAGAAGGGAGAATATAAATCAACCAATAGGCTCTTTTAAAAAAATATCAGTGGCCAAATACAGATTCCCCACTGCTTCCTCTTCCTCACCATCATCATCATCACCCGGCTCAGGTGGTGTATCTGGTGTGGTTGAAGGAGCCACGTCTTATACGTCAGCATTTCCACTTAAGTTTAAACTGTAGACAGACTTATGCACATAGGTTCTCATATAAGAAAGTTAATTTTGGCATTATTTATTTATAGTAGCGCTGTGCCTTCCTACCTTTAGACAATATGTGTTTTATACTAAATACATACGTATTATTACATCAAAGCACATATAGGGTTTTTGTTTGGTTGAGTCATTGATTTATATTGTGCTCAGTGTTAGGTGTTAAGCCTTCTCGTGCTACACCTTATAAAACTTCAGCCAAGAGCCCAGTGGAACTTCTAAAGGTAAGAAAGTCAAGAGCTGAAAAGAAAAGTGGCTGATGGACTTGGCAGATTAAGCGCCACAGAAAAGGAAAATTTGGAGGGCAAAAGGAGCAGGCATCCGAGCACAGAAGGAAAGAAAGAAGGACTGTGCTAAAGCAAAATGTATGAAATCTTCACATTAATTGTGTGCTGTAAATTATGCAAGTGTATAATCAAACAGACATGTTTGAGATAGAAGAGCATTGGGCAATAGTTTTAAAATGAAATACATGTATATATATATATATATATATATATATACACATATAAATTATACATGTACATACATATATATATGCTTTTTGGCTCAGAAATCCCAGACACGCAGTACCTTATCACACACAAATAAAATTGAATGAGAATATATGTGCCAGGATGTTTTTTGTATGACCATTGAGAATAGCAAACACCTAGAATGAATATACATGTGTTTCCTTGGGGAAATGGGTGAATAAATTACGATAATCTAACTTTTGTGCCACAGAATATAACACCACCATCCAAAAAAGAGAGAGAAAGGGATGCCTGGGTGGCTCAGTCGGTTGACTGTCCAACTCTTGATTTCAGCTCGACTCATGATCCCATGGCTCGTGAGTTTGAGCCTCACGTTGGGCTCTGAGCTAATGGCGTGGAGCCTGCTTGGGATTCTCCCTCTCTCCCTCTCTCTCTCCGCCCCTCCCCGGCTCACACTCTCTCTCTCTAAATAAATAGACATTTAAAAAAAAAAAGAGACAGAGAAAGTGGTAGACACCACAACAGGAAAGATTAGGGAACTTGAAGATACAGCAATAAAATGTATCCAAAAAGGAGCGCACAGAGGAGGAAAAAAGACAAAACATCAAGGATAACAACAAAAGCTAGAGCCTCAGCGGAAAAAGGTCAAACAATCTAATGTAAACCCATTTGGAATCTCTGAGAAAGAGAAAGGGTCAGAAATACATCTGAATAAATGACAGTGGATATTTTTACAAATCAGTGAAAAACCTTAGCAAAGCCCAGTCAGGATAAATACAAAGAAAACCATGCAAGGCAGCTGGGGTAAGGGGCAGGAGTGCACAATTCAGGGGACCGCAGATAACAATGACTGCAGACTTCTGAGAATCAGTGAAAGCCAGGACAACGAAAAAAGAAAATCTATCAAGTGCTGAAAGGAGAAAGAATCAAGCTATAATTCTGTGTCCAGAGAAACATTTTTTTAAATAAGGCAAAATATTTGTCCAGATCAATAAAAGCGGGAAGAATTTATCACTAGAAGACATTTACTATAAACAATGTTAATTTCAAAAGTTCTTCATGCTGGGGGCACCCGGGTGGCTCAATCGGTTAAGTGTCTGACTTCGGCTCAGGCAATGATCTTGTGGTTCACGGGTTCAAAGCCGCGTCGGGCTCTCTGCTGACAGCTCAGAGCCTGGAGCCTGCTTCACATTCTGTGTCTCCCTCTCTCTCTCTGCTCCTCCCTGCTCATGCTCTATCTCTCTCAGTCTCTTAAAAAATAAATAAATGTTTTTTTTAAAAAAAGAAACCTTCTTATTGCTGAAATTAAATAATGCTAGATAGGAACTTGGGTCTATGGAAAGGAACAAAGAGCTCCAGAAATGGTAACTAATGGTAGATAAATATTAAGGTCATTTTTCTCAATTTTGATTATTTATTTATTTTAATTGTTTTAATGTTTATTTTATTTAAAAACATTTTTTATGTTTATTTATTCATTTTGAGAGAGAGAGAGAGAGAAAGAGAGCACGCCTAAGCAGGGGAGGGGCACAGAAAAGGAAAGATAAAAATCCCAAGCAGGTTCTGCACCATCAGTGCAGAACCCCATGCCGGGCTCAAACTCACAAACTGTGAGATCATGACCTGAGCCAAGATCAAGCATCAGATGCTTAACTTAACGGAGCCACCCAGGTGCCCCAGTTCATTTTATCTTTGAGAGAGACAGAGTCTGAGCAGAAGAGGGACAGAGAAAGAGGGAGACACAGAATCTGAAGCAGGCTCCAGGCTCTGAGCTGTTGGCACAGAGCCCAGTGCGGGGCTCAAACTCAGGAACCATGAGATCATGACCTGGACCAAACTCAGGGACCATGAGATCATGACCTGAACCAAAGTCAGACTTAACAGACTGGCTTAACAGACTGAGCCACCCAGGCACCCCTCAATTTTGAACTTTTTAAAGGATAATCGATCATTTAAAGCCAAAATGTCATAATATATTATGAGGTTAATATCATATGTATAAATAAAAGTATGACATTGGAAATTGTCTTGTAAGGGTCTTATATTATATACATCGATATGCAATATTTAAAGGTAGATTTCTTGAATTAAAGTTGCATCCTGTAAGCTCCAGAGACCGCTAAAAATATAATTAAAAACAGATGTAACTAATAAGCCAACAATGGAAATTAAGTGAAATAAACAGAAAAATCAATCTAAAAAAGACAGGAAAAGATAAAGGTACAGGGGAGAATAGATAAGCAGCAATATAGTAGATTTAAGCCAAACCACAACAAGTGATATTAAATATTAAAAAAATCTAAGACACCAGCTAAAAGGCAGGGTTATTATTGTTAAACATAATAAAATGTAAGACCCGAGTATAGACTGCAAGTCTATAAGAAATAAGCTTAAACATTAAAAAAAGAGAGAGAGCTTTGTTAAAATAATAGGATCAAAAAAGGCACACAATGAAAACACTAATCATAAGGAAGCAGAAGGGACTATTTTAGTATCAGACAATATACACTTCGGGACTAGGAATATTTGTGTGTGTGTGTGTGTGTGTGTGTGTGTGTATATATATATATATATATGGATATTTCATAGCGATAAAGTAGTTAATAAAGAAAAAAAAAGCAATCCTAAATTTGTATGCACCCAATAATAATGTGTTGAAATATATGAGGCAAAAAAAATTGACAGAGTGAAAGAGAACTAGACAAGAACAGTTGGTGATATTAACACTCCTCTCTCAGCAATTGATAGAACAAGTAGAAAGAAAATCAATAAGGACATAGAAGACCTAAATAACATCATTAACCAACTTTAATCAATTGATCTATATAGAATACTCTGCCTAACAACAGCAGAATGCATTTCTCAAGTGAATCTGGTATCTTCCCCAATATAGACCAAATAATTGACCATGAAACAAGTTTCAATAAACTTAAGAAGGATGAAATTATACAGAGCATATTCTCTGATATAGTGGTATTAAATTAGGAATAAATAATAAGAATGCATCTATAATATTCCTGCATATTTAGAAACTAAGCAAAATATATTTAAATAACCCAATGGGTCAAAGAAGAGGGTGAGAAGAAAGGGAATTGAGAAAATAGTTTAAATAAAAATGAAAACACAGCACATAAAAATGTGTAAGCTTCAGCAAAGGCAATGCTTAGAAGGTAATTTGTAGTTTAATGCTAAATATGAAAAGAAGAAAAGTTGAAAATCAGTGGTCTAGGCCTCCCCCTTAGAAGCTAAAAAAAAAAAGAATATCAAATAAATAAGAGAAGGAGTGAAATATTAAGATCAGAGCTGAAATCAATGATTAAAAAAAAAAAAGACTTACAATAGGGAAAAATCAATGAAACCAAAAGCTCATTCTTTGAAAAAAATCAATAAAATTCATGAATCTCTAGTTGACTTAACAAGAAAAAATGAGAAGATATAAATTATTAATATCCAGAATCAAAGAAGGCACATCACTACAGATCCCACAGATGTTAAAGAGATAATAAGGAAACATTATAATGTGCTTTATGGCAATGCATTCAATCATTTATATAAAACTGAGACAATTTCTTGAAAGATATCAAACATAAGGAAGAATAGAAAATATGAGTAGTTCTGTATTTATAGAAAAATTAAATTTATCATGAAAAATTCCCTACAAAGAAAATTCAGTGATCAATTATTTTTTTAAGTTTATTTATTTTTGAGAGAAAGAGAGAGAGAGAGAGAGCACAAGTGAGTGGGAGAGGGGCAGAGAGAGAGAGGGAGAGAGAGAATCCCAAGCAGGCTCCACACTGTCAGCAGAGCCCGATGGAGAGCTTGAACCCATGTACTATGAGATCAGGACCTGATCTGAAGTCAGACCCTTAACTGACTGAGCCACCCAGTCCCTCCAAAAATTCAGTGATCAATTCTATTAGTATTTTCAGAAATAAGAAGAACAACAACGATAAAAATGTTTCAGAAAATAAAGGAGGAGGGAAATACTTCCGATCTCATTTTGTGAACCAAAACTACTTTGTTACTAAGACACCAAAAACAGAAGAAAAAAGAACTATCAAAATCCATTATGGAAAAAAAGGATGCAAATTCTTTTACAAAATATCAGCAAATAAAAACTGGCAACAAAAAGAAAATATATTATGACCAAATAGAGTTCATTTCAAAAATTTAAGATTAAGTTAGCGTTCGAAAATCAAACCATATAATTCACCATATTAACAAGAAGACAAAGAAAGAGGAGGAGGAAGGGAGGGAGGAGAAGAAGAAGGAGAAGAGGAAGAAAAATTACTTCAACAGATGGAAAAAAATATTTGATAAAATTCAATACCTTTTCATGATTTAAAGCTCAGCAAACTGAAAACAATAAATTGAAGATCACAAAATCAAGTAGCAAGATATCCCAGGCTCACTGATTAGAAGAACCAATATTGTTAATATGTAGATATTACCCAAAGCCATCTACAGATTAATGCAATCCCTGTCAAAATGCCAACATTTTTCACAGAAATAGATCAAATAATCCTAAAATCGGTATGAAACCAGAAAGACCCCAAATAGCCAAAGCAATCTTGAGAAAGGAGAATAAAACTAGGGGTATCACAACTGAGGTTTCGAGATGTACTATATAAGGCTGTAGTGCAACGGTATGGTCCTGGCACAAAGTAGACACATAAATCAATGGAACCCAATGGGGAACCCAGAAATAAACCCATGCTTATCTGGTCAATTAACTTACAACAAAGGAAGCAAGAATATACAATGGGAAAAACTGGACCATTTTTACACACCATACACAAAAATAAATTCGAAATGGAACAAAGACCTGAATGTGAGACCCGAAACCATAAAATTCCTGAAAGAAAACATAGGCAGTAATATCTTTGACATCAGCCATAGAATTATTTTTCTAGATACGTCTCCTAAGGCAAGGGAAACAAAAGGAAAAATTAAACTATTAGGCCTACACCAAAATCAAAATCTTTTAAACATGAAGGAAGTGTCAACAAAACAACAAGGCAAACTACTCAATGGGAGAAGATATTTACAAATTACACACTCAATAAAAGGTAATGTCCAAAATATATAGAGAACTCATGCAACTGAAAATCAAAAACCAAATAATCCGATTAAAAATGGGCAGAGGACCTGAATGGACATTTTTTCCAAAGAAGACATCCAGATAGCCAACAGACACAAGAAAAGATGCTCAATGTCACTCATCATCAGGGAAATGCAAATTAAAATTGCAGTGAGATATCACCTGATGCCTGTCAGAAAGGCTAAAATCAAAAACACGAGAAATAACAAATGTTGGCGAAGATGGGGAGAAAAAAGAACCCTTATGCTTTGTTTGAGGGAATGCGAAGTGGTTCAGCCACTGAGGAGAACAGTATGGAGGATCCTCTAAAAATTGAAAATAGAAATACATATGATACAGTAATTCAACTACCAAGTATTTACCCAAAGAATACAAAAACACTAATTGAAAGGGATACATGCACACCCACATTTATTGTAGCACTATGAACAACACCAAACTATGGAAAGAGTTCAAGTATCCATCGATCAATGAATGGATAAAGAAGATGTGGTGTATATATACAATAGAATATTACTCAGCCATGAAAAAGAAATCTTGCCATTTGCAACGACGTGGACGGAGCTAAAAAGTATAATGCTAAGTGAAGTTAAGTCAGTCAGGGAAAGATGAATATGATATGTTTTCGCTCATGTATGGAATTTAAGAAACAAAACAAATAGGGGCACCTGGGTGGCTCAGTTGGTTGAGCATCCGACTTTGGTTCAGGTAATGATCTCACAGTTGATGGGTTCTAGCCCATTGTTAGGCTGACAGCTCAGAGCCCGGAGCCTGCTTTGGATTCTGTGTCTCCCTCTCTCTGCCCCTCCCCTGCTCACGCTCTCTCTCTCTTTGCTCCTTTCCCACTCGCACTAGGCCTCTCTCTCTCTCCTCTCTCTCTCTCTCTCTCTGGAAATAATAAATAAACATTTAAAAAAATTAAAAAAAAAGAGGTTAGAGAGGGAGAGAGCCAAAGCATAAGAGACTCTTAAAAACTGAGAACAAACTGAGGGTTGATGGGGGGCAGGAGGGATGAGGTGGGTGGGTGATGGGCATTGAGGAGGGCACCTTTTGGGATAAGCACTGGGTGTTGTATGGAAACCAATCTGACAATAAATTTCATATTAAAAAAATTTTTAAAAATGAACAACAACAACAAAAAGAGATAAGCAAACAACAACAAAGACTCTTATACACAGAGAACAAACAGGTGGTTTCCAGAAGGGACGTGAAGGGTGGTAATTGAAACAGACAAAGAGGATTAAGAGAACACTATCTTGACGAGCACTGAGTGGGGGAAACAAAAACAAAAACAAAAAATCAGCAAACTAAGGGAGCAGAGAACATCCTTAAACCAGTAAAGATCATCTGAAGTTACTTACAATCAACATCATCTTTAGTGGTGAAAGACTGAATGTTTTCCTCCAGGATCAGGAACAAGGCGAGGGTGTCCCTTCCCACCACCTCTCATCAACGCTGTAGCAAAGACTCTATTTAGTGCAATAAAGCCAAAAAAAAGAAGCCATCATCACACAGATTCTCAAAGAAGAAATAAAGTTGTCTTTATTTGTGGATAATATATTTTGTGAATGACATAATTTTTACATGGTAAGTCCTAAATCATATGGAATCATCAAAAGTGTCTAGAATTCAGAATGGATTTGGCAAAGTCATACGATGAAAGGTCAATATGCATAATTCATTATATGCTAGCAAAAAGCAACTGGAAAATGAATTTTAATATCCATTATCAATAGCATCACAAATACGTAAAAACAAAAATGTCCAAATATGTGCTGTGCTCACATCCTGAAGACTACAGAATATTGCTGAAGAAAATGAAACAAACCTACGTAAATAGTGAGATACATCATGTACCTGGATCAGACACCCAATTTGTTACAGTATCAATTGTCCTTTAATTAATCAGTAGATTTATTGCAATACAAATGAAAACCTCAACAGGCTTTCCAGTGGAAAACAACAGGCTGACTTGAAAACTTGACCAAACGGGCAAAGGACCTGGAGGGACCAAGACTGTCGTAAACTGGACCCGAGAGGGAGGGCCGCCACAGTCTAGTTTCAAAGCTTGCTGTTTTGTTACAGCAATGAAGCCCATGTGGTCCTGACATTGAAAGGGAAGTGCAGCCGATGGCACAGAATCAATTACCGAGAGACACATCATATGGACGTGGTCAATGGCGTTTCTACAAAGAGGGTAGGGCAAGTTCGTGGGGAAGAGACAGTCTGTCTACTAAATGGTTCTAGGACAAGTGGACGTCAAATGCAAATTTTAACTTGAAATGAGTCGCGGCCCTACCTATAAAACTATAAAAGTTCTTGAAGAAATAATAAGAAATCTTTGTGACACGGATACAGGCCAAGATTATTTAGGACCTAAAATGCATAGACCTCATAAAAGAGAAACTGACAAGTGGAACTTCCACAAATTAAAGACTTTGTGCTCGGGAGGAAGTCACAGAAATAGAAAGGCATGCCACGGACTGGAGAAAATATTCACAATATGCATGTCAGACCAAAGGCTGATGTCCAAAATATCACTCAATAAAAACAATACAAACAGCCACGTTTTTTTTTAAATGTTGACAAATGTCTCAACATTCCATCTGTAAGCAAAAAATATGTGAATGGTCAATAAACACATGGAACATGTTTCTTTAAATCATCAAAGAAATGCAAATTAAAATCCCGAGAAGTTACCAGCGCAAACCCACCAGAATAATGAACGTTTTAAATCCTGAAAATATCGGGTACGGACGGTGACCAGGTACGGACGGCGACCGATGGTGGCATTATAATCACTGGTGGAAATGTAGAATGGTACGCCCCTCCAGAGAGCTATTTGGAAGATTCTTACAAAGTTGAGCATGCACTTACTTTATGGCCCAGCACACAAACTCCCGGGTGTTTACACGAGAAGTCAAAAGAATATTCCACACAAAGACCAGCTCATGTGTGTTCACAGCAGTTTTACTCTCAACAGGCAGTAAATGAGCACATTTAAAGTTATGCCCTAGTCATATGCTTACAGATACAATTAGAGAGAAGCTGAGAAGGAACTAAGAAAGCATGATCAAATCAAACAAATGAAAGTTTATAAAGGAAGAATGAAGTGGAAAAATACGGTATCTGCGAAAGCAGAAACAGACAGAAATATACCGAAAAGAAAAGCTAAGTAGACAGATCAGTGCTCATGATAAATGTAAGAGCTCCTTTCATGTCGTAAATGACAGAAGCGTACACACTAGGTAAAAACATCCTACTACCAGTCGGTTGAAGAGACACATCAAACATGAAGAGAGAAAGACGGGAAGGATAGAGATGTGATCATCAAACTCTAAACACGAGCAAGCAAATGGAGCGTGTGGATGTGAAATAAATTTGAATTCAGAGTGAAAACACAGTGGAGAAAGTCAGATCTTCATACGATAAAAGGAATAAAGGACTAAACTTACGTCGATTGGAAACTTTTTGCACCCAAAGACAGAGCTTGAAAACACACAAAGCAAATAAAGACACATAGAAAAGTCTCAACCATAGTAAAGAGACATGAACTTACAGCTCAGAAACTAACAAATCAAATAGAAAAAAGAGAAGTGGCAAAGTTGGATACTATCTTTAATAAGCTTGGTCTAATTTGCCTTTTGCTACTGAGATTGAACAATTAGAGAATACACATTATTTTAAAATATTCATGAAACGATCACAAAAACTGAGCCTTTATTACTGCATATAGAAATCTCAACATATTTTAAATCAATCCATCCATCCTTGCATACACTATCTTTCAACAAATATAAAAAGCGGTTCTTTGAAAAGAAATAATATTCAAACTGTATGTAAATTGAATAGGGAAGATTAATGCACAGGCACAAGTAACCAAAATTCAAGGTAGAAGGTAATCGAAACTTTATAGGAATACATTTTAAAACCGACCCATGATGAAATGATTTTGGAGGTATAAATCGCCAACACTGTCTCAAAACTGGAATCTAAAGCACTGGATTACTATGTGGTCAATAAAAACCAAGGACCTTGGTGATATGGAAACTCCCTCAAGACACGTTAGCACAAGAAGAAAGTGTCAGACCGCAGTGTGTTCCGTAAAACTTACTCTATCGTCCGCTGTGAGTACAATTATTCTGTCACGGTTCTGTGGTTCAGAAAGTTGAGTGACTCAAAGTGTCTTGCGAGGTGGGGTGGAGGGCTGTCTTCCCAGCCCACGAACTGACTGTTGGCAGGCTTTGGCATATGTAGCCTATGGCTTCCGTGTGCGCAGGTGCACACACGTGTGTGTACACACGACTTACAGGACCGTGGGCGCATATGCACATACATGCACACACGCCTTACATGTCTGTAGGTGCGTGTAGACGTATAGAAGTGCTTAGAGAAAGTGCTGGGGGTACACACTGAGTCTGGGGAGGGGGAATGACTTTGGGGTTGTGGTCTACAGGGGGTTGAATGGTGACCCCCAGAAACATTCTCCCGTGTCCTAATCCCAGAACCTGTGACTAGGATTTTATTTGGAAAACCATTGTCTGCAGATGTAAGTAAGTTAAGGACCTTGAGATAAAGTCATCCTGGATTATCTGTGTGTGTCCTGAGTCCAGTGACAGCCCCCAGGACAGACCGAAGAGGAGAGGCTGTGTTCAGGGAGGACAGCCACTTGAACTTGGAGGCAGAGGCTGGAGCAAGGCGGCCCCAAGCCCGGGAACACCCAGGATCATGAGCAAGCACCCGACAGCAAAAGAGACAGGGATGAAAGCATTCTCCCTGGAGCCTCCGGGGGAGCTGTCACAGGGTCCTACCACTGTGACCCAGTACCTGTGAAAGGGCGGTGGGTGATCTGCTGTGCGCTAGGGTCCTCAACTATTCAGCTTCTCGGTCATCATGACGATTAAAAGTCACAGTCACATCGCTGCTCTGTAGGAGGGGGTGCTGGTGAAGGACAGACAGCCGCTCCTACGGGTCACCCTCCGCAGTCGGTCCCCGACATCACTCAAACACAGATATTGAGGAAGGAGACCCCGCGACCACGTGCTCCATCACAGAGGCGCTGACTCAGCTTTCCAGGCTTTTATTTCCAGATTTTCTGTGACTTCTTATTTCCAGGGTTTTATTAGTATCGCACCTGCTTTATCGCACACACAATCTAGCCAATGGTAGCGGCTCTCCTTGCAATGCTTTCCATATGGCTCTGTGCCCTTCTTGTTCAGTGTCCACTCAGGGTTCCACCACGAGGCTATGTCACGGCGGTTTTGACCGAGGACCTCTTTTCTACTTCTTCTTTTTTTATTTTATTTTTTTATATTTTTAATTATAGTTTCTTTTATTTTTTCTTTATTTATTTTGAAAGAGAGAGAGAGAGAGAGAGAGAGAGAGAGAACAAGTGGGGGAGGGTCAGAGAGGGAGGGAGAGAGAGAATCTCCAGCAGGCTTCATGCCGTCAGGGCAGAGCCTAACTCGGGGTTTGATCTCGGGACCATGAGATCATGACCTGAGCCAAAATCAACAGTTGGATGCTTAACTGACTGACCCACCCAGGTGTCCCTGTCTTTCTTAATTATAAAATGCCACATATTTGTGGTGAGAAGCAATATGAACATTGATAAGGACACATACTCACCCTAGACCCTTTATTCGATTCCTCAGAAGTTAAACTTCCAACCACATAGTGCGAATCTTGACAAATACTTCCTTGCGTATGTAGCTGGTGTGGGCATGATTTTAGAGCTGACGGATGGTCCTCTGCCAGTGCATAATTACCTACCACGCTTCCTGACAGGTGTTTAAGCCGGTTCCAGTTTTCTGCTATGACAAGCACGCCTTCGTAATGCTCCTATGCATGTAGTTTGGGATATTTCCATAGTTGAAATTTCCAGAAACAGGATTCTTATTCAGAGATTACGAAGATTCTATATTTTGACAAACATTTAAAAATAGCTTCCAGGGGCGCCTGGGTGGCTCAGTCGGTTGAGTGTCCTACTTTGGCTCGGGTCATGATCTCGCAGCTCGTGAGTTTGAGCCCCGCGTCGGGCTCTGTGCTGACAGCTCGGAGCCTGGAGCCTGCTTCGGATTTTGTGTCTCCCTCTCTCTCTCTGCCCCAACCCACTCGCATTCTGTCTCTGTCTCTCTCAAAAATAAACGTTAAAAACATTTTTTTAATTGCTTCCAAAAAGCATAGTTTAAATCTATGCCCCGAAATAGATGATTTCTGTTCTCTCCACCTTGAGCAAATTCTCCCATTTGCTCATGAAATAGCTTGAGCTCTTTTGTTGTTGTTGTTGATGTTTAATTTCCAGTAGGCTATTTGGGGGTCATTTTGTTGTTAATTTACATCATTGTTGCCTGGGCATGTGTTGTTTGGGGAACCATGCAATAATTTTGCAACCTCAAACTTGCATCTTTTCATATGTATTTTATAGCATATGTATTTTTATTTGTGGGAAATATGTGAATATATATACATACATATTTACGAAAATCTAACACCATTCTAATTTGGTTCCATAACATGAATGAAGTAACGGCCAGTACGAGAATTCCCGTTAGAGAGAAAAGGATCTTTGTCGGTGCAAACCCTTCGTAAGGAACTTAACCCTGGCGTTGTGGCCATCGGCAGAGGCCAGCTCACGAACACTGTGCAACGTCGCTCTTCCTGAGCGAGAGTGGGTGCTGGGGGCTTGCCCCCTCCCCAGGGGGATGTGCAGAGCGGAACAGCAGGAAAGAGGGAGGCGACCATGCAGGGGAAACAGCCCCACATCAAATCTGAAGCTGCCTTCATCTTGAAGCAAACCCGCCCCCCTCCCCCCACCCCAGGCCTCCTCCCAAGTCCAGCAAAGCGGGGCTCCTGCCTGCAGAGGTGCGGCAGAGCCAGCTGGCAGGGCAGAGCCTCCTGGGAGAGCAGGTGTGGAGAGTGGCCCGCACCCGGGGGGCCCGGAGCCGCCCTGGCCTGCAGACCTGTGCCCAGGCCGGGCCGGGGGGCTGGAGCCTGCCCCGGGAAGGGCTAGCCCTGGAATGGCCCAGGTTCCAGGTTCCTGGTCCTGGTGGTGGAAACAGGTCGAACCAGTTGTGCCGGGAGCACCTCTCACCTGCACTGAGGTGTGTGGCACCTGAGGGCACATTCCAGCCGTGGGGGGTGGGGGGAGGGCCGGCAGTGGGGGCAGCCCCTGCAACAAACAGCACACACCAGGCCCGGGGCAACCCCAAACACAAACAAAGCACGCTCCTCACTTAGAGGCGGCCATCAGCACAGCAATCTCAAAAGGACTGCTCCCCCCACCCCGGCTGCCAGGGGTCAGGGGCCGGGAAGCGGACACAGAGGAAGCTGGTCCTTGCCGGAGCCCAGGGAGGCCCGTGACAAATTCTAGCTTGGGCAGCCCTAGCACAATATAGGGACCCCTGAAACTAGGGGTAAAGAAAGGACAGGGTCACCAGAGACCAGGGGGAGCGAGAGGCCAGAGACCAGCCGGGCAGACCTGCCCAGTCCTCCCCCCCCCCCCCGGGCCCCCCCAGGTCAGCGTGAATCAGCTTTGGTCTCACGGCGAACAGTCCTGTCCCCGGGTGACCCACCTGCACCTGCCTGCCTGGGGCTGGCCGCTCTCTCCCCCCACTTCTGGAAAGCGGTCAACAAACATTCTCTTCTGAATTCCTCCTGGAGTCTGCATTTCCTGCCTTTCCCTCCCCCGACAGAGAAAGCCTCGACCCACACTTGGTAATGTGGCCTGATTCACACACAGGGTCTCTGCGCACCTGACTAAGGTAAAGACCTGCCTGGATTTAAGGGTGGGGGCCCTTCCCAGAAGGGGGGGCGGTGGGGAAGGTAGAGACAGAAGCAGTGTGGCCACAGGGCAGGCAGGACGCCTGGGGCCCCAGACACCGAGGGACGCGGGACCCACGCCGGCCGGCAGCTTGACTTCCAACTTCTGGCCTCGAGTTCTGACACCGTAAATTCCCGTTGACTTAAGCCACCCCATTTGCGGTCCTTTTTTACACCCGCCTCCGGGAAGAACCGTCTTCTGGACCCATGGGCTGCTCCCTCTAAGACTTTGGAAGTCTGTGGCCACATTCCCCAGATAAACCCTCTGACCTCCCCACGCCTTCCGGAAACTCACTCTCCCTCCGTTCTGATTTCTTCTCAGATGTCACCTCGTGACCTTCTCTCGTGGGCACTGATAAAAGAGCCCTCGGATCGCCTACCCTGTTTCCTTGTGCCTCTAGCACCTTTCACCCCCTGAGAAACAACGATGTGTCCAGCACAGCTGGTCAGGCCACAGCCGTCTCAGACATGTGCCTTCACAACACAAGACAGCTCCAGGGGCCTCGGTCCAGGCCGGCCACCACTAGCCACACGGACAAGCCCCAGCCTTGAGCTCATGGATTCAGGGACCCCGTGTACACATCTGTCTGTGCACCAGCAAATACCAACAGAGCATCCTGAAAATAGAAGCTTGGGTCCTTCTTTTACCCTTGGAGCACAAGCCTGAAAACCCATGTGAGTTAGAAGAGCCCACTGAGATACATGCCCATTAATACGCTATTGCTTCCGACCGCACAGGTGAGGGAGGTACGGGTGAGAGACCATGCTTAGCTCACGGTTGATTTAAAAAGCACATCAACAAACTAGGGGTGCCTGTATGGCTTGGTCAGTTAAGCGTCCAACTTCGGCTCAGGTCATGAGCTCACAGTTGGTGGGTTCGAGCCCCGTGTCGGGCTCTGTGCTGACGGCTTGGAGCCTGGAGCCTGCTTCGGATCCTGTGTCTCACTCTCTCTCTGCCCCTCCCCTGCTCTCACTCTGTCTCCCTCTTCCTCTTTCTCAAAAATAAATAAAGATTTAAAACAATTAGAAAGAAAAAAGAAAGAACATTTAAAACAATTAGAAAGAAAGGCAGGTGAGGGAGAGGCTCTTTGGAGAGGACGCTGTAATACTTTTTTTTTTTTAATGTTTATTATTTTTGAGAGAGAGAGAGAGAGAGAGAGAGAGAGTGCAAGCAGGGGAGGGCTGGAGAGAGAGGGAGACACAGAATCCGAAGCAGCCTCAGGCTCCGAGCTGTCAGCACACAGCCCGACGTGGGGCTCGAACTCACAAACCGTGAGATCATGGCCTGAGCCGAAGTCGGACGCTCAACCGACTGAGCCACTCAGGCCCCCAAGACGCTGTAATACTTTTGAAAATGAAAAAGTGAAGCGTGCTCTAAGCCCTTGGAAGACTCACACGCTCATCTGCAAACTTGCAAACCTGAGAGACAGAGAAGGGAAATCAGAGGAGCGTCAGCGATAATCCCGGAGAACACGGAAGGCGTCCACGTGAGCCACAGACACACACGCGTGGAGAGTGGGTGACGGGCCGGCACAACGTGGCCACAGTCACTCTGGATGCTGGCAATGGTTTTGCAGCTCCTGCTCTGAACTCTCAACGCCGTCCGCACGCATCAGTTTCTGCGTGGCACGACCCGGTGCAGGCTGGGAGCGTGTGTCCCCAGCCCCCAGCGGCCCGGGGAGGACACTCGCGACACAGGCTTCCCCCGCCCCCCGCCCCGCTGAGTTTGTTCACGCAAAGTGAGGACACAGTCAGAATGTAAATAAATAACCAAATATTCCCCTGTCAACACTCCTCCTCACTTGCGTGGACATCAGTCCCCAAGGGAAAAAGGACTGGGTCTCACTGAGCCCCTTCTTGTCCAATGGGCACAAAGCTCGGGCCAAGGCCCTCGGTGTCCGCGTCAGCCAGCGGCACGTGGCGCGGCCCAGGTGCCCAGGGAGCGTGTTGGCTCGGGCCGCAGGCCATGGCCTCGCACCCTCGAGGGCTCGGCCAATATTCCCTGCCAACGTAAGGCCCTAACCTGTATTTTGTGCACCGTCTCCGGGGACCCACCAACTGGGAGGTGTAAGCGGCCTGTGGCATTCTCCCCTGATTTGATTGGGAGGTTGAGCGTAGCGGGCAGGAGTCTGCTGCGAACCCAGTGGAAGGACGGACCTGTCACCAGGACAGGCCGTAGGAGGCTCCTGCTGGCCGGGCCGATGCCGTAACCAGTGACTTTCTGTCCTCCCCCGCGTGAGAAACAACCAGCCCCCCCTTTTTTTAAATAAAACAACGACTGTGCCCAGGGGTTACCACTTTGCAGGTGCTTGTGTTGGTCTGCTCAGGTTGTCGTAACAAAGTGCCAGGCCTGGACAGACTGAACAATAGAAATGTATTCTCTGGTTCTGGAAGCCAAAGCCCGAAACGGGGGTCTGCGTGGCTGGTTCCTTGGGAGGCCTCTCTCCGGGCTGCCGTCTCTCCCCGTGTCCTCACGTGGTCGTCCCTCTGTGTGTGCCTGTGTTCTACTCTCCTCTTCTTATAAGGACACCTGTCACATGGGGTTAGGGCCACTTTTAATGGTCTCATTTGGGTTGGTCACCTCTTTAAAAAAATTTTTTTAATGTTTTTATTTATTTTTGAGACAGAGAGAGACAGAGCATGAGCAGAGGAGGGGCAGAGAGAGGGGGAGACACAGAGTCCGAAGCAGGCCCCAGGCTCTGAGCTGTCAGCACAGAGCCTGACGTGGGGCTTGAACTCACGGACCGTGAGATCATGACCTGAGCTGAAGTCGGACGCTCGACCGACTGAGCCACCCACGTGCCCCTGGGTTGGTCACCTCTTAAAAGAGCTTATGTCCAAATACAGTCGCATGTAGAGGTACTGAGGTTAGGGCTTTAAAGGATGAATTTGGGGGACACAGTTCACCACACAACCATTGCCAACAACTATTTGCTGGTGTATTTGACTAACAAATGAATGAACAGACAGAAACGTAACGCCCAGCAAAGAGCGCCGGTGGACTGGCTCACGCCTCCAGTCACAAGGACAGAGCTGCCTGGGCAGGTGTGCTGTTCTGGACCGGTGGTGAGGACGAAGCAGGTGGTGCGGAGCCTGGACACCCCAAAGACAGGCACCGCAGAGTCCCCCAGGGGGGATCGTGATGACAGAAGATCACACACGCACCGTGGACGCCGTCCCGGGGGCTGCGAGGCGATACCGACAGCGGCCCACGGCCACCACCTTCCACCGTCCCTTTCCCAGAATTTAATGAACTAAAGCATCCTTGCAAAGAGCGCCTCTTACCCCTGTTCCATCTCCTCTGAAACCCCCACGTCAAGGTCTTGGTGCTTATTTTCAGTGTGCACCTCCTGTCCCCTGCGCTGACAGCGACGAGCCTCTGTGCTCTCCCTTTCTCAACGGCCTCAATCCTCCTGTCTTTGGGAGGGAGGAGTTTTCCTGGGAGCGCCACTAAGCTCGGGCCCTGGCCTCTGCCGTCCTGGTGGCCCTTGCGCCGGGTGCCACCTTCAGCCTGAAACCCGGCCGTGCCCGCGGCTCTCCACCACCTCTGCCCAGAGGCCAGGCTTTGGAGACACCCTCCTTGCCCTTGGCAGAAAGCACGCCGCATCCACCGTGAAGTCCAAGTAGCTACATCTAACAGATAACTAGACAACCTCTGCGTTGTTACTGACTCAGTCATTCAGCGGCCAACTCTTTCCAAATGCCAACAGCAGCCCCATCCTGCTGAGCCAGGAGTGAGCGTGTCCCGCGAGCCGCCTCTGGTGGGGCGATGGAGTGCTTCCGTGCTTCCAGGCCAAGCTGCCTCTCGGGGCCACATCCATGCATCCCCATCTCCGCCACGGCACGTCCAATCTGGCGGTCTAGTGATGAGCCGGCGGGGATCGCTCAGAGGCGACACAGACACCTTTCCTCCTCTTCCTGTGTCACGCCCGGTTGTGGTCACTGCCCCGTTTTCCCTCGGGGACTGTGGCTGGATTTAGTCTAAAACAGCGATCTGCTGCCATCGTCCCCATCAGAGGACAGGAACGTGCGAGGTCAGCGCGCTGAAGTCGATTTCCATGCCTCCCCCAACGTCCCCTCCCCCCCAAATTAAAAAGTATGGAAGAAAGTGTTAAAGTGTTCTCAGCTACAGAGAAACCAGGAGAGCAAGCATATCATCCAAAGCCAGGTGTGGCTCTCGACCCCCACACACCGGGTGTGTGTGTCAGGCCCTGGGCTAGGTCCCCAGGGTCTGTTCCTGCTAAGGAACAGCCCCCTCGCCTGTCAGGATGAGCACTGGTTGTCGTATGCAAGTGATGAATCCCCAGATTCTACTCCTGAAACTAGTACTACTCTATAGTTAACCAACTTGAATTTAAATAAAAAATAATAATAATTTTTTTAAAAGGGCAGCCTTCTAAGGAAGCCATTGTAGCCCTATTGCACAGAGCAGAAGACTGAAGGTCACAGAGAACCAGTAATTTGCCAAGGTCAGTGTAACACTTACCTGTCGCCGGGACACAAATTGTCCCAAACCTAGTGACTTAAGTCACGTACATTGTGTTATGTCTCATGATTCTGTGAGCTGCCTGCACTCGGATGGGAGCCCCTCCTGTTGGCCACATCCAGCCGGGAGCTCCCAGAAGCGTCCGAGATGCCCTCTCCCGGCGGGGCCTCTGTCTGCGTGGCCTCTGTCTGCCTGGGGGAGGAGGGGGTCTGGCCCGAGCTTCCTTATAACATGGCAGCTGGGGGCCCAGGAAGCAAAGCCCCCGTCCCCTGCTGGAGCTGGATGTCGCTGAAAGTTGCTTCCGTTGTACTCTGTTGATGAAAACCTGTCCTGAGGCTTGTGCAGGTGCAAGGACAGGGGGCTGGCCTCTCCCTCCTGGTGTGAGGAGCCTGTGAGGGGCACAGTCTGGGCAGAGCAAACAACAGGGAAGGGGAGGAGGGGGCTGAGTTTTCAAATGATGACGATATATAGCTTTGATAAAAATAAAAACCAACTTAGAAAAAAAGACCGACTAGACGAGACCCGCAAATCTGTGGAAACATGGTATGAAAGAGTGGAGGCTGTTTCAACTTGTCATTTGTAGGAGAAACAAATTCGAAGCTTGGGAAAATTTGCTATCCATTCAGTAAATGTTACCTCACATCGTTAAAAAGATAATTCCCAATGAATAAAAAATATTACTGTGAAAGGCCTATAGTTACAAAAAGAAACACGTATTTGGCGTTCTAGGTTCTTTGAAGAAATGTCTTCAATCAACCAACCAAAAGGTCACAACTTATAAACCACTGACAGGCGATACTAAGTCCTTGATAAATCAAGGACTTATTTAAGTTAAAAAATACTTTAAATTGAGTTGAAAGATCAAAACGTTAGGAAAATAATTTCAGTTTACATGGATGTAAAAGGCTTAGTATCATAAGTTACAAGATCACTTATTAATAACAGAAAGATCAACAATAAAATTTTAAAAAAAGAAAAGAAACTAAGGGGACAATTCACAGAAGCAGAAAGCTAACTGACCAATAAATATGAGATGTGTTCAGGCTCAAATGTAACAAAAGACCAAGGAGAGTTAACCCACGGGTAAAACATTATTTATCTGCAGTCATACTGGCAAAGATAGAAATGATTGAGAATGTCCAGGTTGGACAGGATTTGGTAAACAGGCGGAGGGATGTAAACATAAACTCTTTAGGAGTATTTAAAAAAAATTTTTTTAATGTTTATTTATTTCTGAGATAGAGACAGAGCATGAGTGGGGGAGGGACAGAGTGAGAGGGAGACATGGAATCCGAAGCAGGCTCCAGGATCCGAGCTGTCAGCCCAGAGCCTGACGCAGGGCTCGAACTCACAGGCCGCGAGATTGTGACCTGAGCCGAAGTCGGTCGCTCGACCAACTGAGCCACCCAGGAGCCCCAGGAGCATTTTAACCATTGTTTTGTAATTTTAGTAAAACGTAAGATGTATATGTTTTTTACTTAAAGCATAATTTATATATGATACAAAGATCAGATGGTAAGTGTCAAATTTGGTAGCTTTCATAAATATACACATGCATGCAATCATGACACCGATCAGCATATCGGGTCAGGTCTCCACCTGCCCCGACCCGTCTTAGTCCTCCACCACTGACGTCCCAGGCGGCTTCTGGGCTCCTGATTAACCTTAGCCAGTACTGTTCTAGAACACCATCGGCACGCCCTTCTCGACTATCTACCCTCTTTTGTATCTAGTTTCTCGTTTCAACAAAATGTTTTTGAGATCCACCCATGTTGTGTGTGGTACTTCAGCCTTTTGATTATGGCATTATTACATTTGGTAAATAGACTACAACTTAACTCTCCATTCATCTATTGATAAATACTTGGCTTGTTTCCAGTTTGGGGCTGCTATGAATAGTACCACAATAAACATTTGGGTCAGATAGTTTGCAGGACATGTGTATTCTTTTCTCTTGGGTAAATACCGAAGAGTAGAATCTCTTAGACAAGTGGCAAGTGGATGCTGAACTGTATATAAAAGTGCCAAGAGTTTTCCAAGTGTGCGTGTGATTTCACACCCCACCAGCGGTAGTGAAGAGTCTGGCTTGTTCCTCATCGTTGTTAACACTTGATATTCTCAGGCTTTAGTTTTAGCCTGACTCTAATGGGTTTGTAGTAGTATCTTGTGCTTTAAGTTTGCATTTCTCTTATGACTAATGACATTGACCATTTCTGAAAGGCTTATTGGCCATTTTACGTCCTCTTTTGGCAAGTGTCCATTCAAGACTTTCACCCATTTTTTATTAGGCTCCTTGTCTTCTTATCAAAGTGTATGATGTGTTCCTATATATGTATTTTGGTCAAATTATACACCGTATACAATATATCTTATATCACAGGATTCACGCTATAAACAATATAATCTATATCACAAATTATACACTGTGGCTTGTCCTTTCATTGTATTGTCCTTGTCACTTACGGATCACTTGAACTCCAACTAATGCCTTTTTTCTTTTAAGGATATTCTTGTGTGTGTCCTATCTAAGGAATATTTGAATCACCGAAACTGTGAAGATATGCTCATATGATTTTTTTCCAGATGTTTTAGCTTTTGCATTTAGATTTATGATCCATTTCAACGTTTTTTATTTATTTTTGGGACAGAGAGAGACAGAGCATGAACGGGGGAGGGGCAGAGAGAGAGGGAGACACAGAATCGGAAACAGGCTCCAGGCTCCGAGCCATCAGCCCAGAGCCTGACGCGGGGCTCGAACTCATGGACCGTGAGATTGTGACCTGGCTGAAGTCGGATGCTTAACCGACTGCGCCACCCAGGCGCCCCAGATTTATGATCCATTTCAAAATAACTCAGTGTATGGTCTGAGGTAGAACACATAGTTCATTTTTTTTTATGTGGATATTGAGTTGCTTTTGCACCAAGGTATTTATGTCAAAACTAAGTGACCATCTAAAGGGGTAGTATCCAAAATCCATAATGAACTTATCAAACTCAACACCCCAAAACCAAATAGTTCAGTGAAGAAATGGGCAAAAGACATGAATAGACACTTCTCTAAAGAAGACATCCAGATGGCCAACGGACACATGAAAAGATGCTCAACGTCACTCATCATCACGGAAATGCAAATCAGAACCATGATGAGATACCACCTCACACCTGTCAGAATGGCTAAAAGTAACAACTCAGGAAACAACAGATGTTGGCCAGGATGTGGAGAAAGGGGAACCCTCTTGCACTGTTGGCGGGAATGCAAACTGGTGCAGCCACTGTGGAAAACAGTATGGAGGCTCCTAAAAAATTAAACATAGAACCACCCTATGACCCAGCAATTGCACTACTAGGAATTTATCCAAAAGACACAAAAATGCTATTTCGAAGGGATACACACACCCCAAGGTTTATAGCAGCGCCATCAACAATAACCAAATTACGGAAAGAGCCCAAATGTCCATTGAACTGGTGAATGAATAAACAAGATGTTGTGTGTGTGTGTGTATATATATATATATATATATATATATATATATACATGCAATGGAATATTACTCAACAATAAAAAAAAATGAAATCTTGCCATTTTGCAACAACGTGGATGGAGCTAGAGTGTATTATGCTAAGCGAAATAAGAAAGACAAATGTATGCTTTTACTCATATGTGGAATTTAAGAAACACAACAAATGAACATAGGGGAAGAGAAGGAAAAATAAGATAAAAACAGAGAGGCAAAACATAAGAGACTCTTAAATACAGAGAACAAACAGGGTTGCTGGAAGGGAGGTGGTGGGGGGATGGGCTAGATGGGTGATGGGCATGAAGGAGGACACCCGTTGGGATGAGCACTGGGTGTCATATGTAAGTAGTGAATCACTGGGTTCTACTCCTGAAGCCAAGACTATACTGTATGTTAACTAACATGGATTTCTAAAAAATAAGTAAATAAAAGACTAAGCGATCATCTATGTACAGATCTACGTTGGGCTCCCTATTCTGTTCTGTGGGTCTATAGGTCTTTCTATTCACCGGTGTCAAGCTGTCTTAATTACCATAACTTTATAGTCAGGCTTAAAGTCAAGTGGCGTAAGCTTTCCAAGTTGGTTCTCCTTCAAAATTGTTCAACTTATCTTGTTCTTTGTAACTGCACACAAACTTTAGAATAAGTCTATCGGTTTCTCCGAAAAAACAAAACAAAACAAAACAAACCACCGATGTGTTGATTGATGCCGTATGTCTACATACCAATCCGGGGAGAATGGACATCTTCACAGATGGAGTTTGCAATCCAGGAGTGTGACATACCTCTCATTTTATTGACACTTCCCTCCCTCACTCTTGTGTAGTGTTCTGGGTAGAGTTTTTGTGTGATACATCTGACTCCATTGATTCATACTCACTCAAATTTAAATGCTTATTTGTTAAAAATTTGTCAAAAATTAAATTTCCTATAACTTACTGCTACATTGTAGCAATATAATTGTTTTGTATCAAATGTCTATACTACTGAAAGCAATCTACAGATTTCGTGTAATCCCTAGCAAAATACCAACATTTTCACAGAACGAGAACAAACAATCCTAACATTTGTATGCAACCACAAAAGATCTTGAATAGCCAAAGCAATTGAAAAAAGAACGACAAAACTGGACGCGCCATAATTCCAGGTTTCAAGTTACATTAAAAAAGGAGTGGTAACTAAAACAGTATGGTACTGGCGTAAAAACAGACAGATGGGTGCCTGGGCGGCTCAGTTGGCTGAGCATCTGACTCTTGATTTCAGCTCAGGTCATGATTTGAGTTTGTGAGTTCAAACCCCAGGTCAGGCTCCACACAGTCAGTGCAGAACCTGCTTGGGATTCTCTCTCTTCCTCTCTGTCCCTCCCCTGCTCATGGATGCCCATGTACATCTGGTCTCTCTCTCAATCTCTCTCTCAAAATAAATAAATAAACTTTAAAGAAATAGACATACAGATCAATGGAATTGAACAACAACAAAAAAAAAAAAAACCCCAGAAATGAACCCACAATTAAATGGTCAATTAATCTTCGACAAAGCAGGAAAGAATATACAATGGGGAAAATGTCTCTCCAACAAATGGTGTTGAGAGAACTGAACAACAACATGAGAAAGAATGAAATTGGAGCACTTTCTTACATCCTACACAAAAATAAACTCAAAATTGACTACAGGCCTAAATGTGAGACATAAATCCATAAAAATCTCGGAAGAGCACAGGCAGTAATCTGTCTGACATCAGCCATAGCAGCATTTTTCTAGATATGTCTCCTGAGGTAAAGGAAACAAAAGCAACAATAAACTATTGGGACTACATCGAAATAAAAAGCTTCTGCACAGCAAAGGAAACAATCAACAAAACTAGAAGGCAACCAACTGAACAGAAGATATTTGCAAATAAAACATCTGCCAAAGGGTTAGTAACCAAAATATATAAAGAATTGATCGACTCAACACCCCCCAAAACAAATAATCCAATTTAAAAAAGGGCAGAAGACATGAATAGGCATTTCTCCAAAGAAGACATCCAGATGGCCAACAGACACATGAAAGGAGGTTCCGCATCACTCATCATCAGAGAAATATAAATCAAAACCTTGGAGATTTGTCACCTCACACCTGTCGGAATGACCAAAATCAGAAACGCAGTGGGGGGCCTGGCTGGCTCAGTCAGTAGAGCATGAAACTCAGTCTCAGGGTTGTAAGTTTGAGCCCTACGTTGGGTGTAGAGATCACTTAAAAATAAAATCTTTAAAGACAAAAAAAGAAGAAGAAGAAGAAGAAGAAACAAGTACTGGTGAGGATGTGGAGAAAAAGGAAACCTGTTGCCCAAATGTCCATCAACTGATGGATGGACAGAGAAGATGTCGTATATACAGAAAATGGAATACTGCTCAGCCATAAAAAAGAATGAAATCTTGCCATTTGCAATGACATGGATAGAACTAGACAGTATTATGCTCAGCAAAGTAAGTCAGTCAGAGAAAGACAAATCTATGATTTCACTTATGTGGAATTTAAGAAACGAAACAAATGAGCAAAGGGGAAAAAAAAGAGGAGACAAACCAAGAAACAAACTCTTAACTACAGAGAACATATCGATGGTCACCAGCGGGGAGGTGGGTCAGGGGATGGAGAAATGGGTGATGGGGATTAAAGAGTACACTTGTCATGATGAAAATAAAACAAAATAAAATAAAGAGAAATGCAATTGTTTTAATATGGATTTTCTATCCTGTGACCTTGCCACATTCACATACTAATTCTGATAGATGCTTTGTTTTTCACAGTCATGCTGCCTAAGAAACCTTCCAAATTTTGCCTTATTTCCTCATTTGCTTGTTTGCTTGTCTGCTTATTATCTTATTACACCGGCTAAGACCCCCAGTGCAATGCCGAGATCCAGCGCAAATCCCTATCGTGCTCCCAACCCTGAAAGGCATTAACTCTTCTCTGGTTAACACTGATGTCCGCTGTGGGGCATGTTGGTGTTCTCCGTCCAATTGAGGGATTTCATTCTGCCCATGGTTTTCTGAGCGTTCTTAATAAAGGAGTCATAAATTTGTCCATTTTTTTCTCCATCTACGGACATGATTTATCCCCTTTACTCTCTTGACATAGTGAATTACATCGATTTTTCCAAGTTGAGTCAACTCTCAGTTCCCGGGATGAACCCCATTTGTGCACGGTGCTTTACCCTCTGATAGGCTGTGGGACTTGGGTCCCTTACACGCATGAGGACTCTTGTTTCTATGTTGATGAGACGTGTTGGCGCTGTGATGCATGCACATCAAACACACAAATACAGAATCTGAGAAAACACCTGTCATAGCCACCAGAGCGGCTAAGTGGAAGAGACTGAGCATGCCAAGTGTTGGCACGCGTGTGAAGCAGCCAGCGCCCTCCCGCCTTGCTGAGACATGAGACCGTACCGCCAGCCTCGTCCCTGACGACACCGCACATCCATCCACCCCGCGACCCGGTCACCCCACTTCTTACAATCCATCCTGCTCCTGGACCGCTACAAATACGGGACAGCCTTTGTAGAAACCGCAGCACTGTTTCTAAAAGCGAAAGCTGAAACGACACAAATATCTTTACAAGGGGTCTGGTTGATTGACCGCAATGCATTCCAAGATGAATGCTATGCAGGTACTTTTGAAAAAAATGAGGAAAGTCTCTACAAAGTAATTTGTAGTGAGGTCCTTGGTTTACTGTTACAAAAAAAGTAGCAGGGTGTTGAATAGTGTGTACAATAGGCTACCTCCTCTCTAAGAAACAAAGGGAGAGGGGCGCCTGGGTGGCTCAGTCAGTTGAGCATCCGACTTCGGCTCAGGTCATGATCTCACAGTTTGTGAGTTCGAGCCTCACGTCGGGCTTTGTGCTGACAGCTTGGAGCCTGGAGGTGCTTCGGATTCTGTGTCTCTCTGCCCCTCCCCTGCTCGTGCTCTGTCTCTCTTTCTCAAAAATATAGAAACATTAATTTTTTTTAAATGGAATCCAGTCCAAAAAGGGAAAAACCCTAAAATTAAGGTAGATAGAAATACATAAACCTGTATAACCTTGATGAGATAATGTAATACTTTCAAGTAATTTTGGACATAGTGCCTTATGCATCCTAAATATGATGTTTTCCAGATACAAAAAAAAAATTGCAAGGAAATGTAAAAAACAACTGCACTCAGTGAATTTATTGTTATTAATAATGTCAATGCAATATATTTTGAGATAAATCAAATAAATGAATATACCATGTTGAAGGAAATAAGACTTTCGATATATGGGGAGAGATGTAAATAAAAATATTTTGATGCTAAATACAAATTAGAAATATATGTGCACTTATCTGAAATATAATTGATTATGTGCTTTATTTCAAAATCTATATATAAAAGCTGACCATAAATATTTTTCTCAGAGAGTCATGTAAAACTCTGGCAAAGTCAGAGAGTTCAAAAGAGAACGGATATAGAGACATGCTCTTCCTCTCGCTCCTTTATCGTATACACCCGATTCATCACTTGGCACATAGCTTTTTAAAATTACCAAATACACATGAAGTGGCAAGATGTAGGTTCTTCCGATTTCATGCTGCAGATTTCACTGGTGGTGAATAGTTACTTGGCGTTTCCTGTGTATCCTTACAAATCTTTCTGCACACAATAATAGCATTTTGAAAAAAAAAAAAAAAAGCAAATGAAGAAAGAATCCACCAAATTTTGTGACTGATTTGTATCCACTGGTACTGTTACAAATCCTCCCCTCCAGGCCTCCCTGAAATTAAGAGAACAATGCAGAAAGGTCCCCTCTTAGAGTTCCACTTCCTGAGTGTCTGCCTGGTGCTCCTGCAACTTCCCCCCAGAGCCTCAGCACAGGGACACTGATGTGGCTCCTGGTTCTGTGTCCTGGGAAAGGGGTGGTCTCACCGGGCCCTGGTCGCCGTGCTCAGAGGGGGCAGCACAAAATATCCCAAGGGTGCCTCCCATTCCCTTGTATGGACACGCCCATTTCCCTCACCTCCCCCAACTCCCCACCCTTGTCCCCACCAAACTGGTGCCCGCTTCTCTGATCTTCTCATTCTAAAACGTTCTATCCATTTTTGATTTAGATTCTATGTGTCGTGCCATAGGTAGCCTTTGGGATTGGCTCTTGCCCCACAACCTGATTCTCTGGAGATCCATCGGGATTGCCTCGTGGACCCGCAGCTCACTGTGTGCACAGCTGAGCAGTAGCTCCACCATTCGGCCTCAGAAGGACATCTGGCTGATTCCAGTTTCTATTATAAATAAGGCTGTTGGGAACATCCGTGTGCAGAGTTGGTGTGAATGCACATTTGTGTTTCTCTGGGACCAATGCCCAAGAACGCAACTGCCGGACTCCGTGGGAGTTTCAAGTTTAGTTTTGGAAGAAACTGCCCAACTGTTTTCCAGAGTGATTGTATCATTCTGTTATGCCCACCAGCAAGGTGTGGGCATGCCCGCTTCTCCACGTGGTCACCAGCATTTGAGGGTGTCACTCTTCTATTTACCTTTGCCATTCGAGGGGGGTCATGCCTTTCATTGTGGTTTTAATTTGCATTTCCTTGATGACATTGAACATCTGTTCATGTGCCTATTTTCCATCTCTATATCCTTTTTGGTGAAATGTCTTCTTAGATCTTTTTTGTCCAAATTCCAAATGATGGTCTCCTGTCATTGTTTTCTTTCTTTCTTTGTTTTGCTTTGTTTTAGTGTTCTTTATATATTGTAGATACTAGTCCTTTGTTGGATATGTGTTTTGCAGATAATTCCCTCACTCTGCAGCTCATCTTTGTGTTCTTTTACAAATATTTTTCACAAAAAGAATAATAGTTAAAACTGGAAGTGTCTTTCCCAGAACAAAAGTTTTAATTGGGATCAAGTTCAATTAATCAAATTTTCCTTTTCTGGCCTAAGAATTCACTGCCTAGCTCCTAGATCTTAAAGATTTTCTTCTATGTTTTTCTCAAAGTTCTACAATTCAATTAAGTCAGCGATCCATTTTTAGTTCATTATTGAGCAAGGTGTGAGAGTTGGGCTGACATGTTGTACATGTTGTTGTTTTGCTGGGAATGTCCAGTGACTCCAGCGCCATTTGTGGAAAAGACTAACTTTCGTCCATTGAATTGTTTTTCATTGTCATCAAACAGGTCAGGCTCGTGTGGGTCTGTGTCTGTGCTCTCTATTCTGCTCCGATGATCTACATGTCTGTCCCTCCACCAGCACCACATACTCCGGACTCTGGTAGCCATGTAACGTCTTAAAATAAAATCGACTGATTCCCCCTATTTGTCCTTCATCAAAATTATTTAAGCAGTACTAAAGACCATGCCTTTACGAATAAATTTGGGAAGTGATTTGCCTGTATCCACAAAATTCTTGCTGGAATCAAATTAATTTTTTAAATACTATAACTCTTTCCCACCCTGAATATTTTATGTAAAATATCATCACCGTTCAGTTTGCTCATGTTCAAGTTTCCTTTTCCCAAATGTCAACACGCATTCATTCAGTCAACCCAATTAATTGCTGTGAGCACCTGCTATGTGCCGGGAATAGCACAGGTCATTCCGGATGCAAAACAGAAAACGCGTGCCCACTTTGCTCAAGGAAAGCAAGTCTGGGGGCTGATGGCTAACTCGGGAATTTTCTTTTTAATGTTTATTTTTGAGAGAGAGAGAGAGAGACAGAGTGAGAGTGGGGGAGGGGTAGAGAGAGAGGGAGACAGAATCCGAAGCAGGCTCCAGGCTCTGAGCTGTCAACGGGGCTCGAACTCACGAACTGTGAGATCATGACCTGAGCAAAGTCGGACGCTCAACCAACTGAGCCATCCAGGTGCCCCTAACTCAGGACTTTTTTAAAAACTCCACGTTATTTTCAATGTGCATATCTATTAGGTCCTACAGTTTAACACCCAAAATTGATCATGCCGTTCATTGGAAAGCCAGGGCTCCTGTCATCTGATCTGCCCCATGACCTGCGGTCCACGACACTCAGGTGCAGGGGACTGCCCCAGGGGGAAGCAGTGGTGAAATCTACACAAGTGTCCGGGTCCGTTCTCTGCTCATCTCCCTCGGCTCCTTGCTGTGCCTCTTACAAGTAAAAATGAACAACCAGGAGTGAGCCATTCATCCACCCGTTCATTCATTCATTTATTCAACACTTATTTAGCGTTCATGACCTTCCCAGGCTTGGACTGGGATTGGGAGAATGAGGCCAGAGAGCCCGCCTACCCGGACGCCAGCAGCTCCCAAGGAGAACGAGGGGGAAGGACTGGAGGGGTGAAGCAATCTGTAGAGGCCCGGCCGGGGAGGGAATGTGGCTGCTGGCGGAAAGGCCAGTGGGCCAGGGTGCTGCGAGCAGGGAGCCGGGGAGCTGCCAGCCTACAGCTGTGGGCAGAAACGAGTTCCAAAGGGCTTTCGGCCATGTTGGCACAGGGAAGCTTGCGGAAGTGCGGTGGTTCCCAGGCAAGAGTGCCCACCTCCTGGCCGGGCTCTAAACAGGTTGGAGAGCAGAATGACATATGCAGACCACTATGATCGCTGACGGGCCAGGCCAAAGGACCCGGCCTAGCGGCCTCTCCCACTGAGCAAGGGCTCTGAGCAGATTTGTACGTGAAGACCCAGATCCCTCTGGCTGCAGCGGAGAGGAGAGTGAGAGTGCCTTGTTTCTCGAAGGAGCTTGAGGCAAGAGAGGCCGGAGGAGTCTCCTCCAGGAGTGAGGCGGTGTTGAAGGGCCACAGCCTGGCAGAGCAGCACCGTCTGTCTCCCAGGCCCGCCTCTCTTCTCCTTTCCTCGCTAGGCTGTGTGCTGCCCCCAGCCCCTCTCTCTAACCTCGACTGGAATTTCTTAAAGATGTTCACTGTGACATCAGGGAAGATGCGGGAATGCACTCAGCGTCAAGGCAAGCCTCTCCCCACGGACACTTGCAGTGCTCCCTGAACCTTCCCCTTCCCTGGAGGCCTCGGTGCCCATGGTGCCCCCCGCCTAGAGCAGAGCCAGGGGCCAGCCCCACCTCCCACGAGGCGAGGCAGTGACTCTGCAGACCCCAGATGGAAGGCACAGTGATCCTGGGGAGCCCGCTGCCCAAGCAGCCCGTCCCCGTGCCGGGCCTCGGATAATGGCACAAAGACATATACACAGGTGACAAAATCCATTTAAAGGTCTGAACCGCAAACCCAAGACCTAGTTGTTTGTTTTGTTGGTTTTAATTTTTTTTAATGTTTATTTATTTTTGAGAGAGACAGAGCATGAGCAGAGGAGGGGCAGAGAGAGAGGGAGACACAGAATCCGAAGCAGGCTCCAGGCTCCGAGCCGTCGGCACAGAGCCCGACGCGGGGCTCGAACTCACGGACCGTGAGATCGTGACCTGCGCCAAAGTCGGATGCTTGACGGACTGAGTCACCCAGGTACCTCCTTGTTTTGCTTTTAAATAAAACCCCTAAATTAGACTTCTTCTGTAGTATAACACTTTTTAAAGTGCTAACTCTTATTTTTTATTTTCATTTTCAACACAAAATATTTCCACACAATAGAAATGTACAGAGTAACATAACTGCATGTGACCATCATTCCAAGTGAATAATCATTCACCTTTCGTGGGACATTTACATCAGATACGCTTTTCAGAATTAAAACATCACCAATAGCGCTGGACCCCCCTCCAAATCCCCCCCCCCCCCCCCCCCGCCCTTCACAAGTACTCAGGCACCCTGCGGGGGGAGTGGAGGCCTTCCTTCCCACACTGTGACAGCAGCTTCTGGGACAGCCCCCCACCCGTCTGTAACTGTAAATAGCACAGAATACTGTCATCCGTAAAACTCCACCCTTTGCATCATCTTGCCCGAATCCTTTTCCTTTCGGAGGATTTTCTCACTGAGCTTTGCACCTTCAGGACTTACACACTTTGACCCAAGGGGCACTACCTTCATGCACATTCACCCCTGGGGGCCACTGTGTTCCATGAAATATGCCCCACGTTGCGTACCCAGGCCTGCGCTGACTGCGGTCCGGGGGTCCCCAGTTTGCACTTGGCAAACAACGCTGCGGGCGGTGCTTGGCCACCCCTCCCTGCCTCCACTGGCCTGCTCTCTGTGGTGGACCAGGAAGTGGTGGGTTGCAGACCAGAGAAGTGGGTGTCTGCTGACCTCCCACGTGCTGCCGAACAGCTCCCTAGTTTCCTCTCAGCAATTTCAGCTAGCACTGCAGTGAGAGACATTCCCTGTGCCTGCACCCTCGGGCCTAGTCTGGTGGCCTCCAGTGGACGGAAAGTCGCACCTGGGGCACTCTCTGATTTCCCATCACTAGGGAGTTAGGGCATCCTTGAGCCTTTTCAGACCTGCTCTCCGCACAGTCTGTTCCTATCTCGGGTCCATTTTTCCACCAAATGGCTCGTCTTCACTCTCGGACTCTGAGGATTCTTTCTGATTCTGCACAGCAAGGCTTGTCCTATCTGCAAACGCTCCCAGTGTCCTCCCCCTGGTGGGGATCGGCCATTTCTAGGCTGCCCAACTGAAGTTTTAATGAGGACTGTTTTGGTGCAATTTGTCAAATGGCTGCCGCATGCTCTCCAGTTTTTCAAAAGAAAAACAAAACAAATCAAAAACAAAAAGGAAACAAAACCCTCCTGCCCTCCCTACCTAAGCAATCCCAGGTGTGCCACAGCCTCCGGGAGAGCTTGGTAGGGGCCGGGCTGGCCTGTGCGCCTGCCCTGTGCCCCCGAGTCGGCGGTCTGGGCGAGCTGTTTTGGGGTACACACGACCCACGAGGAGTTAGCCCGAGGCGATGCAACACGGCCCCAGACAGGCGCTAAAGCAGCCGTCAGACGGCTGAAGAGAAGCCTCCTTCGCCAGCGTATTCCTGCGAGCGGGGGTCCTACCTGCTCCTGCGCCCGCGGGCTCCGCTCGGTCCGCGCCGCCGGCCCCCGGAGGTGCGCCCCCCGCTCGAGCGGCGACGGCCAGGGGGGCGGGGGGGGGGCTCGCCCACCTGCCTCCCGCGCGGATCGCTGACCCACGCGGGCCGCTCCCGAAGCGGGTCTCCAGGAACGGAAATCGGGCTCGGGGGCTGCGCGCCGGAGGCGGGGGAAGCGGCGGCAGAGGAGCTGGGAGGACGCGGACGGGGGGAGGCGGGGGGCGGGCAGGGACCGAGGCCAGAGGCCGCCGGACGCGCGGAAGTGGGGACGCGGCGGAGGCGGGCGCCGCGGGGAGCACGCACACTTGGCTGCCCGCTCGAAGGCACCGGGGTCTGCCGTCGCTACGCTGGAGTCAGCGACCGGTAACCAAACACCGGTGCCTGGGGAGCCAGAGAGGTGCCCTCGGTCCTGGGGTCCAGACCCCACGGGCTGCCCCCGGCCTCTGGGGGCTGCGCCCTCGGGTCTCCTCCCGCGAGGCCGCAGGCGGCTCCGGGCCGGGGGCGAGGGGACCCCCCCACCCCCGCCTGCCAGGGTTCTCCCGCGCGCTCGCTCTGCGGGGACAGGTCTCACCGGAACCGTGTTTGAGAACCTCCGAAGAGCGCCGTATCTGCAGCCCCGTCGGACGAGCCCGGAGGTACCCGCGTCGGAGAGAGATTCGCGTCTCGTTGGGACTTGCTCTTTGCGCAGTTCACGGCGGCCAGCGCTGCTTTGCGAGAAACAGAGGGAGACGGAAACAAAGGAAGTTGCAGATCCGAACTTCGTGACCCCCGACTCCTTCTGGCTGCGTTTGCTGCAGGGCCCCAGGAAGTCGTGGGCCAGCAGCGACCCGGGATTCGGAACACGCTGGGCAGGTGCCCTGACGCGCCCACGCCGATGTGGCGAAAGTCACAGCCCTGGGGGGAAATGTATACGTTCACCTTAATCGACCCCCCCCCATTACACGTTCCATTTTGTAAGTGTTGCCACCAACCCCACAAACTGCGCCCATTACCCGGCAGTGAGACAGAGTGAAGCAAGTTCGTGCGCGGCTTCGGTTCATCGAAACGCCCGGCCTAGTTTTCCTTCTTCCCCAAGTTAAAGCGACGCGGGCAGACGTAGGCCGGGCCGGGGCGAGAGCGCCCACCGCCGTTCAGTGGCCAGGGACTGCGCCGGGGCCACCGCTGCAGGGACCAGGCCGCAGCCACGGGCCACAGCGCCCCCTCGCCGCCCGCGCGCACGACTCCCGGGCCCGCGCCGCTCCCCGGCCTCCCCGCGCCCCGCCCGAGAGCCCAGGGCCGACCGAGGCTGCCAGGCGGCCCGGCCGGCGCCGCCAGCTCCTTCCGAGAGACCCTCGGGCGCAAGCCCGGCCCCAGGCCTTTCTCTGCGCTCGGCCTCGCAGGACGCCCCGGCTCCTTGAAACGTGCGTGTCCACGCCGACTCGCTCTAAAGGCACCGGCGGCTGTGGGGACAAGACACAGAAATGCGACGGTGTTAACTTCTTTTCATCAGCGCGCGGAGGGGAGGAGAGGGAAACCGAGCCCGAAACCGCGCGCCGCCTACGTGACGGTTACGAGCCATCCCATCGCGCTGTCACCGCAGCTGGCCGGGGCTGCCGCGCGGGCCTCGCCTCTGTCCGCCGCTCCGGCTCGGACGCCACGAAAACAGCCGCGGCCAGGCGCCCGGACACCCCTCGCCCGCCACCAAAGCGCCCGGGTCCCCGCCCTGCTGCACGGGCGGCCGTGGGGCCCGGGGCCGGCGGCTCGCTCCCCGCGCGGCCTGCGCTCTCCGCGGTCACCGGAGACGGAGTTCGCCACCCTCGCGGGCGGCCGCGTGCCGAGCCACCGCGTCGGGCCTCCTCGCTTGCAGCCTGTTTTTCCCACTGACTTGTTTTAAAAGAAGAGCCAGCCAACTTTAATCCAAGACAAGGAAAGTGACTTAAAAAAAAAAAAATCCGGGAGCTTTAACGTGAAACGAAGTTTGTATATTCCAGGAACAATGCGGAGCCTAAGTTTTAATGTCTCTGCGTAGGCATGTTAATTTGCTACAGTCACTACCAATAAAAGCGGCAAGCACTGCGATTCGACTGTTTAATAGTGCAAGGTAGACGGTTTTTATTAGTAGCAGGCAGCAGTATGGAGAATTTGGATTTCAGTGGAGGGGTGTAATTGCTGGGGGAAATACGCGGGAGGAAGAGGCTGTCTTCAGAATCAGCAGCTCGCGCGAAAGAGACGAAGAGGAGACAGCCGTGGTGGAGACGCGCCCTGGGCGGCGGGAGCCCCTCCAAAGCCACGTGGCCTTGTCTGCTTATATACTTAATTGATGTCAAAATCGAGTGTATCCGGAGCATACGCTCCTGCTCCAAACTGGGGATGTTTTTGTAATAATTCGCTGTTTTCTTTCTGCCCCTGGCAGAGATCAGGCCCAAGGGGGGTGGAGGGAGCGGGAGGGAGGGCGAGGGGACGAGCCCCAAATGCTAATGAAACACAGCAGGAACTGGCCTTTGGAAATGGAAACATTGCAGGCCAATCATCCTTGGTGATAAACATTAGACCTGATTTTTTTTTCACTTAAACTATCTAATTGGAAGCGAACCCCGAAGCCTGCAATCTGATCCGTTGGCTGTTACATTTGTCATCCCACCTGGGTGACTCTCTTTCCAGGCCTCTACCTCCCAGAATCCCCTCTCCGGAAGACCAAAAACATCCCAGACCCCACGCTGGTATGCTCCGACGACTGCTGGAGCACCGCCCCCCCCCTCCATTCTCCCTTTCCTTTTCAACACTTCAATAATTGGTGTAAAGTCTGCCCTACACTGAGTTAGGACAGCCCACGTGGGGCGGCAGCGTGGTGGGAACCAGGGGGCTGGGTCCTCCAAGTGGCCCAGTGTGTGGGAAGCGGCGATGTGGAGGTTGAAGCCAGGAGGCTGGATTTTAGGAAGGGGGGAGCACTGGGGAGGCAGGGGCCACAAGCCTGCAGGCCACGGAGGATGGGTTCTTCTCAAACCCGACACCTGGGTTTGGGACGGGCTCCCCTGGACCTAGGGAAAGACAAACGCAGCTTAACTATGTCTTCAAAGTTCTGCTGGCCAACAGGACTGGGCTGCAGCCTAGCCCGGGGTCTGCCCCCGCAGGACCTTAACAGAACTCGGCAGCCCGGCTGCCAGGGCAGAGTGCAGGGAAGTGTGGGGGCGAGAGGGCTGCAGGCCGAGCCCTCACCTGCAGGGATTCGACCTTACAGGAAACCTTTCCGAGGCGGCCTCTGGGGAAGAGGCACCTGTTGGGTGGGCGTCTGCCCAGGACCGCACACACGGATACCCGGTGGACCTCCTGAGCAACCCCCCCTCCGTCGGGGACCAGTACCCCCTCCCCCAGCACCCTCCTGCCCCTGGTTGGGGAGGGGTGGAAGAGGGGCAATGGAGTGAAGGGTTTTCTAGGGCTGGGGTCCCAGGGCCCGCCGCTAAGCATCTCCCCTCCGGGCCCCCGGAGGCACGTCCCGAGCCGCCAGTTACCTGGCCTACCTCTGCCGCTGCCTGCGCTCCTGCCAGCGGCCTGGCTCCTTCTCCTTCCTCCCCAAGTGACAGCAAGGCTTCGCGTCGTGCCAGAGGCGGTCGGTCCGGTGACAGTCATTCTCTAGAATGCTTTACGACACACGTCCGACGGAGGAGTCAACTTATTAAAATAAAATCAAATAAAACTCTCGGGGGAGGGGTGGCATCTTCGCGGGTGGGACACGAGCGGCGTGTGTCTAAACCTTACCCAAAGCCAAAAGTCCTCACGCCCAGAGCCCCGGGTCTCCGCTGTGGACTTCGGGGCAGCAAGCTCACCTCTGGGCCCTCCTGGCAGTCCGCGAGGAAGGCGCCCGGGATCCGGGTCCCGCAGGGACACGCGGGACGGCGCGGGGCAGGCGACCGGACCCGAGGCCACGCGGGGCGCCTTCCACGGCGAGGCCGAGGGGACCCGGGAAGGTGGAGGTGAGAGCCGCGCACGCCACCCCCGGGAGGACCCGGGCCGCCGGCGCTGCCACGCCGCCCTCCCTTCGGCCCGCGGCTCCCGGCCGGAGCCTGGGGACACGCGCGCGGTCACCTGGGCCGGCCTCTTCGTAGCGCAGAGCGGGGCGCGGGCCGTGCGTCCCCCAAGTGGACCAGACCGGCCTGCGTGCGGATGGCCTCCGCTCAGTCCCCGCGGGCCGAACGGGGAGGAGGTGGGGGGGGAGGCAGTGGCTGCG